>NW_020837966.1:4702304-4781725 GCF_003676395.1 Aethalodelphis obliquidens
AAAAAAAAAAAAAAAAAAAAAAAAAGGTTCTGGTAAACCTAGGGGCAGGAGAGGAATAAAGATGCAGATGTAGAGAATGGACTTGAGGACACGGGGAGGGTGAAGGGTAAGCTGGGATGAAGTGAGAGAGTGGCATGGACATATACACACTACCAAATGTAAAACAGATAACTAGTGGGAAGCAGCCGCATAGCACAGGGAGATCAGCTCGGTGATTTGTGACCACCTAGAGGGGTGGGATAGGGAGGGTGGGAGGGAGATGTAAGAGGGAGGGGATATGATGATATATGTATATATATAGCTGATTCACTTTGTTATAAAGCAGAAACTAACACACCATTGTAAAACAATTATACTCCAATAAAGATGTTAAAAAAATTATAAGCTAGGAAGGAAAGTTTGAGATGTAAGAAGAAATGAACAAAGAACATTATTTTAAAAAATATTTTTGTATATATTTTTATATAAAAATAAAAATTTTTTGTTTATAAAAAAGGTTTGTTTATAATTGCCTGTTTTTTAAAAATAATGTCTAATCTTAATATAATATAAAAATATGATATAATTTTTTAAAACAATGTCTAATGTTAATCAAAAAAAGCATAATTAAATTACTGGAAAAGAACATGTAAGTAGGAGGTGATAAACAGAGTTAACATGTTTTATGATCTTTATGTTGCTTAGAAGAGGGAATTCACTGGCCACACAGTCAGGGATGGAGGCCATGCACAATTCAGTCACACAGTCTTCTCACCAAGGCTTATCCAACTACAACCAAGCCAAGTACCCAATCTGCCCACAACAAAGGACAATACTGAGCCCTGGGTAGACTAACAAGCTACCTAGGGAAATACTGATGACATTAGACTTCTCTGACTTTGAAGAGGTCAGTGCTTCGACTTAAACAGGATACAATCTTCCCTTTATGGATTTAACTTCTCTTCTTCAGCACTTCTTCCAGGACCACAATTCTTAGACATACAGAATGCCTTATCTATCACATGATAGCCTGCACAACATCACCTCCAACCATGAGACACACTTGACCATTAATGGGCCCATAACCTAGAAATGCTGATTTAGTACCAAAGCAGGGGGACAACACCCAAAAAGGCTGGGTTGCTGTCCTAAAGGAATGCAGTATATGTCTTAAATCACAGGTCAATATATGGTGCCATCTCCCCTATAGTAAGGATACATGGATCAGGAAACTGAGAAGAGGAGGTGGGAGCGCTCTCTCGCACTTAACCACCTAATAACTCACTAGAAGAAGGTTGCTTCCACCAAAGAACATTATCATGGTGTGATCAATTAGAAGCTTAAATTGTCCCATGGCCATTTTGAGCTTCTCATCCCACTGAACCAATGAGAGTGTCACCATTTCTGTTATGCAATGGGTGAAAGGAAGGAGATATATAGAACCCAACTATTCACAGGGATACCCTTAAATGAAAGTGTAACCCAGTAAGTCCAGGCCATCAAGGACTTAGATGTTGCAGGAAAGAAGGTACGGATCACCCTATGAAGTCATGAACCCTATCCAGCTGAAGTGCCAGCAGAAGGTAAGGGGATTGTACAAGAGGTGATGGAAGAAGGAAACCATGGTTACCAACAAGGCTTCATGGCCAGCTATAGAGATGGGGACTATAGCAGTTATGTTTGTTTCACTAAATCATTTCTTTTCTCCCTTTTACCCTCTGCTACCTTACAAGACTGGTGGTAGCTCAGGTTTTGGATAGGAATATGACATAACTGACATTGGCTCACAATGACACAGGAGCTGAGGTGACTTCATTCTGTGTTGGGGATGCTAACTTTTCACATGAAAGAAGGTTGAGAGTAGATGCCAGGAGGTGAGTGGAATTAACTATGCCAGATATTTTCCATTTGTCCCTCTGGATCCACCTCCATTCTCTCCTTGCTTCCTTCCCCATAGACTGATGTACTCAGGTCATATCAGTGTGCTCTCTGCCCTTGGGCTTCCAGTAGAATTAAGCTAATTGGATTGCAGGGGGGAGAGTGAAGTCAGCACGTTTATTTCTCTGGTTCCCTCCCTGTGAGTTCACTTCAGACTAGCTGTGTCCCTTGACAGAAGGTTACTATCCCTCTCAAAGCAGCCCCATGTGACTCTCTTTTTCCAGGTTCTGGGAACCTCTCCTTCCCTTGTCTCTTTGGGCCTAGAAATGGTGACATTTCTGCCGCTATAGCCCGGGGTTCCTGCACAAGCCCTAATTGTTCCCCTATACCATACCTTTGGAATTAATTCCTTTGTAAATAAATGCTTCTTGAATTATCTTAATTTGAAATATCTATTTCTATTGAGGCCCTGATTGACCTACTCACTGTGATTCCATGTTATATAACACAATGTCTGTGAACAACCCCTACGTGGAGAGATTTTTTTTAAACACCCATAAACCCAGACACCTGGATAATTTGTTATGGAAACAAAACTGATTAACCGTTTGGCAGTACCAGATGGGCTCAGAAAAGGTTGCTATAAGAACACTTTCTGGATAACCAGGAAAAAGAAGGTCCAAGATGGATATGAAAAGTCAGGAACTCTCTACTTCTGGCCACTATAGGGCAGTTGCTATAGAAAGCCAGGAGATGTCCAAAAGTTTGTTAAAGCCCAGATTACTAAGTTAAGAGAAATGTTAACACAACTTAGTAGTAACTTGTCTGAGGACCAACTTGCTTAGAAAAATTTGGATAGGCTGTAATTTATAATAAAATGAGCAACTGATCAGATACTCAGAAGGAAACTGAATATTTCTCAAAGATGAAGGTTCTCAAACTCTGAGTTTACATGGGTATCACCTGGCATCAGGACAGGGTATATTATGGCAGGATTCAGAGCAAAATGAAAATGTAGGCCTGTTGCTAAGAATTCCAAGATGATGACAGCAGAACCATTAAACCAAGCACAAGGCTCTTTTAAAACCCCAGTCCTGTGTGACTGCACAAATCACATGGCTATGAAGCCATCCCTACTTGGAGAGCTTGTTACCACACAGATCACTGCACCCCACTCCCAGAGCTTCTGATTCAGTAAGCCTGGGATGAAGCCCAAGAATTTGCATTCCTAACAAATCCTGGGTGATGCTGATCCTGCTGGCCCAGGGGCCACACTCTGAGAACCACGACCCTAGAGAACATAAAAGTGGGAAAAAAACATCAGGAGGAAATGAACATATAACCAATATATTTAGAGCCCAAGCTGATCGTATGAATAGATTTTGTATTGGATATCACAGTATGTATATCAAAAATTTACAGAAAGTTAAATTTACTCATTTATAAATTTATAGATACAAATTTAATATCCCAAATAATATTAACTGCTTATACCACACTTAAATATTCCTTTTTTCAACAAACACTTATTAAATGTTTACTATGTGCCAGGGTACTATGCTTGCTCATTCATTATCTATGAATAGGTCATAAATAATTGAAGATATTATTTAGAATAGTGATCTCAAGTGTCAGGGAGAAGGAGAACAGAGTTGGGATGAGGGAGACCCCCCCTCCCCACCAGGCAGGGAAATACAAGAAGGAAAAACTACCATTTTTTATAAGCGTATGTCTATTGTATGCCTACCAAGAAAATATAGTTTAACAAAACCATCTTAGTTTTGATCAACTGACACATGACATAGAAAATGCATCATGGCTGAGTGATTTCTAAAAGGTAGAGAATGCCTTATTTCAAATAGGGTGAGATATTAGGTTTTCACGGGTGACCTATAAAAAGTTTATTAAGAATTAAAAACTTCTATCATATGTTGAACTACCCACTGTATAAACACACACACACAAAAACCTTCAGAGCTTTTCAAATACTCTACTTGGAATAACCAAGTTATTAGCTGAGAAAATCAATGAGTCCAGGGTGATTTTTTTCTGAAGGATTAACAAAAAGTCAGACACCTTTTACAAAGAAGATTAAATCACCCCATTGTTACTTACAAAGTCTCACAAAGCCACCGACAATTTATGTTCACAAACGCCTCCTGCTTCACAGCCTGTAAGAGCCCATACCAGCTTCAGTGTTCTGGTTTCTCCTCCTGGATGTACAGTGTGGCTGGCTGTTGACTATTCATCATTATGATTTCAAAGGATGAAAAGTCTGCTCATGTGGAATGTAGGTATTCTTGACCTCTGAAATCCATTGTTCTGAAGCCAGAGAAAAATATTTCTCATACTAAACAAATCTGATAAGGTCATGTCTGGCTTCAAAGAAAGATCAGCAACCGACTGCACAATAGTCTGCAGTTTCTAATATATTCTTCTCTCTAGGCCTCGAGTGTTGATAATTAACTGCCTGCTATTCTAAGCTGAATTTATTGCCTTTCTATTGTAATTTTGGTACAATTAAGTAATTGTTATTGTAAAAAATTTTAATCACATTGAGAAAATAAAGTGATTTTTTCCCCACAACCTTCCTATCCCCCACTTACACATAAATACGATGAAAATATATGTACATTACAAGAGTTTACTGGGAAGAATGCTACTGAAGAATGCTAAGAAAACTTTATGCTAGACTTTCAAAACATTATAATTAATAAGGGAAACCCCAGTTTCCAATGAAAATCTTCAAATCAAAAGTATTTTCAAAAGATGAATATTTACTATGAGATTCTGGTAATGTTTTTTGCAAGGGCATTGCTTTTATTTTTCAAGCAAAGATCAAAAATATTTTGTATCTGGTCCCCTGTTGATTTATATCACCTTAACTGCCAATATTTTTTAATTCACAATGAAACTGCACAGAGCTCAATTTATAAATATTTATCTATAAAGTTAACAACTGTGAACTGTAGTGGTGTGTCAAACTATAAACATAGTCATGGAATATTGGTTCATTTTGAGAACAGATGTTGGGCCAACTCCATGATGGAGTTGATTGCAGTAGACACAGTAATGATTTAGTTTCTTTCTTTCTAGGAACTTTTAAAACACACAGGTAAGTCTAGGGAAAGCAAACCTGTACTTGAGTCCCCATTCTCCATTTCTGCCACAGTTGCAGACATCACTAAATGATCCTAGAACTTCTTCAGTTCTCAGACCAGCCTTGGTACAGATCTCATCACAGCACTCTGGCAGTCACTATCAATTGACTAGAAGAAGTACAAGCTCAAATTATTTTCTCTGTGTTTAAATCGTGTATCCTATAGTGGTTCTCAAATATTTTCATGTGTAGCATATTTTCAAATATTAGAAAGCTTGGTAGCACTCTCAAGGGGATTAAAAGATTGAAAACAATTACAAGTAATTTTCAACAACAATAATAATCTAATCTGTCACTGCCTTACAATGTCTAGCAAAGCAGCCACGATTGACCAGTCATTCACTTTGTATCCAGCTTACCCTTGAAGGGTAAGCTTTGGTTTAATGGGTATTGTACCCATTAAGCATGCCATGTTCCTTTAGGCCCTGCTGGTACTCTGCTTAGGAGAACAGACTCTACTATCAAAACAATGGGGTACGACGCTGTCATTTTACCTTGAGAAAGAACACTCTGGCCAATGAATGACCACCTAATCCCAGAGACAGAGAGAATGATTAGGAAATCTGCTGGGTTTTCCAGGTGAACACAAATACCTGTTTTATTTTCCTTACCTCCTTCAATTCTCTCAGTGTCCCGTAAGAAAACTGAGGCTCAGAGAGGTTAGCTCCTTGCCCCATGACTCACTGTGAAGAAGTGACAGAGACACGACTCCTACCAGGAGACAGGGCCGACTTCAAAACCAGCGTGCTTAGCCTCTCTGCCACTCTGCCCTCTGATGACTAACAGAATCCAGTCCCCTTCCGCAGTGGGAGTGGATCTTGAAAACCAACAGTAACAACTGGCAAAATGAAACAGCCACCACCACTCTTTCCACTGCTTCAGGCAGAGTAGGTTATTTTGTTTTTGTTTTTTTTGAGGGCAGGCAATCCACTTTGTCTTCGGACCAGGAGTCTGAAAGCATGTTTCTTCTGCTTCCTTCAAGAAGTCTCCCACTTGAAATATGATTACTTACTGGAGATAAAGTGGATGATAGAGCTTTACGAATGTTATAAGCCACAGGAAACACAGTGTGAATTAGTATCGGGATTACCTACATTTAGCTCCCCCATCTTCACACAGCAGCAATACTTTTACTCTCACTTCACAAGTGAAATAATCGAGGAAAGAAGAGAGAGACTACTAAGTTTAATTAAGCATCTACATGTCAATACTCATGTGACATACATGAGCTCCTTTAATCTTCACAATAGGTACCAGGTATATATTTTTAATATCTTCTGGTTAATTTGTATTACCATGTCATCAACTATCTGCTTTATGTGTTTGTTTATTATCTGTGTCATGCTCACCCCCATTAGACTCTCTATTTGGTAAGGGATTCTGACTTTGGTCTGTTTCATCTACTGCTATATCCCTAATAGTGCACGGCACATGGTAGATGTCCAGTAAATATTGGTTGAATGATTGAATGGACACTCGTGAGATTCAGTAACTTGCCTGAGGTCACACAGTTTGGAAATGAATCCTCTGTCATGTGTACCCAATCGCCACATGAACACCCCAACTCTGGGCTCAGGGTTATGTGAATGATTGAACAGTCCCACCAGGACACAGAGGGCTGGGGCCGTATTATAAGGATATCACTTGGCAGTGCATTTCACAGGAAGAATGGTACCCTTTGACCACAGGTGTCCTGAAAATATTGCTTCTTCACAATAAAATAAAAAACAAGGGCTTCCCTGGTGGTGCAGTGGTTGAGAGTCCGCCTGCCGATGCAGGGGACGCGGGTTCGTGCCCCGGTCTGGGAAGATCCCACATGCCGCGGAGCGGCTGGGCCCGTGAGCCGTGGCCGCTGAGCCTGCACGTCCGGAGCCTGTGCTCCGCAGCGGGAGAGGCCACAACAGTGAGAGGCCCCCGTACCAAAAAAACAAAAACAAAAACAAAAGAAGAAGAAGAAAGAAGTTTATCAAAGAGACAGCAGCTATATCCTCAGATTTAGGAAACCCTAAAACAAACAGCCCTGATGGGATTACACTGCAGGTGCAGGAGACCGCCCACAATTCCTCCTTGCTACTTCCCTCCTAATCGTCAGCCTCTGTCTGGTTCACGTGGATGCAACTCGACTCAACAAACTCTGACTCAGGGCCACTCTGTGTCACCTGCAGGTGGTGACTGGGGAAGATGCATCCCAGTTCTTAAGTAACTCACAGTCTACGACAAGGAGAAAGGCAGTGAAACACCTCGGTTTAAAATGAAGCATCGTGAAAATGATAAAAACAACATACAGCAGGAGTACAGAGGAAGGAAAGTCTGGCTATGTGAAGGCTGCGTCAAGGAAGATTTCAGGGAGCAGAGGAGGCAGTATGTGACTTGGGCTAAAGAAGAGGGTCACTACCGCAAGGAAAACAAAACCCCAAAGTCACCACCAAGCTGAAGCAGGGTAATTATGGATTCCTGGAGTTCAAAGCAAAATTGAGAGGCAGTAGAAGTTAGCCCAGTTGTTCTCATCTGGCATAAATAAGGGGTGACTGCCCCAAAGGGGACATTTGACAGTGTCTAGAGACATCTGTCACAACTAGGGGGTGCTACTGACGTCTAGTGAGTAGAGGCCAGGAATGCTACTAAGCATCCTACAATGCACACTGCAGCCCCCCCGAACCCCCCAACAAGGAGTTATTCAGGCCAAAATGCCAATAGTGGCAAGGCTGAGGAAACCTGGCTTAGAGCAACGAACAGGAGCTTTGAAGGCAAACAGACCTGGGTTGGAGTCCCAGCTCTGCCCCTAAGTACCCCAAATGGCTACTTAGTAGTCAGGAGGAAAACATACCTTCATTGAGCTTCAGTGAGGATATGTTCATTTGTTAAATGGGAAATGTCAGTAGTGCCTGCCTCACAATGGCCACTCCTCATTCAGCAGATATGACTAAAGGGTCTCCTACGTCATTGCTCCCCAACCTTTTTGGTACCAGGGACCAGTTTCATGGAAGACAATATTTCCACGGACTGGGGGCGGGGTGGGGGAGGATGGTTCAGGCGGTAATGGGAGCGATGGGGGGCAGCAGATGAAGCTTCGCTCGCTCTCCCACCGCTCACCTCCTGCTGTGAGGCCCGGTTCCTACCAGGCCACGAACCAGTGCCGATCTGCGAACCTGGGGGTTGGGGACACCTGTCCTATGTGCCAGGCACTATACTAGGTCCCAGGATACTAGAGTGGGTAAAATGAATGTAACCCCCATCCTCATGGAACTTATCATGGAAATCAGGCATAGAAGTGAGCAATAATAATAAAGAGGTAGAGATGCTACTGGAGAGATGTGTTAAAGGTGAAAGAAGTCCTAGGAAGGAACAAATAGCCTAGACAAGAGGGATCAAAGAAGACTTCTTGGTAAAAATAGCATTTAATTGGACATACGGAGGCTGGTGAAGGGTTACTCAAGCGAAGAGGGGCAGATTAAGTGCGATAACAAATGTGAAACCCTTATTACAGTACCTAGCACAATGTAAGCATTCCATGATGGGAATTATTCTGAATGTCCTAAAGAGGCACACTATGTATACGATGGATTCTATTTTTCAGTAGGGGCCATTTTAATATGGTGGAGACTGCTAAATGTTTACCAGACTGTGTTTTCTCCTTCTCAGGTACTTGGCTCCCTGGCGAGACATTCTATGAGACCTTACAGTTAGATATGGCCATGGACCAAGTTCTTGTCAGTAAGATGTGAGAAGAAGTGATATGTTGATTTCTGGGTGTGAGCTTTCGGTCAAAGGACATGATTCCTGAATAACATTTTTGTTCCTTTCTTTTTTTTTTTTTATTTGCGGTATGCGGGCCTCTCACTGCTGTGGCCTCTCCCGTTGCGGAGCGCAGGCTCCGGACGCGCAGGCTCAGCGGCCATGGCTCACGGGCCCAGCCGCTCCGCGGCATGTGGGATCTTCCCGGCCCGGGGCACGGACCCGTGTCCCCTACATCGGCAAGCAGACTCTCAACCACTGCGCCACCAGGGAAGCCCTCTTGTTCCTTTCTGACTGCTAAATATGGATGTAGCCCAGCCCAATTACAGCCATGCTAGGGCTGGGTAGGCAAAATTTTTCTGTAAAGGTTCAGTCAGTAAATATGTTCAGCTTTGTGGGTCATACGATCTCTGTCACAATTACTCAACTCTTCTGTTGTAGCACAGAAGTGGCTACCATATACAACAAACGACCACGGCCGAGTTCAATCAAACTTTATTTATAAAAACAAGCAGAAGGCCGAATTTGGCATGCAGGCCACAGCTTGCTGGCCCCTGTGCTAAGGGATGTTGGATTCATGACAGATGGCATTGAAGAGAACTGCCTTATCAACCTAGACCCCCTCACCTTGGAACTGTTATGAGAGAGAAAGATAAACATATATAATCTTTGAGCCCTACAGCTTAGACTTGCCTTAACTAACAAATGGGTTTCTCAGGACTCTTTGGGTTTATTTAGACTGTCCTGGGAACCCAATAAATATGCACATATATTAGGGTCTTCTGGCGAAATGACCCCTGTACATCAGGCATTTGGAAGTAAGGCTGACTTCAGGCTGGAGGGAACACATGCTTTAGCAATAAGGGGTTCAGAGTTAAATTCTCAGCACTCAGTCCCCATCCAGCTGAGGGAAGCACACTGGAGACATCACCATCATTTAAAAATGGAAGGTTTACAGAAAAACTAACAAATTATCTAATTCAGGCTGCTGAATGCCTGTTGGTGTCCTCCTGGAAAACTCTAAGTAAACAGCTGGTCTCTTTAATCATAGTGGAGAGCACACAAAGGAGGCAGTGAAATAGCAAATGAACCCCGGGTGCTTCCAATGGCAGGCCACGCTGGCTGGAAGACGGCTTCAGGAATTTTATGTAAGATGAAGGGTGAATTCTTGTAAGCCTCTGAACCAAGCTCATTGGTGGTATGCATTATTTTTGGCTTCCTCTACAGCTGTTTTTGTTGGGGAAGTTTGAAGGTGAAAGTGTCCTAGGAAGATCTCTTTCCAAAAGTGTTTGAAAAAAAATTGTCATAATCCATTTTACATTCATAATCCATTTATATCTGCAACTATATTTTAGGCAACCTGACCTTCATTAGAAATTAACCATAGCTAACTATGGGGTAGCACTGCCAAGATGTCTGAGCTGGAAGGAATTTACAAAGTATCCAGTTGAATCTGATTTTCCCATTTCACATGTGAAAAAACTGAGGCCCACAGAGGTTAACCTTTCAAGGTCACAAAACTAAGTTAGAAATAACATACCTGTATGGTTTGGGGTGGGAAAACTATGAAATTTGCTATTTGTTTGTTCAAAATTGGGAGGAAAATACAATTTGACTGTCCATTTACCCTTTTGTTTTCTATATTGAAAAGGTTCAGAGGTAAATGTGGGTACCTCAGTTTTAAATAAATTTTTATGACCAAATGACAAACTCTTATGAAACTTGGAGTTAATAAAAACTCCTGAATTTTGACTGATTTCTTATCATCATTCAGTTTTCTAGAGAAAAAATGGTTTAAGTAAGATATTTACATGTGTTCCTGTCAAATAATGACAGTTGTGTCCCTCAATGCAGCCTCTTTTTTTTTTTTTTTTTCCCTACTGAATTCTCTGGCTTTTGGAAATAAGATGCGGGAAGGAGGTACTAACTGCTAGTTATGTCTGAATTGAGATGCTAAAGCATCTTCACGAGGAAAATTCACCTTTTTATTTGTAATTTCCCTGTATCTTCACATAGGTTCTTCTCTATTTTCCAAAGGATCTTATGCCTTACACCCTAAATGTAGAGAAAGAAATATTCCAACACAGCTCTCTGTACCAAGGCCCCTGGGCCAGGCTGCCACTCTTCATGGAGCTGTGCGTCTTGGAAGCAGTTATTCCGTCTTCCTCAGAATGGCACCGACACACAAGGAGTCAGGAGGACTCCTTGGGAAAGCCCCCAAATTCAATAAGCCGTCACTTCTTTGAAAAGACAGAACTAGGGCATGAAAATGTTTGGAACATGGGTGCCATGCTGTTGATTTTCACTTAAACCGTATACTTTACAGTACTTAGAGCAAATATATATAAAAGTTAAATTTGACAGCCTGGTATTTTAAAAGATATAGTTATCTGTGAGTTCTGGGATCGCAATCCAATATCTGGGAGCTGACCCCATGACCGTTTGTCTCTCCACACAGCAAAGGTATAAAAGTCCTACATGTTGGTTGGCATCCATGCCTCAAATCATGGAGGTTTTGTGGTAAGGCAGTAGCTGTAACAACAGATGGCCACATTTTCGATCCCCCAAACTGCAGAGGAAATGCACATACAAACATTTTCTACACATTTTCAGATACACCACATATGGTACAATCAAGGACATCTCAGGTAGAAGAGAACAGTTCTGCTAGTTCTTGAGCGTAGTGCCAAAGGGACTAGGAAGGTTTCCACAAAAAGACCAAAGAAGCATTTCACATTGAATAACCCACAATGACAAGAATTTATGGAGAGAAATCATTCTCCTCACAGTCACAGGCATGTCTGCAAATCATCAGGCAACTACTGTACTTTTAAAAACCCATCTTGATGGTCTTCTGTTCATATATGTATTCATATTCTGACATTTTTGTCATGTCCAAACATTTTGGTTATTTTTCTTTCTTTTTTTTTTTTGGTTACACACAATTGATATACTAGAAGAAAACTCAGAAGATATAGAAAAGGAAAAATAAAAACAATAATCTATGATCTCAGCAACTAAAAATAAACAATTTTCAGACAGTGGTAAATACCACTCCAAATATTTCTGCCCTTGTCTCATGCACTCTGTTTTTGTCTTCCCAATATCTTCTATATACACAACACACAGACATACACATCCTAAAATGAATGCATATTATATATATTAACCTGACTTTTTTCACTCAGTGATATGTGTAGAATATTTTTTAATGAAAATAAATGCCTATCTGTATTATCCCTTTTAACACTTATATTGTATCCACTGAGTATGTATAAACATATGTATGTGTACAAACACACCATTACTTACTTAATCAGCTCCCACTGTTGGACAAATGGAATGTCTCCTTTCCCTCTCTCACTATCATAAATGATTCCTTAATAGATGTGGACATCCATGTACCTAGATATCTGTCCAGCTGTTTCCATAGGCTAAATTCCTAAGAGAATTGTCGTACCAAAGAATATAAATATTTTAAGGCTTCAGAAGCTTACAATTCCTGCATTAGGATGGGTATTGTTCAATGAAACTGTTCAGTAAAACTCTGTGATATGGAAATGTTCTATAGCTGTACTATCTGATATAGTAGCCACTAACCACATGTGGATTAGCCTTGTGCTCTGCACTCACCATTTTCCCTAAGAAATGAGAAATTAAAACTGATGGAACACAGAAATGTTCAGCATGTGTAAATAGTTACATTAAGAGAAAATAAAAACTTGCTACAACACCTTCAAAGAGCTGGCCTTACTATAAACGCTAAATTTTTATCATTCCTTCAAAATTATTTCTCCTATTAAATGCGAGCTCCTCCATCAAAGCCACATTTGCTCGTTTAGTCAACCGTTCTCCTAGCCTTGGGCAACACACGCTTTTCCATTTCTTCTCATCTAACCCTCTTGGCTACTGTGAATGCTACAAAACCCACTTCAAAGCATGTGAGAGGCGGGAACAGGATCTACAAGGCCAAGAAGAAAAGATTCCAGGGATGGGATAAGATATGAAATTCGTAGAGGAAGATGAAAGCATTTACGGACATCTTTGAAAATGCAGCAGCATGAGAAAACTGCAGATGAAAAAGAATGAAAAACAAAAATAAAAGTATATCTTTGGCATCCCAATCAAATGTCCTTTCTAGGAACCTGATTATTCAAGTGTCCTAAAATTCAGGAAGATGTAAGTTAGAAAAATGCCCACTGGTTGTTAGACATGCATAATCAAATCTTCAAGATCACTTCATGTTCATTTTTCCTTTTCATTTTCTTGACAAGCCTGCAAGGCACACAAAGTTAATAATAGTATGTTCATCTTGCAGGTAAGAAAACCATGACAGTTCAAGCAAAATTGTTGGAGATCTAGGATCAAAGATTTCCTGCTGTCAACTCTGAAGAGATTTTTTTTTACTATACTATGCTGCATTTTTCTTTATTTTTGCATTCTGAAGCATGACTCAGATCCTGTACCCTTCCTTTTCAGTTTAAACCTACAGTGGCCAGGGTTATGTAAAGAAGCCCTTTGAAATCCATAGGTGGGACATGAAATAACTAAGAGAAAAATTGGCTGATGTGGTCAATCTCTCTATAAAGTAGTTACATAGCATATGACAAGTTGTAAGATATATGTAGGCTGGTAAATGTGGGCTACTTATTCACAAGCCTACATGAAAGCTGGATGAATGTATGGTTTTACTCACCTTTCTCCAGGTCCCACATGAGAGCATTTTTCCTGGCCCTCTCCTTTCCTTCAAACACACAAACATACAGTATATGCTGAAACTCAGTGGACGCCATGCAATGACAGTAAGTCATTTAAAATAGGCATGATGTTTGCCAAGAAGTCTGCTCTGCCCTTTGCCCATTTGGTTAAATCCTTCTCACCCTTTAGGTCTATGTTTGGAGGTGCTACTCTATCCAGAAGCCTCCCTTAACTCCTCAGCACTCCTGACCCTTTCCATAGAAGCTGCCCATCCCATATCATTGGGAAGATATCTCTTCTAATCCCCTGTTTAGTCTTCCTTTGCCACTAGATTACTAGCTCCTATCAGGCAGATTCTTCAAATACTGAAACTGGGTCCAACACAGAGTGGTCACCAGTAATGTTTGTTAAACAACTATTTGTTGAAGTAATGTTTGAAGTAATACATGAACAAACAAATGATCTAACAAGTGGTTCCAGCCCAATCAGGGTTTGAATATGGTGGAGATGTCCACTTAGATATTTACTTAGACAACTGCTGTATTAGTGGGGTGTGGTAAGCAGAATTTTGGCTCCCATAACCTTTGTTCCCTTGTGTTATACCATGAATATGTCACATTACGTGGCAAAAGGACTTTGCAGATGTAATTAAGGTTACTGATGAGCTGACCATAAAATAGGCAGATTATACTGGATTATCACAGTGGATCCAATTTTGGCAGCTGGGCTCTTAAAAGCAAAAAAGGAAGTCAGAAGAGGAAGTCAGAGAGATGTGGCAGAGGGGGAAATCAGAGAGATTCAAAACATCAGAACTCGACCTGCCATTGCTGGCGTGAAGGTGGAGGGGGCCATGAGAAAAGCATAAGAAGGAAGTTAATTCTGCTAAAACCCAATGAGCTTGGAGGAGGAGCCTGAGCCCTAGATAAGAAGAGCAGCCTCAACTGATACCTGGATTTCAACCTGGTGAGACCCTGAGCAGGAGAGTACAGCTATGCTGTACCAGAATTCTAACCAATAGAAACTGCGAGATAATAAAGGTGTGATGTTTTTATGATGCTACATTTGCCGTGATTTGTTATGGGAACAATAGAAAACTGATACAGGGGCTTTCTCCAGAAGTAACAGACCCTGAGGCAGAGTTCGACTCAAAGTTTTTAACAGGGGAGGTGATCACCAAAAACTGGTAAGGGAGTGAGGAAGTGAGCCCACAAAGGGGAGAAAGCCAATACAAAATGCATTACTGAGTAGGTCATCACAGTGGGGAGTTAGGGCTCATACCACTGGGAACCTCTGGGAAACCTACAGAAACAGCCTTGGTTTTCCTCTCTGAGGGTAGGAAGCCAGGGCACTGTTCCTCTGCTCTCACCTGCTCCCAGGGGCATTAACTCTCCAGCACGTCTGGCCTTTCTCTATTTCCTTCTTCCTTGCAGTCTCTCCTCTGGGAGAAAAAAGCAATCTGATACATGGATTCCTCGGAAAGTATTAAAGACTAAAATATGACCCCTTGGGTTGCTATGCACCTAAAAGATGACTTACACTAAGAGAATGGGCACTATTTACCCTTCTCAACAGTAAACCTCAAATGGAGGAATTTTAGGATTGTACCAATGGGAGAGGCTTTTCTAGTCTCCCTACTACATCTCCCTACAACCTCGTCTCTCTCCCTATTCCCCACTATGCTGGCAAGGCTTGCCTACCCTGAGCATTTACCAGCGACATGCTTTGTGAATACACACGTGAGCCCTATCAAAACCATGTTCTGAGTGGCCTTTCCCCACACCGTTGTGCACATCTTTAACCACTTTGGGTTCTCAAATGAAAGCCACATTATTAATACAAAGCATTATTCTTTTTTTTTAATTTTTAAAAATTTTTGGCTGCGTTGGGTCTTCGTTGCTGTGCGTGGGCTTTCTCTAGTCGCGGCAAGTGGGGTCTACTCTTCATTGTGGTACGCGGGCTTCTCATCATGGTGGCTTCTCTTGTTGCAGAGCATGGGCTCTAGGCGCACGGGCTTCAGTAGTTATGCCTCGCGGGCTCAGTAGTTGTGGCCGCGGCCTCTAGAGCACAGGCCCAGTAGTTGTGGCACATGGGCTTAGTTGCTCCATAGCATGTGGGATCTTCCCGGACAGGGCTCGAACCCATGTCCCCCGCATTGGCAGGCAGATTCTTAACCACTACGCCACCAGGGAAGTCCTACAAAGCATTATTTTTATGCGCTAGTAATGATGGTAATAAATCCAAAGAACAAGAGTGAAACCTAGTGCTTGAGGACATTCTGAGGATGTGGGAGATCCATGCAGGAACTGGTTTCTTAGCAGAAGCATAAGTGCACCTCTGTCAGATGCAATCTCACTCCCACGTAATTCCCATTGTTTCAAGACAATTCAATTTCATCAGATGAAAGGCTGTGATTGCAAAACAAGGAGCTTTCTACAGCAAGAATAAATTGGATTATTCTATAGAACATATTGTTCCCCAAGCAAGCAGAATAGGCTTGGGGGAAATGCCTGTAGATTGTCATGGGCAAGCAGAGCTGGCCAGGTAGAAATTTCTTTTACAAACCATGAAAGGGACTTGAAAACATTTTCTGGTGGCTAGTGTGTGTGGCAGTGCAGAGGAAATACTCGATGAGACACCTGCCTCTCAAATGTGGCAGGATTCCTCAGAATATTTATACTGGGGCTAAAGTCACTTACACCAAATGTTTCAAGTCCCACTTCTCAAGGATAAGATTGGTAGGATATGAGGGGTTTCCACCCATGCCCACAACATGTGTGTTGTTTTCTATTTTCCAGGGCCTGGACATCATTTATGTACTACTCATAACCATCTTCTGCTATTAATATTATCTCCGCTTCACAGATGAGAAAAGTGAGGCTTCAAGAGGTTAGGTCACATGCCTAACGAAGATTTGAACCCAGGCATGACTTGCTACTCTGGTCTCTGCTTCAAACATGTTTCAGCTTTTAGTGTTTCACACCCAGACATGCACGTTGCCAGGCACCAAAGAGCTCAGCTTTTCTGGAAGGAAGTGTGAGCATCCATCTGCCTCCTTCCAGCCCTGACTTGTGTCACAGCATCCACAAATGGCCACTTCTGGGAGCCCACCCACGGAATGGGCAGTCCTCAGCTTATCAAGTCCAACCACACCCCTTCCATTCAAGAAAGCACTTCAGTTTGCAAATAAGTGAGACCTGCTGTGTTATGAGAATAACCTTGAATCTACTCTCATGTATTTAGAAAAACATCAGCCATTCCCAAACCCTGGTTGAGGCACTATTGTGTAGTGGTTAAGTCCTTGGGCTCTGAAGCCAAAAGAACTTTGGAGTCCACCTATTGGATTCCATCAATTACTAGCCAAGTGGCTTGTGAAGCAAAGCAATTAAGTTCTGAGTCTCAGTTTCCCCATCTGTCAAGTGGCCCAGTGTATAGTATCTGCTCATGAGGCTGCTGTAAGGATCAAATGAAGTCATTCACATAAAGAGCTCTGCACTATGCCTGGAGCATAACAAGCCCTCAATAAATGTTAGTCTCATCATCATCGTTATCATCCTATTCTTTTCCAGTTTGTTATTAGTGGCAAACCTCCAGCTGATGAGGACATAGCAACTATAGTTAGGTCTCAAGAACTGCCTTCCAGTTCTCCCACTGGAGAAAGCCCCAGACTTGGCCTCTCTTTGTTCATCTTTTGAGTCAGCCGTCTGATTGCTTGGCACCGCCTCTTTCACGGGGCACCACACTTCTGGGGGATCACAAGTAAGATGTAAGATCTGCATGATCGGACTGTTGAGTGGAATTCCTCTTTCCTTTGGGCAAAACTGCCAAGGCTTTCCAGAGCTGCCCTGGAAGGAGACTTATACCCTGAATGTTTCAATTCATTACACTGACATTCATGAAACATACTCTGAGTGCCAAGCTCCACACGCTCAGAGCTGGAGCCTCACAGCCAAATCAACGTGGCCCCTGCGCTGAGGGAGAGCATGGGGAAGTGCCTTTTGTCTTACCAGCATAGAGCAGGACCTTGAAAGAGCAAATAAATCCTAAAAAATCATAATTCTAAAACAGTTCTATCACCTTTTATATCTAGATGAATGCTATCAATATAAAAGTTTCTTCCTGCATCAAACATTGAACAATTTGTCGAATGTTACTACACTGATAAAGTTTCTATAAAACACACATTACATCAATACAGTAATCTTTCTTCTTCCAAAGAAAAGGACGGGAACACAGAGACTGATCTTTGGCTCAGATGGATCCAGGTTTAAACTCTGGCTGGCTACTTGATAGCCAGGCTACTTAGCAGGTGTCCTAACCAGGCAGGCCTTGTTCCTCTCATCTCCAACTTGGCAGTATCAAGACCATCAACCTCAAAGGGCTGCTGCGTATGTTAAGTGTGACAAAGCACTTAGCACAGCACCTGATGTTCAAAACTATTAGAAATGCTTCTTCTTATTAAAATGCCTCAAAACTCCCTACGTAGCTTTTCTGACAAAAATTCAGCAAAGAAACTACTAACGGACTTAGAAAAGGAACAATAGGTTTATATTTTCTAATAGAAAGCATTTAATGCACATAACTTATCTCTGCAAGTCCACAGTGTCCCTATTTCCATTGGGGCACATAGGAAGGGAACAGTTTTTGCAAAGACCAGCGTATACTTCAAGGCTGGCACTGGTGCCAGATAACGTGGGTCACCCCATGGAAATGCAGTTTTCTGCATTAGCTTTTAATGGTCCTCCTCTGCTGGGCATTTGGGGCTATGGTTAGAAGTAAATGCACTCAAGTAAATATCTTTTGGTGCCAGAACTGCCATGGGCACATACTTTTCTTTCGATGGTCCTGGGAAGTGGTTTGTTAAACTATTGTTCTCGATTAAAAACTCATGTGTTTGTTCAGTCCAATATGGGTCGCTGCTTTGAGTGAAAGATCCCCTTGACATGGCAAAACCTCTACTTGTGACAAGCCAGTGCCAAGTATGTCTTAACCAGATGCAGACCCGGGTTTGATTAGCAGCCACTGAATTCCTTGTAAAATCAGATAATGATGGTTTTTCCCCTCTCTGCTGAGCAAATATCCTCGGCTTTTAATCAAGTCTCTATACGAAAACCTCTATATAAATAACTCCACACAGTACAATGGTTTTAAATCTATGGTTCATCTCAACTTTCCTGACCTCTGACTGTTTAATCTGAGAAGGACCTGTGCAGTACCAACTAAAAATAAAGGGACTACAATATTTATTTTGGCAGATACCATATAGATATAATAGAGGGACATGTGGTGAGTGGAAATTCTCTGCCACACACAGAGAGAAGAGAAAGGAAAGGCTCTGGAGCCCGTTTTTGTTTTCCCACTTTGTGGGATAGCATCTATTGGATAATGATGATATTAGGACTGCAAAGACACGTGCCACTTTGGAACGCTGCACAGACTCTGTGGCTGTGCATAGAAACCTCCTTCTCTGCCCCTTTGGATGTTCAAAGGGCCCAACTGCAAACCTGGGAAACATGAGCCTTTTCAGAGGGGCTGGAGTCTCAGCTTGGGCTTCCTTTCCTTTCTTGTGGGCACAATTTGGGTGTCTGCAGTTAATTATTTGCAGGTGCATTTCTGCTGCATGCAATGGAATGAGTCCCCAATTAGGCTCCTGCAGGTGTAATTAGAAATTTCCACATCAGTTTGAGGGGGCAAGTGGATAATTGTGCCCACAAGGTGGTAACAGTTCCTGACAGGGTCGAGCAGAATGCTCCGTTGTAGACCGCTATCTGGGCATCAGGCTCCATGAAATGGAATGCTGAACATTCAGGAATAAGTGTCAGGTGTGCTTCTGAGGTTTAGAAGTAGAACCCCACATGGAGGGTGGGGCTAGGGATTCTCTGATTCTTCACATCCATAAAGGAGAGTGGAGCTACGAAACAGCATCAAAGAACAAGGACCACACGTGGGTCCTCTGAGGCATAAGGGAGCAAAAGCTCTTGGCTGATGACGTTGAGCAATTCAAGAAAAACTAGCTCCAAGAGAGAACTGGACCAGGACTATAGAATTAACCTTTTGTAGGACAAGAGACGCAACTCAGTGAGAAGAGTAAGTAGCTATTAACTTTACAATAAACTTTCCAGTTAAAGTGTCTTCACTTTAAATCATCTCATGTGAGCTCACATAAAGTTACAATACTAAAATTTTATTTACACTTACTGAGTGCTTACTGTGTTGGACGTTATCCTAAGAGTGTGTGTGTGTGTGTGTATGTGTGCGCGTGTGTGTGTACTCAATTTATGCTCTTAAGAGCCACTTTAAAGAATTATTATACCCATTTTAAAGAAGACAGATTGAGGCACAGGGAGATGAAGTAACATGCCCGAGGTGACAAGGCTAGTAAGTAGTGGAACCAGATCTCAAAGCTAGGCAGGCTAGCGCCAGGGCACTAGCTAGTTTGCCACTAAAGATGAGAAAATTTTCCAATGAGAAGGCAGAATCAGGTAGTCAAGGATTTGCCCAGCAGGACACAAGACCATTCATTTGCTGACTCATTTGGTCATCCGTTTATTCATCCATTCAACAACTCAAGGAACATTTAGTGAGTACTGTGGTCTAACCACTCTGCTAGACACCTACTTAAGGGATAAATGTTTTATAATATTTATAACATCAGATGAATGTTTTATAACTTTCCCTCATTGCTTGTTTAATGTGGGGAGGAAAAGAGAGGAGAGAGCAAGAAAAAAGGAAGGAAATAGAAAGCAAGCAAAGGAGAGAGGTGAGAGGGAGTGAGAGATAGAAGGAGGGCAAGAGCTAGAGAGAGTTTAGAAAAGGGGGAAAAGGAATCCTTGGAAATTAGTTTCTCTTCCAAAAACGAATTCCTCATAAGGGAGGGGGAGAAGTCTCATCAACCAATCCATGGGATTATACTGAGGAGTGCTGAAGAGAGACCCTATCGTACCCCCAGATGCTTATTTCTTACTTTAACAGCAAGAGCAGGTTTCTATGGGACTGCCAAAGTTGGTTCTCACACTGAAATCTCAAAACCAAAATGGACCCAGGCTCCCTGTGCAGCCCTTTGTGGTCTACAAAGGGGCTAATTCTGAGTGCTTGAGTTCTGGTCAGTCCATCCAACGCATGGCAACGAGCTTGAAGAGTCTCTAGATGTGACAGGGCCAAGTGCTGATGAGCCAAATTCCACAGACCTGTTCCCTTAATGACCACCCAACTGTATGCTGTCCTTTCTACTGCAACACGTTTTAACAGAATAATTAACCTATGGTTGGGCTAAGTGTCTCAGAATGAAACAGAAGCTTAGCAATAATGTTTCCTAAAGGATGAAGAGAACTTGAGAGAGCTCCAGGACTAAAAGAAACCTAACCGTTGTTTCTCGATGAGGCTGAGGGTCATGATAGCCAGAGCTGACCTGGTGTGCATGCTAACTTCTTTTCAGGGACCATTATGCGAATCTCATGACAAACCTATGAACCTATGAACCTAATAACACCTAATACGTATGGAGAGCTTCCATATGCCCTGCACTGTGCAAAGCTCTTTAAGGAGACTATCTGATGATGGAGAATATCTCAAAATAATCCTTTGAAGTAGATACCATAGGCTGGGCCTTAGAGAAGTCCAGCATTTGGCCAAGATCACACAGCTGGCCAGTGGCAGGACACAGAGAGAATGTGTGCACTTAGGTGCTTTCACACTTTGCTGCCAGTGTGCACATGGAGGTGGTTTGAAAATGATCTTTCCTTGGATGTTTCTTACGACCTCACTTAAAACTTCAAACATATTTTCTTTTTCTGAGAGGACACTTCCACTGTAAAAGTCCACTTTGCTTTACTGGTTTCATCAAATAGCTGGGCATTTATGCTATTGGCTTACTATACAGCCATGCGAGAGTACGTTTTACCTGTCCTTTCTGAGATACCCTGAGGTTTGAACTTGGCATAGTGCAGTCACTCAGGAGATTTTGAACTTGGCACGGTGATAGTCGTCCAAAATAATTTCCTTTCAATATCCTCACTTATTCCACAAAGAATTTAAAGTCAGCTAACACGTGGGGCCTGTTCCTGAAATTTGTGCTGTTACAACATAATCTTCAAGTCACTCCATTAGGGCCAAGACCTGTTACATCCCTTTAAATTATTCTGCCTTACTATGAATTTCATGGCGGTGAAAGTAGGGGCTGAGTGCTCCTCTCATGGAGCCTGTGTAATTGTTTTTCTCATTCTCATCACTGGCTCTTATCAACAGCCGGACTGTTCTTGACTTGCAGGAATTGTTAATAGCCACCACGCTGCCCAGAATTCTCCATGGCAAGCTCCTCCCTTCCCTTCTTCATTCACCAACCAGACATGGCTTTGCCAGTACCATCTTGGCTAAACTGATGAGGTCAGGTACTGAGCAGTTCCTTTCATTTCCATTTTAAAAGATGTGAAGTAGTCACTTGGCCCCTTTGTGCTGAGTTAGCAGACCAAAACTGGGTCCATTTTAATGAGACATTTTATGCCCATTGTAATCCAGCTGGCCTCATGAGAAAGCTGGTCATGGGCAGTCACCCATCTGAGTGATTTGAAGTGACCCCAAAGAGTTCACCTGACCCAGGGCCTTAAATGCCCATCATTCAAACTGGACCACACGTGATGCTCTTTGAAAATACCAATATCCTCCCAGAGGAAGCCCAGGCGGCCTTCATAGTAGACAGCTCTGGTTTTGTTGGCCCAGTACCATTCATACTTTGGCAAGGGGCCTTCTTATCGCGCCCTGTTGTCCTCATGAATATCTCATGCATGGGTCCTACTCCTCCCAGCCTGTGTCATTCATAATACATGTCTCTCCTCCCCACCCCTACAATGAATAATTGCTTCAGAGGTGTGTCTGAGCCCAAGTGGTAACCAGTAAGAGGCAAAGGGGATTGGGGGATGTTATTACCCACTTCATGGAGAAAACTCATCTCTAATGGGAGAGAAGAAAGCCTCTCTATCAAGAGAAGATGGCTGAGGGGCAGCAGGAGGGACATGGCCCTGATGACTGAGCACTTCATCTCACCAGCTTCTCTCAGTTACGAGGACCAACTAATTCCCTTTCTGGCTCATGCTACTTTGCAATGAGTTTCTGTCAACTGCAGTGTACTAACTACTAGACTGCTTCATAAGTACTCTGGAATTGATTTTATTTAAAGTTAAAAAAGATCCAAGTGAAAGAGACAAATAACAGGCAAACATTGACAAGGGGGGAGCACATGGCAGGTCTAAACGAGGCCTCCCACAGGCAAGTCTGACAATCCAGGTCCCAAGGATCAGCAGTACGTCCACAGGCAAGTAGCAGGAAGGATATTCTGAGAGTGGGACAGAAAGGGAAGAGTAGTACATGGAATAAAAGATAAACTCTTTTGGTACAATCACTTTGAAAAATTGTTTTGCAATATCTGCTAAAGCTGAAAACACACACATCTATGACCAAGCAGTTCTATTCCCAAGACTAGCATACACCCATGCGCACAAAAGAGATATATTACAAATAGCAGCACTATTTATAATTGCTTAGAACCGCAAACAGCCTTAAATGCCCATCAAGAAAAGAATGGATAGATGAACTATGAGATAGTGATGCAATAAACTACTACACAATAAAAATGAGTAAACAAATGAACTGGATATGCACAACATGGATGAATCTCATAAACATAACGTTGAGCCAAAGAAACAGACACAAAGTAGTACATACTGTGTGATCCCATTTATATAAAATTCAATAGGCAAAACTAATCCATGTGTTAAAAGTCTGGATAGGGGTTACCCTTAGGAGTGTAGTGATTGGAAGGGTGTAAGAGGCCGCTGCTGCAGCCCTAGTTTTTTCTATTTCATGATCTGGTTGTGAGTTTCATGGGTAAAGTTAAGTTTGTGTAAAATTCCTCAAGCTGTACACTTAAGATTCGTGTTATTTCTGTATGTATGTCAGCCTTCAATTAGAAATTAGAAAAGCTTCCCTTCTTTCACGTTCTTGAAGCTAACAGACTTGCTATGGAAACAATTCTTCCATTTTGAGTTTTGGTCAATGTAAATGGTTACTACTCTTGGCCTTCTCAGATCTATTTGTCTTGCTTTCTTCTTTCTGCCTTTCCTCACTTCCAACAGCCACGTATTGAATGCTACAGGCATGCTAGGCTCAGGGCTGTCCCTCATTCTGCAGGTACTTCTTTCCTTTGCCTTTGCTGGTGCACATCCGCTCACCACCCTCCAAAAGAAGAGCTTTGATAGAAGTGGAGAAGGGAGCTGATGAGCTGGTCTACTGGACTAAGGAAGCTTTCTCTAGACCCACAGTTGAGTAGCCCAAATTCAAAAGATGAAGCAGAAGTGGCTGCAGACACTATTTACTAAACTTATTTTATCTTCTTCCTGGCATGCAGATAGGTTTCATCTTCCAGACCCTACTGCACTTAGGGAGCCATGTGACTGACTTCTAGTTAGTGAAGTGTGAGTGAAAATAATGTGCACCATTTCCAGGACAACCCTTAAACCCCCATTTGTATTTGCTAGGCCTGCCATAACACAGACTGGGTCACTTAAACAACAGAAAATGATTTTCTCACGGTTCTGAAGGCTAGAAATTCAAGATCAAGATGCCAGCAGGTTTGATTTCTTCTAATGCCTCTCTCCTTGACACATTCTTGCTGTGTTTTCTCATGGTCTCTTCTCTGTGCACATGCATCTCTAATGTCTGTGTCCAAATTTCCTCTTCTGATAAAGGTACCAGTCACATTGGATCAGGTTCCACCCTAAGGGCCTCACTTTTTTTTAAAGGCCCTACCTCCAAATACAGCCACATTCTGAGGGACTTCAACATATGAATTTTTGGTAGGGGGGACACAATTCAGACCATAACACTCTGCATGATTCTCTAGGTTCTCTCCCCATCCACCAGCTAGCTGTTAACATCCAAATGATGTTACAGGCCATAAACTGAAGATGGCCATCTCCATGATCCTGGGTCCCAGACAATTATGTGGGAACTTAGACCCTGTTAACTTGTACTCTCCATGGACTGTTTACGTGAGGAAAAAATAAACTCCTGTATGAGCAAGAAACAAACTCCCGTATATTTGAGCACTTACACGTTTTGGGGGTCTATGTGTTAAAGCGTTAGTTGGCTCGAAGTAAGATGAAGGGCAATGCATTTTTTGACATTTTGCCAAAAATCAGCCTGGGTGGAATGATTATTTATGTTGAGCATTCTGAGGCCTCTCAAAATACTTTATTATTTCTAGTATTATCACATGGTTTACATCAGTGTCTCTCAAAATGTTGTAAAAGTATGGAGTTTTGGGCCTCAACCCACACCTGCTAATCAAAATCTCACTGTAGTGTGGAGCCCTGCATTTTTAATAAGCCTATATGTCACTCCAATGCAAACTAAAATTTAAGAAGCACTGGCTTACCCAGTGGGTTTCTTTCTAATTTTAAAATGACCATTGAGTGGGTAGAGCAAAGCTGCTCTTGACTAAATGTGATTGAGATAAGTTTTTAGATTTTCTCCATGGAATTATCAAACACGTTCATTTCTATTTCCTCTGTGTTCTAGGTAAAACAAATAATTCTTTCTTCCCTTTAATCATCACTATCTTTTGATGACTTACCACCGGATTGAGGTCTCAGCTAAAACTACCATTTGTTTATTATGATGATTTTTCTTAGTAACTTTCATTGAAATTTCATTTATGGCTGACAAAGAATTTTACCCAGAGAGTTCTTCCTTATGTACTCATTTCAGGCTATGAGCAGGGTTGCTTAGTTCTTAAGGTCACAATTTCAGGTTCATGCTGAGTCAGAGAAGAAATGAGTCACCCTGAAAAATACTCCTACTCCATTTTATATATGTGAGTCTTGGGTTGGGATTTCTCAAAGTGTGACAATGGTTCCTTAGGATTTTAATAGTTATTAACAAATAAAATGGTTCCATGGTCAAAGTTACTAGGAAATACAAGGAAAAATTTATCAGATTTCTTTATCTAATAATTATATTCTGAACCTCTAAACCTCCAAGAGTAGGACATAATCTATAAATTTTCCCTGACTTAACTTGCCACAAAGTGTTTGTGTGTGTATCTATTTAACAATTTAAAATAACACTGTTCTGGGCTTCCCTGGTGGCGCAGTGGTTGAGAGTCCGCCTGCCGATGCAGGGGACACGGGTTCGTGCCCCGGTCCGGGAAGATCCCACATGCCGCAGAGCAGCTGTGCCCGTGAGCCATGGCCGCTGAGCCTGTGCGTCCGGAGTCTGTGCTCCGCAACGGAAGAGGCCACAACAGTGAGAGGCCCGCGTACCGCAAAAAAACCAAAAAAACCAAAAACCAAATAAAATAACACTGTTCTTCAGAACACAAACACCCATCTCAAAAATCCCTCATAATTATTATTTAAGGTCATATCATGCTGGGGTTTTTTTGACTAACATAGTTACTTCTGAATTTCTTTATATTAGGAACGTTATGTATATACAATGGTTCTTTCAGTCCTATGATAAAAGGACATCTCTTGGAAGATATTTTAAAGAGAGGAGCGCTCCTCTGGAAAACTAATATTGTGTCTGTGGTGACATTACAAATTCCTAACGTTAACGTAAAATAATGGAAACGGAAAAGCTGCTGTATTTGCTGCTGTTTGGTGTTTTTGTTGGAAGGGCCCTCAGTAACCACCTAATATGGATGGCACACACTGAGCATGTGTGCCTTCGTTTTGCCCTCCTGTGCCATGGTAGGCACCAATAATCACTCAGGGACTATTCTAATGCACTTAGCCAGTATGGGCCTCAAAATGACTATGAACACAGTGCTCCAGGAAATCACTACAAGACAATCAGAATCAGGGCTCCAGTTGACCTCTACCACTGGGTAGTTAATAATTTTCAAGAGTTTATCAGAGTCTAGGGACTTCCCTGGTGGCATAGTGGTTAAGACTCTGCACCCCCAATGCAGGGGGCCTGGGTTCGATCCCTGCTCTGGGAGCTAGATCCCACATGCACGCCGCAACTAAGAATTTGCATGCCACAACTAAGGAGCCGGTGAACTGCAACTAAGGAGCCAGTGAGCCACAACTAAGGAGACCGCCTGCCACAACTAAGGAGCCCACATACTGCAACTAAGAAGCCGGTGAGCTGCAACTAAGGAGCCCACCAGCTGCAACTAAGACCCGACACAACCAAATAAATAAATAAATATTAAAAAAAAAAAAAAGTTTACCAGAGTCTACAGTCAGAATACGTTACTTTGAAATCTAAATATTTGACTTCGGCAAATCAGATAACTTCTCTAAGCCTTAATTCCTTCACCTGGAAAAAGGGAATTTAATAGCACGTATATTACAGTTGTTGTGAGGATAAGTGAGCTAATCCATGTAATTCACATAGCACAATGCCTGACCATTATCATTGTTTAATAATTTTCATTTATTAGCCCCAGTATACAAAAGGCTAAAACTGAGGCCGAGAGAGTGTCTTAAAACGTGTCAAGTTAACAAGTCCAAGGTTACTGATTTCCATTTTGGTTTTCTCTCTCTCCTATGTTCATTCTGTAGAAAGGCTTTATTAAACTTGTGTGTATGTATTCTCTTATTTTATCTCTAACAACTTAGATAGTTCTAAAAAGATTTAAAATAGCTTTCAAATAGATGGGCTGGTAATGCATATTCTGGACTGGGAAGGGTTCCAACTCTTCTGCCCGATTTTCCTTGGCGCCAATGGCTATCATGGAAGAGCTGGTTGTAGTAAGAGGTCACAGAGCAAAGCACAGCCTGTTTCATTTTAACAGCCTCACTTTACTTGTTACTGACAATGCCCTCCTTTACATTAGCTATGACCCCAGATGACTGCCTTAACAAAAGGAAGTAACACGGTCTAATTGTTCTGGATTCCTCTGCAACAACTCCCTCTTGGGTAAGGAGCATTCCTGGCCTTATTCCAGTACATTTATTCATTCCCTCAGGGGGCAAAAAAAAAAAAAAGAAATTATAAATAGTCACATGGTCATAATTAACCCTACCTTGCTTCTACAAATGCTGTATCTGATTATTCATAAATGCCATTGCACATGTGGGTAAATACATTAATACGTCCATTCTCATATAATGAGCAGACACCCTCTCGGAAAAACATGATACTACCTCTCTCATAGTACACGGGTCCCTACGAATTCTACATCTCCTCATCTCCCATACTAACAAAGCCTGGTTAAGCCTGTAAGAAATGTCAGGAATCAATGGGCACTGTATGACTCATGGACCAAGAATAAGAACCCTCACCAGCAGAAAGTTCCAGAATCCATGATAAATGCAGAGTTCCTCATGAAAGAATGTTATTTGTGACATTTACAAACCTGTTCCATTCAGAGGCAATGGTGGAAGCCATACAACATTGCCCATGTTCAGGATATCCACTGCTGTGCACAAACCGATTAAAACCAGCTGGAACGTTGTCAGCCATTTTAAACACTCAGCTTAGATCACAGTTGTGCTACTAACTGTGACTGTTTAGAAAAATCACTTAAGCACTAAGAGGCATAAAAGAATAAATTCTGAACTTAACTTTTGAAGACCATGGGGGAAAATTACATAATGGCAGGCAATATTTAACCCTTTAAATAATGCCCTGAGACTTCCATTGCTGGCCAAAAGGGATTAGTCCACTACAGCCCCTCTCTCTCATTGATTACAGCTAAATCCTGTATAAAAGCAACTTCCTGAGGACCCTGAAAGTGATGTGTCTGTAGGAGCCCACGTAACTAGAACTCCGAGAGAAATCTCATCTTTCTGGCTACAGAATTGGGGAAAGAGGCCTCTGTGATCCAGAGTGTAAGGGAAATCCCCAATTTTCCCCTCTTTTTTTCTCTTCCACTTTTGCCCCAAGGGAGATCCTAGTTGCAGAGCTGTGCTGCAACAGCTGAGGTAGTGGGCAGTTAAACCTCCAGGAGAAATCCCAACTTTCTAATCAGAAGTCTGGGAAGGTGGGCCCTGCAAGCTGGAGACTGTGGAGGGAATCCTGGAGAGTAAAGAGCTGAAGAAGAAAATCCCATATTTCTGTTATGAACCTGCAAAACTACTGAGCTCATCCTTAAGCTGTGCATGTGTGGGATAGACCTAAAGGCTTTGAAGACTGAACCGACATTGGAACCACCACTACGGAAGATGAAACAGAACTTGCAATGAATATAACTACACTGACTGCCTGCTAAGCCAAAAAACTCAATATTCTCCAGGGGATTTTAGCAGGACCCAGAGTCTAACCTACATGATACTCAAAATGTTCAGGATACTTGCCAAACAAAAACCTGGAATATGTGGCCAATTTGCAAAGAAAAAGAGAGTCAATAGATGCCAACACCAACATGACCCAGAGTATCAGACAAAAAAACGTTAAAGCAACCCTTATAACTATGCTGCATGAGATAAAGATTAATACACGTTAAATGAATGGAAAAATAGAAATTCTCAGCAGAGATAGAAACAATAAAAATAAAATATCTGAAATTAAAAATCACCCAATGTCTCAATGGCAGAATGGAAATGACCATGGAAAGAGATATGAAACTTGAAGATAAATCAATAGAAAACATCTGATCCGAAAAAAGAGAGGAAAATATTTAACAAAATATAAGCAGAGCATCAGGGACCTGTGAAACAATATCAAAATATCTAACATTTATGACACTGGAATCCCAGAAAGAGAGGGAAAAGAATCTAGTGCTAAAAAAAAATTTTGAAAAATATGGCTGAAACATCTGAGATTTGGCAGAATACATAAATTTACAATTTCAAGAAACAAAATAAACTTTAAACAGGATAAACTCAAAGAAAACCACCCACAGCTACATCAAAATCAAACTGCTAAAAGCCAAAGATTGAAAAAAAAGTCTACAGAAAAAATGACATGTTACACAGATGGGAAAAATAAATGGAATGACTGTATATCTTTCATCAGAAATCATGGAAGCCAGAAGACAGCAGAACAGGTTCTTAAAAGTCCTGACAGGGAAAAAAAGAATTTGTCAATCCAGAATTCTATAGCCAGCAAAAGGACCCTTCAGGAATGAAGAGAGAATTCTCTGACAAACACACATTCGGAGAATTTATCAACAGCAGACCTGCTGTGACCAAAAAGTGTTGTTCAGAACGAAGAGAAATGAAACCAAAAGAAAAACCAGAAATTCAGAAAAGAAGGAAGTTCAACAGCAATGGGAAATAACTGGAAAATATAATAGACTATATTTTTTCTTCTTTGGACCTTTAAGTTATGTATGAATTAAACGTTCTTTTAAATGTAAAAATTATAATGTTGTCTGGCAGGGCTGTCAATGTATGTATGCAACATGTACGGCAAATATAACATATAACTAAAAGGTGAAGAGAATGAGACGGTTGTGAGGTTTCTTCATTTTACCTGATGTGGTAAAAAATTAATTCTAAGTACACTGTAAAAGTTTAGGTATATATATACATATTGAAATCTCTAGAGCTTCATTTAAAAATTAAAGATATATAGTCTAAAAGCCAACAGATAAAGTCAAATGGAATATTAAACACATTCAAATAATCTAAAAGGTCTAAAGAAGAAACAGATAAATAAAAATTAGATAAGGCAAACAGGAAACACATAATAAAATGGTAAACCTAAATCAAATCATACCAATGATTATAATGAATAGTCTAAACATATCAATTAAAAGATAGGAATTGTTATACTGGATTGAAAAAGCAAGATCCTACTATGTGCTAAGAAACTCACTTTAAATATAAATATATACATATATTAAAAATAATAAGAAGGGAAAGGATATACCATGTAAAAACTAAAGAAAAGAAAACTGAAGTGGCTATATTAATATTGATAAAGTCAATTTCCAGATAAAGAATATTACCAGGAAAAAAAAAAGTTTCCTGGTAATAAGAGAAGGTTACATAATAATAAGGGGTTATAACAGTATTCAAAATTTATATAGTTAATAATAGAGCTTCAATGTACACAAAGCAAAAACTGATAGAATTGAAAAGAGAACAGATTATTTTACAAGGACTTCAGCACTCCTCTTACAGTAATCAATAGAATAAGAAGAGAGAAAATCAGTAATGGTATAGAAGAGCTGTACAACACTATTAACCAATTGGGCCTAACTGACATTTATAGAACACTCCACTCAACAACAGAATACACATTCTCTTCAAGTGCAAATGAAACATTCACCAAAATAGAACACATTCTATGCCACAGAATAAATCTTAAGAAATTTAAAAGAACAGACATAATAAAAATGATTTCTTCTGAGCATAAAAGTAGGTTATCTATAACAGAAAGATACCTGGGAAAATCACCAACTATTTGGAAATTAAATAACACATTTCTATATAACCCGTGGGTTAAAAAGGAAGTCACAAAGGAAATTAGAAAATATTTTTAATCAAATGAAAATAAGAATAGAACAAATACAAATATATAAGAAGGAGATGATGCAGTGATTAGAGAAAACTTGCATTATTAGAAAACAAGGTGAAAAATTTCAAATCAATGAAATTGAAACCAGAAAAAAATACAAAAAGAAATCAATGAAACAAAAAGTTTGTTCCTTAAAAGATCACTGAAGTAGATAAATCTCTAGGCATACTGACCAAGAGAAAAAGAAAAGGCAGAAATTATCTATATCAGGAAAGAAAAGAGACCATCATTAGGACCTTTAAAACATTGATAAGGGAATATTACCTATGATTTTATGACCATAAATCTGACAGTATTGATTAAAATGGACCAATTTCTTGAAAGAAACAAACCAACAAAGCTCACTCAAAAAGAAATAAACTATGTGATCTATTAAATATATGCTGCCAGTCACAAAGGTAGCTTAAAACAACAAGAAGTATAAACCCACAAATCTAAGAAGTGCAATGAACACCGAGCACAGGAACATGAAGAAAACTAAAGCAAGGCACATAATAATCAAACTACTTAAAATCAATGAAAAAAGGAATATTAAAAACAGCCAGAAGAAAACAAAGACATATTACAAACAGAGAAACAAAATAAGCATGATAGCAGATTTCTTATGAGAAACAATGCAAGTTGGAAGACAGTGGAGCCACATCTTTAAAGAATTAATGAAAAAAAAGTCAGTCAACCTAGAATTCTATACGCATAAAAATATCTTCAAAAACAAAGGTGAAATAAAGAATCCTCTAGATAAACAAAAGCTTAAAGAATTCAGCAGCAGCAGACTTGCTCTACATAAAAATGTAAAAATCTTCAAGGACAAGGAATATTATATCAGATGGATATCTCAATCTACAAAAAGGGATAAAGAACACCGGAAATAACAACTACAAGAGTAAATATAAAAACTTTTTTCTTATTATTTAAATCTCTCTAAAAGATATTCTACCATTTGAAACAAGCATGATAAAAAAATGTATTGTGGAGTTTATAACAAAAATAGAAGTAAAATGTATTACAGCAAAAGCACAAAACCAGGAGGAAAAATGGAAATATAATGTTGTAAAGTTCATATACTACACATGAAATGGAATAATAGCATTTGAGGGTGGATTGTGATAAGTTAAAGATATATTAATATATTATAAATTCTAAAGCAACCACCAAAATAACAAAAGAGCTACAGTGAATACACTGACAAAGAAGAAAGAAGTGAATCCGTTAAAATTCCTCAATTAATCAGGGCAGCAAAAAGAGATTAAAGAAAATATGGGACAAACAGAAAACAAAAAGCAAGATAATACATTTAAAGCTGACCATAATAAAGAATCACACAAAATATATTTAGTCTAAATACCCTAATTAAAAGGCAGCAATTTCATATTGGATAAAAAGAGACCCAAATATATGCTGCCTGTAAGTAATCCACTGTAAGTATAAAGATACAAAAAAGTTGGAAAAAGACATATTTATGCCAATACTAATCAAAAGAAAATTGGACTGGCTATGTTAGTACCAAAACAAAGAATATTAGCAGGGATGGAGAGGGTCATTCCATAATAATAAACGGGTTATTTAACAAAGAGAACATAACAATCCTAAATGTTTATGCTCCTATTAACAGAGCTTCAAAATAAATGAAGGAGGAAGTGATGGATATATCAGAAGAAATGGACAAAGTCACAGTTAGAGTTGGAGATTTCAACACCCTTCTCTCAATATACAACAAGTAGACAGAAAATTAATGAGGACACAGAAGACTTGAACAACACTAATAACCAACTTAATAGACATTTTTAGAATACTCCACCCAATATTAACAGAATACATATTATTTTCAAGTGCACATGAAACATTTACTAAGACAGAACATATTTTGGGGCCATAGAACAAGTCTCAATAAATCTAAAGGATTAAATTAGGACAAATTATGTTCTCTGATTATAATGGGATTAAATTAGACCTCAATAGTATAAAGATATCTTTAAAAATCAGCAAATATATAGAAACAAAATAAGGCAATATTAAATTAACCAGGGGTAAAAGAAATCTAAAGGAAAATTAGAAAGCATTTTGAACTGAATAAAAATTAAAATACAAAAAATCAAATTTGGTATTCAGCTGAAGTAGTCATTAGAGGGAAATTCATAGCAGTAAAATGCCTACATTAAAAAAAAAGAAAGGTCTCAAATCTATGACTTCAGCTTCCACCTTAAGAAACTACAAAAAGAGCGAATTAAATCCAAAGTAATCAGAAGAAAAGAAATAACAAAGATCAGAGTGAATATCAATAAATACAAACAGAAACACAATAGAGAAAAGTTAATCCTTTGAGAAGACCTATAAAATTGATAAATCTCTCTCCAGACTGATCAGGAAAAGCATACATAGAGAAAAAAACCAAATTATCAATATTAACAGTGGTAGAAGTGATATCACTGCAGGCTGCACTGATATCAAAAAGGTAGGACAATATAATGAACACGCCAGAAATGTTGACAACATAGATAAAAATGGACAAATTTCTTGAAAGACACAAATAACCAAAGCTTATTCATTTAAAATAGACCTTATATAAAAGAACTGAATGTGTAGGTAAACATCTTTCCACAATAAACACCAAGAGTACATAAACTCTTCAAGAAAACTGAATATTAGTAAATACTTCCCAGCTCATTCTTTGAGGACAGAATTACTCTACAATTTAAAGCAGACAAAAATTCCAAAAAACTATAAGCCAATATCCCTCAAGAACACAGATGCAAAAATTATTTTTGGAATTTTCATATACTGATGGTGGGAAAGTAAAGATAAAACCACTTTTAAAAACAGTCAACAGGGCTTCCCTGGTGGCACAATGGTTGAGAGTCTGCCTGCCGATGCAGAGGACACGGGTTCGTGCCCCGGTCTGGGAAGATCCCACATGCCGTGGAACGGCTAGGCCCGTGAGCCATGGCCGCTGTGCCTGCGCGTCCGGAGCCTGTGCTCCGCAACGGGAGAGGCCACAACAGTGAGAGGCCCACGTACCACAAAAACAAACAAACAAACAAAAAACAGTCAACAATTCCTTCAAAAGTCAAAAACATCCTACCATACACATTCCACTAGGTATTTACCTAAAATGAGAGGAAATATTTCTGCATACAAAGACTTGTACAGGAATAAACACAGTAACTTTATTTATGATAGCCCCAAACTGGAACCAACCCAAATTTTCTGCAATAGGTAAATGGATAAATATTATGGATAAATATTATAAAGATATAATAATATTACTTATTATTTAATAGTAAATAATATTTATTATTATTTAAAATAAAAATATTTTTATTATATAAAAATTATATTAAATATTATTATGGATAAATATTATAAAGATTACTGGCATACTAGTCAGCAATAAAAAGGAATGACTTATTGATTCATGTAACATAGATAAATGAAAAAAGCAACTCAAAAAGAATGCATACTGTATGATACTATTTACATAAAATTCTAGAGATTGCAAACTAATCTACAGCAACATAAAGCAGATCAGTGCTTGCCTGGGGAGACTGTGGAGAGGAAAGAAGGATGGACTACAAAGAGGCATGAGGAAATTTGGATACATAATGGATATGTCCATTATCTCGACTGTTTCACATGTGCGTCCGTATGTCAAAATTTATCAAGTTTTACACATTAAACAGCTGCAGTTTATTGTATGTCAATCATACCCAAATAAAACTGTTACGTTCCAACTAATACATTCTTAAATTAAAAAACCCACTGGCAACAACCAAAACAATTTAGCAGCTGCCTTTTACTGAGCATTTACTGTGTTCAAGGTGCTACACTAAATGCTTTTTCATGTGTTATATCACCTGTTGAAAAACCTAAGGCAAGGACTATCAAAGGGGATCTGAAATACAGAAAGGTTATATAATTTGCCTAAAATCACATAATTAGAAAGGGGTAGAGCTGGGATTTGTTCCGGAATCAATGATCTTAGTGACAATACCATGAAAAAACTGAGACTCAGAGAAGGCCACACAAAGCTGGGGATTCATCCTGTACCTGTCTTGCTTCAGAGCCCAAGCTCTTCATTATATTGCATCCCTTGTTGGAAACATCTTGCCAGAGACATAACAGTCACCCTAAACTGACCAAACCTATGCTAAATAAACGTGTACTTTCTGGCCTCTGCAACACAGATGGGACCCACGTCCATGCTCCCTCGGCGTTCACATAACCATAACTGTTGCATGAATTAAAAGTGAATTAACTTACGGTTAGTAGCAAAATTTCTTTGTTAAAAGTGAGGAAATTGAAGCTCACAAGGAGATTAAGAAACTCACCTAAAGCCATGCAACAAATGAGTAGTGGTGAAAGTAGAAGTCAAACTCAGGTTGGCTAACTCCTGGATGACTTCTGACTCTCTGAAAGAGATGCTCAAAATCTGCCTGACAGAAAATTACACCCTCTAAGACAACCACAAGTGGCTCAGAGGTGTTGAATGGCTGCAGATGAGCTAAGACAAGTTTACAAAGGAATGTCGGTGTCCTATTCCAGGGACACACAATGAATGCTCAGCTTTTCTTGTCTCTGAAGACAATGCATTCCAAGCTCCAGGCCCTCTTGAAGAGTGGAGGGGCTCTGCTATTCAGCTGTCCAGCACCCCTGCTATCTCAAGGTTAACTAATTATTTTCCTTTATAATTCACTGGAGACTGATAACTATTATTTCCCTGTCTAACACATACTTACAAGTGCTCTGGTTATAGATTGCTAGCAATCACGATGGACACATTTTTAGCTCAACTTTATGAAGGGTATTTAGACTCAGGATTCTAGAACCATCACATCTACCTCAGAGAAATTAACAGGCAGACTGAGTAAAACAGGTAGGATCACTGGGTTCGCTTGCTGTCTTCCTATTTCCTGGTTAATAGGGAAATTCCAAGGGATCAAAAGTACATTGAGGCACTTTTAGAGATGAGTTCTACACAAGAAGGAAAACAAGAAAGACAAGGAGCGAGAGAATATAAATGAGAGATCAGAGGCCATGAATAAAGATATCTGACATATTTATAAAGGCTCCAAACCGACAAAGGACAGCTGGTTGTTCTCCAACATCCATTCTCTCCTTCTAGAGTTATGGAATTTTAGCTGGCCTGTAGCCCTCGGCTAAGGACTACATTTTTCAGTTGCCCACAACTGGAGGTGGCCATGTGACTAAGTTTTGACCAAGGGGATGAGTGCAGTAGAGATGTACACAGCATCCAGACTGTGCCCTTAAAGGAAAGGAATATGTTCTTCCCCGGTCTCTTGTTCCTCTTCTGGTAGTTAGAGCACAGATTGGACACAGGGAGCTGGAGCAGCCATCCCGAGCCATGAGGTGAAAACTGTCATGTGCTGAGGACGGCAGAATAATAAGGTGGAGTCTGGGTCTCTTTCACTGTCAAACTACCAAGATAGTCCTAGGAGATCTACATAGACTTTGATATGAGGAAGAAATAAACTTTCATCTTATGTAAGCCCCTGGATTGGGGGATATCTTTGTTATAGAAGCCTAATCTGAATCCTAACTAATATATCAGATTATATGAGATTGATAATTAGGTTAAGGATATTAAATTGTATTGATGGAAAGAAGGGTTTTATTTCATTGCAACAAACTCTTCTGGAACCACCTCCTCCAAACACCAGACAGTATAAATCAAGAAGAGATCAAAAGTGTGATTTATATTCATAGACTTAACATCTAGAAAATGGGGTCAAGTTGTTGAGCCACCTAAATTTTCCCTTGCAGCTTCTTCGTGAACGCTTGGAATATTACACTTTAAGTGTGGAATGTTTGAGGAGAGGACTTTCTGATGCTGAAAAGCGTAAGTTCTTCCATTTCTTTAATCCCACTGCAAAAATGTGTGGCCCAAATGCTTCATGTCAGACCTGTTGGCTCCTTCTTCTGCAAAGACTCTAGTTGTTATCTTAAAATCACACTGGATCGTATTAGTTCTCTCCTCCCAATTTCCTTTTCTTAAAGCCGGGAGCCTCATCATATCACAATGAAGTATTGTAAAAATATAGGGTAACAAATGTTTTCCTCTGGGCTTGGTAAATTGGCATGGGGCAAAGATTGTGCATTTACACCCAATTTACTTCAGACCATATTACCTATAGAATAACTTGTGAGTTCCCAGATAAAAGCAAATAAGGGAAACCATGCCAAAGTAAATGAACATTTTTCAGTTCCTTTCAAATATTAAATACTAATATATTCCCTCAGAAATATCAAAATGTATAGCAGCATAGTCTACTTTCATGCAAAATGCCATACATACTCTCTACCACCACTTTGGAAAGACTGAAAATATGCATTTTGCATATACCCCCTATCAGCATTTCTACTCCTGAGTATATAAGCAGCAGAAATGTGTGCAAATGTTCACCAAAACACAATTAGTAGAATGTCACAGCAGTGCTATTCATAATAGTCCCCAAATGAAAACAGCCCAAGCGGCCAAGAAGCATAAAGTGGATAAAAACAAACGTGGTATTCTTGAGCAAGGGAATACTCAATGGGAATGAAAATGAATTGACAAGTGCACACAACCATATGGGTGAATCTCACGAGTAAAATGCTCTGTAAACGAATCCAGAAAGAAAATAATGCATATTTGACGATCTATTAACCTGCAATTCAAAGCCAGGTAAAATTAATCTACAGTGTTAGAAATCAGAAGAGTTACCTTTGGGAGAAATCATGACTGGGAGAGGTATAGAAGACCTCTAGAGTACACAAGATGCCCTGATTTTTTGATCTGGGTGCTGGTTACATGGGTGTGTTCACTTTGTAAAAATTTACCAAGGTGAAATCCTGTGCTCTGTGCACTTTCATGCATGCATGCTATATATCATTTTTTAAGAAAACTTTAAAGAGATACATGAATTCAAACTATTAGATTTGTTCTAATACCAAAAGCAAAGCAAAGTGTGAAAAGATTGTTGCCACCATCCATCTAAAACATTGATACTAAAAAATACTACGGCCATTTCTATAAAAATGGATAAGTTACACCAAAGGACAAAAAGAAACACTATACAGAATAGGCCAAAATGGAAAAGCAGGAAGCACTGCCTTTTAGGAAAATCTGCTAACAACCTTTGGGTCAAATGCCAACAATATAAGACTTCAACACCAATTGTTTTACTTACAAGTAGAAATTTTCACTTTTACACCTCACCATTTGACTTACTTAAAATCCATTTTTTTCAATGGAGATCAAAAGAAGATCATATCATAATTTTTGTAATCTAGATTATCCATTGAAAACCAGAATCTACTGGGTTTATAATGCCCAGCACACTGGATTCAAGAAGTTCGCTGTGTGTGCAGGGATAAAGGTAAGTCAGTTTACAAGAGCCCGATTTAATTTTTCAATACAGCAGCCACCTGCACTAAAGGTGGTGCTAATAGGGCAAGAAGCTGATGAAGTTCAGGCTGCCTCCTGGGTGTCAAACACAAATAAATTTGGAATAGAAATGTCAACTAACACAAACCACCATTGTGGATAGAAGGGACTGAGGGAAACTGTCAGGGAGAAGGGCAGCCTCTGCATTGGAAATGACTTCTTGTAACGATTTAAGTTCCTCTCTTTCTCTTTCTCTCAGCATTGATGTGATTTCAGGTTATGTTTGCATGACGTGTTTTGTCAGGAGAAGGGATTTCAGAGAGAAGGCAATCTTCCATCTCCGAGACAGTCAAAGCTCATAATGACATCCTAGCCTGCCCTGCCACAAGGAAACTCAGGAGAAAGCTTGTGTAGGCTGTGAGGTAAATGGCACAGCGACTCAGCAAGCGCCAAACCCACCAAGTCCTATATCTACCTGTTTCTGGCAGATGTAATAGAAGCTCTTTTTAGGCATAACCTGAAAACAAGAAACCATGAAGAAGTACTTGGTAAAGGTGAAATCATGAATGTCTAAATGGCAAACATACACACACACACAAACACACACACACGGGGAAAATGTTTTCAAGGTTTCAACAAAGGGTATATATCTTTACTGTACAAACAGATTTATCAACTGCCACATCAAACAAAAAGGGCCAAGTGAAGGAAGAGGCAACTCACAAAGGAAGAAGGATAAATGGGCAGTAAGTCTACAAAGCCTTTTTTCTACTAAAACTTTAAAATAAATAAATAAAATGAGGTATCTCCCCCTCCTTTATATTGGGAAGGACGAAGGGGCTTCCAAATTGAAAAGGCATAAAAAATGTCTAAAGCCACTGTTGGCAAAAGTGTTTAGAAATGGACTACCTCATATAAGGACAGTTATATGCAAGGGCTCAAAAATGTGTGATCTCTACTAGCAAGACCTGAGACAAGCTCAACATTCATTTACAGGGAGTAGTTAAATAAATCACAATACCACTGATAAAGTAGATTTACAGTGAGGTAAATCTGTACTCACTCACAAGCACTAAGATTAATGAGATGTTGTTAGGGAACCATGCAGACTATGTAGTAACAAGTAGTGTGTTACCACTTTCATATGAAAGAGCATGTACATATACAGAGTGAGTGTGTGTAAAAAATAGAGAGTGAGAGAGAGAGGAGGAGGAGGAAGAGGATGGATAGATGAAAAAAGAAGGAAGAAAGGAAGGCGGGGGAAGGAGAAAGGAAGAAGCGATTATTAAATGTTGACTACCTGCATGGTGGTAATTTGGGTGATTCTTCAATTATTACACATTTCTGAATTATTTAATGTTAGTACAATGAAAATCCTTTATATTTACCATTAAAAAGGATATTTTCACTTAAAAAAAAGCAAATGCATAACCCAAGATAACAAAACTAAGCAACTGAAAACATTTCAAGCACACTTGGAGCTCGTATTTATCACACCATACTTCGCAAGATCCTACAGGTTAAACGCTTCAAGCCATCTTGTCTTCTCCTACCCTTTCTGCCTTTTCCCCCAAAGCCGATCTTTTTCCATATCCTATTAATTTCCCTTTCACTAAACATTTAATAAGCGTTTTATGAACTCACATTTTCTCTGTGTGTCTCTCTCCTTCCCCTCTTTCCCAATTCTTCTTCTCCACTAGGTTATTCACCCCTCCCTTGAATCATCGATGTAGGCTCCTAAATTGCACCAGCGTTGCTAACTGACTTCTGCTCCTATTCACCCTTCATACCACAGAGCCATCCTCCTATTGTGCTTTCACATTTTCCTCTGGCCCCAAATTTGTGGCATTCAGATCTGCTAGCCCAAATTCACACTTCCAGCCTCATCTCCCCTAAACTCAACCCCTCTCCATTCTGAAGCCCAAGTAGTTGCTTGTCCCTGGGATGACTTATTCTCTACACTCACCGAGTATATTTATATTTCTGTGCCATTGGCCCAGTAAGAAGCAAATGCACCTGCCCTTTCCTGGTTATGGAAACTCTGCCTAATTTTCAAGTTTCAGATCGAATTGAATGACGCCTCCTCTATGACACCCTTGCTTATCCCCCAGCAAAGCAAAACCAAAAATGATTTCTTTTCTTCATCAATATTTCACTATTCTAAGTGTGCCCTGGTCTTCTCCACTACAATGTGGAGCTTCTGTTACATTGTTTTTGTGAGTGGAGACAATTTTTGTTTATTTTTTATCCCCTTATCTCCTGAAGTTCCTAGCACAGGCCCTTGGGCCATTACCATTAAAAAAGTATGCTACGAGCACCCGTTATCTGCCAGGCTCTGTGCTAGATGAGTCCATATTAAGCTGTTTTCACAACATGGTCTGTGTGGTGGGCATAGTCACTCCCATTTTGTGTGGTCAAGACTGAGGACAAGAGGTTAAGTAACTTGCCAGAGACCAGGGAGTGATGGCAGATTTGAGATGGCAGCCTTGGACTGCTGTCTGCCTCCAAGTTCATGCCTTCCCTCTCCTGACCAGGGTTCCTACACAAATGCATATGGAGGTGGACTGGTCTGAACATGCAGAAAGTGATGACTCCTAAAATCCAATTTCCTAACTGAGAAAGTAATCAATGTATTATCAGGTTATCAAAATTTTAGGTTGCTTTAGGCTAGCTCAAATATCACCCACCCCCTGGGTCTGTGGTCTCTCAGACCCTGTCCTGTCCCGCTAAGAATATATCCTTTTTGCACTTTTTTTTGTTTTTGTCCCATGGCTCACTGTGCCTAGAATTAAACTCCCTGCCTTCTCTCAAGTTCTGATGTAATATCTGGTATCCATACCAGGAAGATGTCTTGTCCAGGCTACTGTCAATCATTCTACTTCTATCTCAATGATGGTCCATGCCTCTCTTCTTCATTTTGTACATTCTGATTATTTTAAACTAAGTCCTTCTGAGAGCCAATGACTGAGGGGGAAAAGGAGTCCACTGACCAAGTCACTCACCATCATCAGAGGAAACAGGTCTCTGGGCAACCTGAGATTCTGGTTGACTTCACCAATGTCAACAAATTCCAGGACTGCCCAAATTATGAAATAACCAAGGTCTTGATCCTCGCCTTGAAGATAACAACAATAATAATACCAGTAGTCAATTACATTTGTTTCCTAGGGCTGCCATAACAAATTACCACTGTGGTGGCTTAAAACAACAGAAATTTATTCTCTCACAGTTCAGAAGGTCAGAAGTCTGAAATCAAAGTGTCAGCAAAGTTGATTCATATGAAGACCCTGAGAGAAAATCTGTTCCACTTATCTCTCCCAGTTTCTGGTGATGGCCCGTGGTCCTTGAGTTCCTTGCCTTACAGATACATCATTCCAATCTCTGCCTCCATTTTCACATGCCCTTCCTTCTTTTCTGTGTCTCTTTTCTGTTTCTATCTCTTACAAGGACACCAGTCAACAGATTTAGAGCGCACCCTAATCCAGAGTGGTCTCACCTTGAAATCTTTACCTTAATTATATCTGCAAAGATTCTTATTCCAAATAAAGTCACATTCTGAGGTTCTAGGTGGATATATCTTTTGGAGGCCACTATTCAACCCAGATACCAACATTGGTTGAAAGTTTACTGTGTGCCAGGCACTATTCTAAACAATGTGTATTAATTCATTTTATCCTCACAATAACTAAAAGATGTAACCACTCCCCCTTTTTTATTGATGAGAAAGATAGACATAGAAAGACCTGTTAATTTTCACAGTAGCCCACGGTGGGAAAAGACAGAGCTAGTATTCCAACCCAGGTAATCTGACTCAAGAGTTCACGTTCTTCATACTGGGGTCAACTGCCTCAGAAGCATTTGAAAGAATCAAAGTGTGCTAATTAACAGCAAGGACGCTCCTAGAGAGTCACACTGTTAGTCTAAGAGCCCCAAGCTAGACAATGTCGGAGAATACATAATGTATACATGCCATTGCAACTTATGCTCAACCATGGCAAACATCATTAATTGATCACAGAATTCTTTCCTATTAAGTCTGACGCTAGCCTCAAGTGTTCCAAACACTTATTAGTAATCGGTTGAAGGTGACACTCAGGATAAAACCCCTTTGCTATCCTGGTTCTAGGATCTTCTATTTTACAGAAAATAAATAAGTAACTAAATAAATAATAAAAATGGAGAGAACAGAAAGATGAAGCGTAGCTTCTTCTGTCTCCTGCTGGAAGGTGAGCCCCTGTCCTGTCTTCTAGCCTGTCTCCCACTAGGACTTGTAACTACCTTCCAAGTCTGACAGAGCAAAACTGGATCACATCGGGCTTCCCTGGTGGCGCAGTGGTTGAGAATCTGCCTGCCAATGCAGGGGACACGGGTTCGTGCCCCGGTCCGGGAAGATCCCACATGCCGCAGAGCGGCTGAGCCTGTGGGCCGTGGCCGCTGAGCCTGCGCGTCCGGAGCCTGTGCTCCGCAACGGGAGAGGCCACAACAGTGAGAGGCCCGTGTACCACAAAAAAAAAAAAAAAAAAACTGGATCACTTCAAACAGCATGGAGATCCAGACCAAACCCCAGGCTCAAAATCCAGATACCATCAGACTTTGTTTGAAATTCAGAGACTGCACGGGCTGCTTGGGAAAGCTCTGCCCTTAGAAAGAAACTTTGCTCCAATTGCTAAGAAAAAATGCTAGATAATGATTTTTTCCAAAGCCAATGATGGGGGCTGCTGGTGGGATGGGAATTCACATGGTGACAGGACCGTAGGTAGTACTAGACCAGAGCAGCCTCGTATGTGGCTTCCTTAGAACCTGACTTCATTTTCAGTGTTCCCTACAATCAAGCTGCTCCTCACATAAACTTCACTGCAGATAATGGCATTTGCTACAGCTCTTCACAGTCAATTCTTTTTCAGTTGTCTTTATTTAAATACACACACACAACTATAAGGAGAGCACTGGAAAAAGACACACAACACACTCCAAGGAAATAAAATTTTCCTGGGTTGTATGTACAACTCACAAACTTGGGGATCGCCAGAGCGTTATTTAGTTTGGCTCATGCTGTCACTGTGCAAAGGCATGTTAACAACTGGACTCCAGAGCTCTGCTTTAGATACTTGCTCCTCACCTCTCTTGTGCAGAGGTTTAAAAAGCTAGTTTTTATTATCTTTTGCTGTTCCTATCCACCTAACTTTTAAACATTCTAGACAAACCTTCTGCTCTCATTGAAGTGGACCATAACAAAACAGCATTTTTTTTAACACCTTTATTGGAGTGTAATTGCTTTACAGTGTTATGTTAGTTTCTGCTGTATAACAAAGTGAATCATCTATATGTATACATATATCTCCGTATCTCCTCCCTCTGGTGTCTCCCTCCCACCCTCCCTATCCCACCCCTCTAGGTGGTCACAAAGCAAGTAACTGATCTCCCTGTGCTATGCGGCTGCTTCCCACTAGCTATCTACCTTACATTTGGTAGTCTACATATGTCCATGCCACTCTCTCACTTCGTCCCAGCTTACCCTTCCCCCTCCCCGTGTCCTCAAGTCCATTCTCTACATCTGCATCTTTATCCCTGTCCTGTCCCTAGGTTCACCAGAACCTTTTTTTTTTTTTTTTTTAGATTCCATATATATGTGCTAGCATATGGTATTTGTTTTTCTCTTTCTGACTTACTTCACTCTGTATAACAGACTCTAGGTCCATCCACTTCACTACAAATAATTCAATTTCATTTCTTTTTACGGCTGAGTAATATTCCATTGTATATATGTGCCACATCTTCTTTATCCATTCATCTAAAACAGTATTTTTTAAAAAATGAGTCCGTTGGATCACATAGGTGTCACATCAATGTTGGCCATGGGAGTCTGTCCTAATAAAGAGAGGATATAACAGCAGAAAGAGCCCAGGGTCTCAGGTCCCTTGCAAAGAACATAGTACATTTACTGGCAATCAGCTTCAGGCTTAACCTACTCATTTATTACTAAGGCAATGTTTAGTTTCCATTGATGTAGCAGAATGTACTTTACAGTAATTCAACCATAAGGAACAGTCACTTTTTAAAAATTTTCTATCTTACTCCTGTCAAAGACATAGCTTTTTATTTTAATACAACTCTCTCATTTTACAGGTGAGAAAAATATATTGAGAACTGCTGAATGTCATCCAGCCACTCCATCACAGAACAGAGGCCAGAACAAGGTCTCCTAGCTCCAACTCCATGAGTCACAATCTCTGCTCAGCTGCAGCCACCCAACCTCGTTACCAGGTGATCTGCACAGAAATGTAAAAATTCCGAAAAGAACCCATAGCAAAATTAATGAAAGGACAAGTATACGGATGCTTTTGAATCCTCCAATTTTTATGACTTAAGTTGCTCCAGGAACTCAGTCTGCATTTGGTTGTATTTAACCTCCAATATTTAATGCTTTAATGAATTAGTAATATATTGATGGCAGCAAAGAAATTTATTTCAAAACTACTCAATAAAAATATGCCCAGTGTTTTTCTCTAGATGTTTTTCCATAAATGACTCGCAAGTTCATTAACCCTTGACATGATTTCTCAAACTCGGCATTATTGACATTTGGGCTGGGTAATTCTTTGTTGTGGGGGCCATCCTGGCCATTGTAGGATGTTTAGTAGCACCCCTGGCCTCTGGCCTCTAGACACCATTACCATCCCGTCCCTCCCTACTCCTCATCTGTGACAACCAAAATTAACGTCTCCAGTTACTGCTAAGTATTTCTGAGGGCCCAGTAGCCCCTGGTTGAGAACGACTGATCTATGGCAACAGCATGCCCCAATGCCATTCATAGGACACAAAACTTGACAAATTAATTAGCCGTACATTGAAAGATACACATAGAAAGAACTCAGGCGATAAAACTGAATCAATATACTCTAATCTGCTTATATATCAAACATCATCACCCTTGAAGACATTATACTGAGTGAAATAAGCCCATCACGACAAGGCAAATACTGTATGATTCCACTCATATGAAGAACCTAGAGTAGTCAAGTTCATAGAGACAGAAAGTAGCACGGTGGTTGCCAGGAGCTGCAAGGAGGAGGCCATGGTAAGTTATTGTTTAATGGGTACAGAGCCTTAGCTTGGGAAGGTGAAAAGGTTCTGAAGATGGATGGTGGTGCCGGCGGCACAGCAATATGAATGTATTTAATGCCACTGATCTGTATACTTAAAAATGTTTAAAATCGTAAATTTTACATCATGTATCTTTTACTACAAGTTTTTAAAATAATTAATTTTTTTTATGTTATCAGAAGGCTTAAAGTTAAAGTACCTAGATATGCTTTAAAACTCCCATACAAAAAGCAAAAACAAAACAAAACAAAAACTGGGTTTCTTTGGTAATTGCTTTATTTTATTCATTTTGTTTTGTTTTGAAAATAAACTCCATAGTTAAGGAATCCAAAGACTAAGAAAATCTCTCTCTTAATTCATGGTCAAGCTTTCATGGCCAGAAGCATCAGAAGCAAGCCCGGCTCTAGTGCCTGCTGCAGAACAGCGCACACATACACCAGGGATGCAGGCCCTCAGGGAGGCCCCCTGATTTAAGAGCCTTCTCTGTGTGAAACTCAGCAAGTCCAGATCCCCTAAGGACTCGGCCTGTGGGCCACGTCAGCGCAGAGCCGTTCCAATTGCCAGGATGCTCTTGACAAAAGACGGTCTGGCACCGAGCAGCAAGGCCATTATTTTCATTTAAACCATACATGTCATGTCCTGTTTGTGAGAAACACGTTAAACAACTCAGAAACACATTCACAATGGGCTCCAAAGTGGGATTCACATTCCTATGGGCTGGCGTACTGTAAACTGCAGGGGGAGGCTGGCGGGGTGGCGGGAAAACTCAACCACCCTTGTTTCAACGGATGGTCCCGCCCCAAAGCTCAGCTGACAATGGGGGCCTTCTCTTCATTGTTCGATGTCTTACAATTTTCTTCAAGTGCCCAAAGCATACTAAGCTATGTTATCTATGGCAGCCCAGAACCCTGAATTCCTTTAAGATTCTGTTACCAATTTTTGTTTCCATTAAAAAAAAAGAAGAATTCAGCCAAGGGAATATATCCAAGAGGAAAGTAACTGCCCCATTTCTACCTAGACTGCAAAAACAGATGATTTGTCTACCATGACTGAAAGGCATTTTGGAGATGTCAACCAACTCAATAAACTTAAAATCTCTTGTCCTGAGCCACCCTATCACAAGAGCATCCTGATGGAAATGTACTCACCTATAACACACTAGGTGAGAAATTCTTTGTTCACTGATAAAAGAAAAAAACTAATAAACATGGAGAAAATAATTCAGTCAAATGCAGTTTCAATTTACCCTGCTGCTCACTTACTCACCAAACATATATTATTTATATGCAAACCTCCAAGAAAAGTATATTCTAATATATTAAAATTAGAACCCAAATCTAGGACGTCGGCCAAGTCAAATAATAAACAGTGTGATAACTATGTCTGCTTTTGTGCCCTGACATTTCTTTAGGGGAGGAAGATTTATCATTTAAACTGTACATATCACATCCTGTGGAAGTTTTTAAAAATTGAACCATTTCTTCCAAATGTTTAAAGGCAGATTAACTAGAAAGAAAAACTAATCAAACCGAATCAAAGTCCTATAGAATCCATGAAGAGTATCTTAAAAGGAACCATATAGTTCATTAAAACACAGGTGGAGCTAGTAGAATTCCTAACAGCTAAAATAAAATAATACCTGCCAGAATTCACTGAAGATGGGAAGGCAAATGTAGAATGCCTTATTTCCCTTCTCCTGGGGCTGATACTTTTCTTGTTGAAGTATACAAAAATTCTGCAGGGATTGAAGTTTTACTTTGGCTTTATGTAAAAATATGTCTCTGGCCTCTTAAATGCAACTGGTGAATACAAATATACTTGGCCCTCACCCCCAGGCTGCAACATCCCGTTCTTTCCTCTCTGGCATGTCTGTCAAAGGAGAGATGGACATCACACCTCTGAGAAAGATGAAGATCATGCTTTTCTTGGCACTTAGTAAAAAGAACTTTATCTCTGCCTTTATTGTAAATACAAGAGGATGCCTGTCGCGTGAAGAACTGATTCTCCTGATAGCAGTAATCGGCATCAAAAATACCTCGGGCCCGTGGTTGGTTAAGACATCTCAGTTTTGTGTCTGTAGACATCAGCCTGGCAACAGTCTTGGTTGAGACTACCAACACTCCTGTGACACTGAGTAACAGCTCTCTTATTTGAGTGTTCCTCCCGGCCATATTCAACCCAAAGAATGGTGTAAAAGAGAGAAAGACCAAAGGACACACTCTGCAGCTCAGGAAGAACTTTGTGGCTCATCTAATACAGAACTCCATTCATTCTTCATTAGCTAATTCATTCAACGGGCACTGTTCTAAGCAATGGAGACCGAGGTAAAGTCTAGGCTCTCCCAGAACTTACCTTCTAAAATGGGGACTATGGACCTACGGACAATGAATACACACACACATACACTAAACATATGTACACAGTGGTGCTGTTATGAAGAAAAATATCTATACCATAGAGAAATGAAAACATATATCCACATAAAAACTTGACACAAATATTCATAGCGGTATTATTCATAACAAAAAGTAGAAATGACTCAAATGTCCATTAACTGGTTAATGGATAAAATGTGGTATGTCTACTCAATGGAATATTATTTGCCAATAAAAAGAAATGAAGTAGTGATACATATTACAACATGGATGAGACTTAAAAGTGCTATGCTACATGAAAGAAGCCAAACACAAAAGGCCACATACTGATTTCATTTTTGGAATACCCAGAAAAGGAAAATCCATAGAGATAGAAAGCAGATTAGCGGCTGCCAGGGGCAGGGGAAAAGAGTTAATAGAGGGTAACTGCTTAGTGAGTATGGGGTTTTGGGGGGTGGTGAAAATGTTCTGGAATTAGATAGTGGTGATGATTGCACAACGTTTTAAATATACCCAAAAAAATCACTGAATTAGTTACACTTTAATTAGTTAAAAAGATGAATTTCATATTCTGTGAATTTTATTTAATTTTTTAAAATACTTTAAAAAATAAGATTAGAGCAAAGTAAGAAGACAGAGAGTAACAAGAAAGGAGCTATTTTAGCTAATGTGATCAGAAAAGCCTTCTCAGATAAGTTGACGTTGAAACAGAAACCTGAATATAATGAGGTTAAAGACCAAACAGATTCCTGGGGCTTTGTTCCCTACTATTCCTTTCTCATTCTCTCTCTCTCGCTCAACACTTTTTATTGCAGCAAAATATATATAATACAAAATTTGTCATTTTAGTCATTTTTATTTACAATATTGTGTAACCATCACCACCATCTATTTCCACAACTTTTTCATTGCCCAAACAGAAAACTGCTACTCCTCTTTGTTTGGTCATTAATACAGAAAACAGAACAAAACAAGAAAACTTGAGAAATAATTTACAAAAGAAAAGGTGAGTATGGAGAGTACTTATATCACTGTTTTGTTTCTCTCCTCTTCGGTAAAGAGTTAATGATGACAATGGTAATATTTGTGTTATACGGGACACTCAAGTTCTGTGTTGAGAGAGAGAAAGTGGTTGGGGAGGGAATGAGGAGAAAGAGATGTCTGGTAAGATTAGCCTTTTGGTAGGAAAAGTCCTTCCCTCATCATGAAACATTTGATTTCTCAATATTTATTGACTCAGAGAGAGTGTAATGGCCAGGAACCTCCCTACAACCGTGTGCTCTACAAAATGGACAGTCATCCAATCAAACCCAGGTCTAAGAAAATCCCAATTTCTGCTCCCCAAATATAAATAACTTCAAAAAATTTAAGAGACCTATTTTTCTGTATCTTGGCATTAAACCTTAATAATTCATAGAAAGAGCAGTACTATTTTTCACTTAAACTAACTTGTAATATATGTATGTGTATATACACACGATAACAAAACCTCTATTTTAAAAATGAAACATACACTACTTAAAGACAAAGAAATGTAAAGATGGCTAAAATTTTTTTAGTTTGAACTAATAAGAGTTGGCTCCTATTAAACATAGCATTCTCAGCATTATTTTCTCATAATGTCATACTTATTCTGTGCTATAACCCGGCTTATGTATTACATGTCTTTAGTACATGTAAGAAGGAATTTAAATTTACAATGCTGGCAAGAGAAATGGATTTATACACTCTATAAGCTCTTATTCAACACTTAAACATACTTAAAACACTACTGATAGTAAGCTGCCACGAAGCAAATGTGTGATCTAAGTAACTCTGACTCATTTTGCTGTACAGCAGAAACTAACACAACGTTGTAAATCAACTATACTCCAATAAAAAAAATAATTAAAGTTCATTCACAAAAAATATTGAAAGGAGGCTCCAATGCATATCATAAAAGCACATCAATGCCCACGATGAAACTGAAGATAGGTATCTCTGCTCTGATGGGAAGTATCCCAGCTCCAGTAGTAGGTGTGTCCTACCTTAAAGCTCTCTAATTCACAAAGTGAGAAGGAACTTTTTGATTCAAAACGCAAGTCTCTGTATTATGCAGCAAGACAAAAATACTCTGCAAGACAACTAGGCTGAAAATAACAAAAACGCAATTCCTGGGTGTTCTCCCTTAAGCCAGTCACATCATCGAGCTGACAGGGCAGGCAGAGTTTAGGCCAGATTCAGTACCACTCTGTGCTTCAGAGCCCAGGGACTAGATCCTGTTTTCCTGGCATGCAGGACCTACATTCTCAATCAATCCACTTGCTGAGGTCCCAAATTGCCAGCCTTCCACCTCCCTTTCATTCCCTCTGCCCAGCTCCAGTCCCCTTCCAGCTGCAGCCCTGCATCTCACAAAGAACTGTCCTGCCCTTCCGGCAGCCCAGTGCACCCTCAGTGCCTCGCCATGCTGCATCCGGCAGCTCTATTAGCTGGGCGTGGTCATGCACCTCTCCCAGCAAGCCCTCAAACACTGACCACTCTCCAACAGCCTCGAGCGCCTCACACACCCTCTCTTCTGATTGTCCCTACTTCAGATGGAGAGACTTGCAGCTCTTTGGGTGTACACTTCCTGGGCTGCTGGAGGGAAGCCGCAGGACTTCTCACCTCTGGGCTCACTTTGCTTAGCCCCATGAAGTCACTTTGCCCACAAAATCATTTCTTTTTATTTTTTTCCCCTCTTCTTCTTCCCTTCCACCCAACCCCCTCTCTCACCCTCCTGGAGTAACTCTAAACTGTTTTAGAGCACCTTCATTCCTGCAGAGCTTCAAACAGCAGATCAGCAAAGTCTAGAAGTGTAGGGGCTGCTAAAGCTGTCTTCGCTGTTGTCCGTGCCACTGGGGCAGGGGTGTAGAATGACCTTAAGTCTCCAGGCTCCCTACCACGCCAGCCCAGCCAGGCTGCTCCTAATGAATAACAAATGGGCCTTCCCGATGCATTCACTCAGGACAAGCTGCCATTACCATCCGTTTTGTTTTTTTAGTGTTGTGGTAATGTATCATCTTGCTTGGCTGGATGTCATCCTTGAGAAGGTCACCAAAGGTATGTGCGCCTTTCTCCCAGACTCCCCTCCAACTCCAACCCACCCACACCCCCATCACCGCCCCTCCTTTAAAGGAAGCCATGGCAAATGTGGACAAAGTACTCGACACCTTTGTCTGGACCTACGGAACCAGAAAATCTAGGCTCCCCGCTCATGGGTCCCACTTATTAGCTATAAACACTCCCCATTTTATAAGAGAAGTTCCTCAAAAGATGGCAGGTAGATCTCTAGCACAGAGAGAAGAAGACGAGCCACATGAGCCACAGGGGACGGCACGGAACTTTCAAAATTCGGGGGGTGGGAGGGACGGCGTTTGCAGAAATGAAGGCCCGTTATCCTAAACTAAAAGCTCAGGTCTTGATTCAGAGTAGAGAAGGATTTCTTCCAAGTCTCCGACTCTTCATCTTCATTTCACAGATACTTAAAGCATGTATTATGTTGCTATGGACAATTAGCCTTTTATCCAATTTTACTTGAGAGTTTAACTCTCCCACCCGAAGGTTTTAATTATACCCTCAGCCCCATACTTAGGCCTCGGTTCCTGCAGCTGGAAATCTGCCCCAGTGATGTTATAACCTTGTTAATGTAACAAAAGAGGAGTTTACTTAAAACTGGACTGACTATGGACTTAAGCCAAATTTACTTGAAAGAGGAAAGAGTCTGTCAAAAATCCTATAGTAAACACGGCAAAGCAGTTCTTTCATAGCCTTCTCTTAATTCATAGCGACAAGCAATTTACATGTAAGTGGATTCATATGCTCTACGAAGAGGCCGCCTCTCCAAGCTTGGGCGGTGTGCACTGCCCCCCACCCAACCCGCCTCCCCTTGTTCTTTTCTTTCCTCCCTTTTAGTTTTTTTTTTTTTTTTTTTTTTTTCCCTTTCTTGGTATGTGGAATAGGCCTTTCTCCTTAGTGAAACAGCATAAATCCACAATGTTTTCATCATCCCAAAGCATAATTAGGGCCCTCTAAACATTTACCAAGCCAGTCACTCTGAATAAAGGCAACCGAAATTTCCAAAAGCCACTCTTCGATGTGACTGTTGTCCTGTCAAATACACACTTTATATTCTGTTGCAGCCTGCTTAGGAAGAGCGAAAAAGTCCCCTGCTAACGAGGCAAGAGTTGTGAGCCTTAAGTCGGAGCTGTTGATCAAATACCAGAGCCCACATTTTTCTCTGTTGCCAAAATCCTGCAGGGCTTCTTGCCTTCTACTGTTAATTAGATTACCTTTTTTAGTCCACACACTAACAAAAAACATACATTAGACTAAACAAGATATGACAACAAGGAAGGGTGGAAGAGAGAGCCTTCTGAGAAAACATTAAAGAAAAACATCCCTCTCAGTATCACTGTATAAAGGAAAAAAAGAGACTGCAGGTAATTTCAGCCTGCGAGGGGGAAATCCTCAACATTTGAGAAGCAAAGACCAAAAACTTAACTCCCCGCAAGCAGGACACCAGGCAGGGATTTGCTTTAGTTTCATTATTTGCAACTATGCTCTTTGACAAAATCCATCCACAGCAGACAACTGGCCAGCACTCAAGTTTCTTTCATGCACATTGAAAGTTTAATTAGTTCTAACTAGATCAAAAGTTGTTTTTCCCCTTTTGGCATGTATCTGTACCATTTCTGTGCTATTTGGAAGCTGCTAGACATCAAAGGCAGATCCATCATTCTAGGGGAACCTCCGTTCCTTGGAGGCGATTCCAGTCTACCTCTCCTTCCACGCTACTGGCTCTCATGGCAGCCAGGGGCCACCGTGCGGGGCTGGTTGCACCCCACGACAGGCACACAGCTCCTTCTAACTCCTCCGGAACAGCGCCCAGCACAAAATGGCCTAACTGTTCCTGAGAATGCCCTTGGACAACCCCAAACAAACCATTACCATATGGACATGGCAAATGCCCCCCAACGGAGAACTGATGGAAAATATTCCAAGATTGAGAGAGTCCAGAATTTGGCATCATTTAGGCCTTTAACAGCTCATAATATGGGGACCTATTTCAACTACTCCAAAGTTATCCTAACTTTTTCTTCCATTTTTTTTTCAGTCCTTTTTGCTATTCACTCCTAGGTCTTTGGTTCTGGGCTTTGAACTGGGTTAGCAAGTTACTAGGCAAACCAACTACCTACCAAGAGCCTTCTACTTATAGGAGAGCTTAGAGGTTATAAAGGCACAGGCTGAAAGCAAGGGTTAGCATCCTAGCTCTCCTTCACATTAGCTGTGTACCTTAGGCAAGTTTGCTTAGCTTTCTGGAGCTTCAGCTTCCTTCTCTGTAATCTGGGAGAATATTTCCTTCATCAGGTTGTTATAAGGACTAAGAAAGATGTAAAGCACTGAGCCCTGTGTTCTCTCTATAGGTCAAACAGGCCTAAGGGCATGCTCAGTTAGTGTTAGACACTAATCAAAGTAACCACTACTTTAGCATATATAGTTGTAGTGTTGCTGGATCTGGTCTTTTTACCACAAAGGTAAGGTTATTTTAAGATTCTTTTTTGGGGGGGCTTCCCTGGTGGCGCAGTGGTTGAGAATCTGCCTGCCAATGCAGGGGACACGGGTTCGAGCCCTGGTCTGGGAAGATCCCACATACCGCGGAGCAACTAGGTCCGTGAGCCACAACTACCGAGCCTGTGCCTCTGGAGCCTGTGCTCCGCAACAAGAGAGGCCGCGCCGCAACAGTGAGAGGCCCGAGCACTGAGATGAAGAGAAAGCCCTCGCACAGAAACTAAGACCCAACACAGCCAAAAATAAATAAATTAATTTTTAAAAATATTCTTTTTTTTGATTATATACTGTATGCCAAGAACTGAACTAGGAGCTATTTATGTAGACTACATCTTCCTTTGTCAGAGTGGCGAGCTCTATGGGCTCCACATTCTAGCTGCTTCACCAACTCACAGTCCCTGGCATCTGCAAGAAGTCACGCAACCCACTTCAGGCCAATAACATAGGGCTATCCCCTTGGAAGGGGATATACCTTCCCACAGGTAAAGCTGTGTAGCACATAACCTTCCTTCTGGTAGAACACAGATGTGATGACTGAGCTGCAGCAGCAATTTTACAACATGAAGACATGTTGTAAGACATGTTGTAAGACATGACAGAGGATAAGACAGAATAGCAATAGTAAAATACCGTACACTTTCTGGACTGCTTACCTCCAGACTTACTGTTATGTGAGAAAACACATTATTTAATTTGGGGGTTTTCTGTTAGGGCAAGCAAGGATATCCCTAGTTGATACTTACCCTGATTTCTCTTTGGCCTAGAAGATGTGACTACAGAAAAAAGAGGATTTCTGGACACCCTGCAGACCTGCCTGGACTTATTTAAGGAAGGATTAGATGGCAACTTGAGATGTAGAATGTCTGCTGCCCAAACTCATCACACTTCCCCTTCTAGCAGCCCCACCACATGCTGCAGGATCACACAACACAATTACTAAATTGTGGTTTTATCACTGTCTGCAATATTTTGGCTTCCCTTGGGTTTCAAAATATTATGTTTAAAAATCTCCATCCTTGCCCTTGGTTGTGTTCCAAAAAGAAAAGGCATTACTGGCGAGCATGTGCCTTCCTAAGAAGCACTGATGAGAGTACATCTTGAAGTGAGCACATTAATGGGTGTGCTTTAAACCCTCCACTTCCCATTTTCCCATTAGAGCCTCCTTAATTTAGCACCCCAGGATTCTACTTAAATTACCTTCTTAGTCAGGATTAGGGGAGCAAAAGGAGACCACAGGGCCCTGACCCTGACAGTTCAAATTGTCAGCGCCAGGAGACTGACACACTTTTCTCCCCACTAATCCCGCACTGCATGGCATGGTCTCAATTTTAGGGAAATCCGAATGCTTATACACTTAGCCAATCCCCAAGTGATTCAGATAAACTCAGTACTGAATAAGTGAGGCATTTATGTATCTTGAATATCTCTACTTGCTCGATGCCAGGGCCTCAATATTTTGATAAAGTGATGACAGGAAGAACACAGAGAACAAAAAGTAAAAGCAAAGAAAATACTATAAGTACATGGAAAAACTATGAGCTGCTAGAATTTATTTTGTATATTAGAGAGGGGATGCATGTCTATAATGCCATTTTCAAAATGTAGATTTTAGAGGCCAGATTGGTTTTCCCTCCTTTTTTGAGGAAACTGAAGCAGATTTGGGCTCAGAATAATCCAAGGGCAATTTCCAAAAGCCACTTTGAATGGTCTTCCTCCTGAGTCTGCCAAAGAAGTACACTGAAAAGGACTTTAAAAATCCTTTCTGTCTGTAGCAGCACTGTCAAGCAGAAGTATTAATACAAGCCAAATTTTCTAGTAGCCACATCAAAAAAAATGTAAAAAGAAACAACTGAAATTAATATTAATATTTTATTTAACCAGATATACTCAAAATATTATTATTTGATGTATAATCAATATAAAAATTATTACTGAAATAATTTATATTCTTTTTCTCATATTAAGTTTTTGAAGTGAGGAGTGCATTTACATTCATAGCACACCTCAATTTGGACTAGCCACATTTCAAATGCTCATTAGCCACAGAAGGCTCATGGCTAATGTACTGAATAGCACTGATACCTCTTCTGTACACACACACACACACACACACACACACATACACACAATCAATGGCACAGTGGCTATACCATTAGCAGAATAACATGTATCAGTTGTTGACTCCTTCTACCCGTTCCACATATTTAGTCAAAACAGGTGGGGTATAAATCAGCACAAGGCATATTATAGCCTAATCCAGGTGAAATTGCTGATATTTAACCATTTTTTACCTAAAAAATGGCAATTTCATGCAGTTCAACCTAATACTTTTAACCCAAAGTTTTCATGAAAGGGGTCATGGTGAGATCCAGAGTTTACGCCCACAGTAGGCCTCCACAGTAGGAAAATCATTGTCATGAGTAGTTTCTGATTACAAAAGTATGAACCACTATATTTCAAGTCCAGGTACAGTAATTCATTAACTGCTAAAGTGTTTGGATCCTCTTTTATAGACTAATAAACAGCTTCTCCAAGTCTGGCTGAAAGATATTTGACCAAAAAGCAAGGCACTTGCCAATGACAGGTGTTCCTAACTACCTACCACATGTGGCTCAAGGTCTATGGCTGTAGATGCCTAGATGCACATCACTTAGATGCCGCAGAAGTTCCTCAAATTCAGTCTTTGCAAAACCATAGTCTTGGGTCCAAGCAGGGAGGGCGACAAGGGCAAGCACCCCAGCGACATGCCCTGGTCCCAAAGCAGGCAGGGACCCTGCGTGAACCCCCACATAACCAATCCAAGCTCCGAGAGAAGGCGGGAGGAGGGTGGCCCCGGGTCTGAGCACGCGAATGCCTACCCCAGGCCAGGCTCTGAGTCAGGCTGGTCGCCCTGGTGGGTGTCACGCCCTTTTCCGTGGGCGACCATAGGGCAGAAGCGTGGGTTTCAAATGCAAAACATTCGTTTCCTGGAATCAGATCTGGATTCCAGAGGATATCAGACTTTTCGTTCACAAAAAAGTCAGCGCCTGGAGGAGACCTAAGGACCAAGGCCTTCTGCCGCTCAGCTGTATCTGCCAGTAAATAGGTACCTTGAAGCACAGGCCGGCTTTCTCTATCTTGCTGCCCTCCTGCAGTTCCTCTGGGATCATGGCTAAGACCAGAACATCCCACCAATGATAGCTGTTGTGAGACATAACTCAATATTTGTGGGGCAACACTCAAGGAAATAGCCACTTCAAATTTATCCTATTCTACCATTTAGACTACTTGTGGGAAGAGAGAACATTTTTTGCCTCCCGCCAAAACAAGGTCCTTTGTGCAGCCCTGTGGCTGACAGGGTCTCGGTGCTCCGGCCGGGTGTCTGGCCTGTGCCTCTGAGGTGGGAGAGCTGAGTTCAGGACTTTGGTCCACCAGAGATCTCCTGGCCCCACGTAATATCAAACGGCGAAAGCTCTCCCAGAGATCTCCATCTCAACGCTAAAACCCAGCTCCACTCAACGATCAGCAAACTACAGTGCTAGACACACCATGCCAAGCAACCAGAAAGACAGGCACACAACCCCACCCATTAGCAGAGACACTGCCTAAAATCATATAAGGTCACAGACACCCCAAAACACACCACCTGACGCGGTCCTGACCACCAGAAAGACAAGATCCAGCCTCATCCACCAGAACACAGGCACCAGTCCCCTCCACCAGGAAGCCTACACAACCCACTGAACCAATCTTAGCCACTAGGGGCAGACACCAAAAACAACGGGAACTACAAACCTGCAGCCTGGGAAAAGGAGACCCCAAACACAGTAAGTTGAGCAAAATGAGAAGACAGAGAAATACACAGCAAATGAAGGAGCAAGGTAAAAACCCACCAGATCTAACAAATGAAGGGGAAATAGGCAGTCTACCTGAAAAAGAATTCAGAGTAATGATAGTACAGATGATCCAAAATCTTGGAAATAGAATGGAGAAAATACAAAAAACATTTAACAAGGACCTAGGAGAACTAAAGAGCAAACAATGATGAACAACACAATAAATGAAATTAAAAATTCTCTACAAGGAATCAATAGCAGAATAACCAAGGCAGAAGAACGGATAAGTGACCTGGAAGACAAAATAGTGGAAATAACTACTGCAGAGTAGAATAAAGAAAAAAGAATGAAAAGAATTGAGGACAGTCTTAGAGACCTCTGGGACAACCTTAAACACATGAACATTTGAATTATAGGGGTCCCAGAAGAAGAAGAAAAAAAAGAAAGGGTCTGAGAAACTATTTGAAGAGATTATAGTTGAAAACTTCCCTAATATGGGAAAGGAAATAGTTAATCAAGTCCAGGAAGCGCATTCACAGGTGAATTCTATAAAACATTTACAGAAGCGCTAACACCCATCCTTCTCAAACTCTTCCAAAAAAGTACAGAGGAAGGAACACTCCCAAACTCATTCTATGAGGCTACCATCACCCTGATACCAAAACCAGACAAAGATACTACAAAAAAAAAGAAAATTACAGACCTATATCACTGATGAATATAGATGTAAAAATCCTCAACAAAATACCAGCAAACAGAACCCAAAAACACATTAAAAGGATCATACACTAACAGCCATAAAAGGGAAAACTGACAGGAACACAATCATAGTAGGGGACTTTAACACCCCACGTTCACCAATGGACAGATCATCCAAAATGAAAATAAATAAGGAAACACAGCTTTAAATGATAAATTCAGCAAAATGGCCTTAATTTATAAGACATTCCCTCCAAAAACAACAGAATACACTTTCTTCTCAAGGGCTCATGGAACATACTCCAGGATAGATCATATCGTGGGTCACAAATCAAGCCTTGGTAAATTTAAGAAAACTGAAATCATACCAAGTATCTTTTCCGACCACAACGCTCTGAGACTAGATATCAATTACAGGAAAAAATCTGTAAAAAATACAAGCACATGGAGTCTAAACAGTACACTACTAAATAACCAAGAGATCACTGAAGAAATCAAAGAGGAAATCAAAAAATACGTAGAAACAAATGACCCAGTGATAAACACGATGACCCAAAAACCTATGGGATGCAGCAAAAGCAGTTCTAAGAGGGAAGTTTATAGCAATACAATCCTACCTCAAGAAACAAGAAACACCTTGAATAAACAACCTAACCTTACACCTAAAGCAATTAGAGAAAGAAGAACAAAAAAACCCCAAAGTTAGCAGAAGGAAGGAAATCATAAAGATCAGATCAGAAATAAATGAAAAAGAAATGAAGGAAACAATAGCAAAGATCAATAAAACTAAAAGCTGGTTCTTTGAGAAGATAAACAAAATTGATAAACCACTAGCCAGACTCATCAAGAAAAAAAGGGAGAAGACTACAATCAATAGAATTAGAAATAAAAAAGAAGTAACAACTGACACTGCAGAAATACAAAGGATCATGAGAGATTACTACAAGCAACTCTACGCCAATAAAATAGACAACCTGGAAGAAATGGACAAATTCTTAGAAAAGCACAACTTTCCAAGAATGAACCAGGAAGAAAGAGAAAATATAAACAGACCAATCACAAGCAGCAATATTGAGATTTTGATTAAAACTCTTCCAACAAACAAAAGCCCAGGACCAGATGGATTCACAGGCAAATTCTATCAAACATTTAGAGAAGAGCTAACACCTATCCTTCTCAAGCTCTTCCAAAATACAGCAGAGGGAGGAACACTCTCAAACTTGTCATCACCCTGATACCAAAACCAGACAAAGATGTCACAAAAAAAGAAAACTACAAGCCAATATCACTGATGAACATAGATGCAAAAATCCTCAACAAAATACTAGCAAACAGAATCCAACAGCACATTAAAAGGCTCATACACCATGATCAAGTGGGGTTTATCCCAGGAATGCAAGGATTCTTCAATATATGCAAATCAATCAATGTGACACACCATATCAACAAACTGAAGAAGAAGAACCATGTGATCATCTCACTAGATACAGAAAAAGATTTGACAATATTCAACACACATTTATGATAAAAACTCTCCAGAAAGTAGGCATAGAGAGAACTTACCTCAACATAATAAAGGCCATATACGACAAACCCACAGCCAACATCATTTTCAATAGTGAAAAACTGAAAGCATTTCCTCTAAGATCGGGAACAAGACAAGGATGTCCACTTTCACCACTATTATTCAACATAGTTTTGGAAGTTTTAGCCACAGCAATCAGAGAAGAAAAAGAAATAAAAGGAATCCATACTGGAAAAGAAGAAGTAAAGCTGTCACTGTTTGCAGATGACATGATACTATACACAGAGAATCCCAAGGATGCCACCAGAAAACCACTAGAGCTAATCAATGAATTTGGTAAAGTTGCAGGATACATAATTCATACACAGAAATCTCTTGCATTCCTATACACTAATGATGAAAAATCTGTAACAGAAATTAAGGAAACATTCCCACTTACCATTGCAACAAAAAGAATAAAATACCTAGGAATAAATCTACTTAAGGAGACAAAAGACCTGTATGCAGAAAACTATAAGACACTGATGAAAGAAATTAAAGATGATACAAACAGATGGAGAGATATACCATGTTCTTGGATTGGAAGAATCAATATTGTGAAAATGACTATATTACCCAAAGCAATCTACAGATTCAATGCAAACCCTATCAAATTACCAATGGCATTTTTTACAGAACTAGAACAAAATACCTTAAAATTTGCATGGAGACACAAAAGACCCCGAATAGCCAAAGCAGTCTTGAGGGAAAAAAACGGAGCTGGAGGAATCAGACTCCCTGGCTTCGGACTATACTAAAAAGCTACAGTAATCAAGACAATATGACACTGGTACAAAAACAGAAATACAGATCAATGGAACAGAATAGAAAGTCGAGAGATAAACGCATGCACCTATGGTCAACTAATCTATAACAAAGGAGGCAAGGATATACAATGGAGAAAAGACAGCCTCTTCAATAAGTTGTGCTGGGAAAACTGGGCAGCTACAAGTAAAAGAATGAAATTAGAACACTCCCTAACACCATACACAAAAATAAACTCAGGGGGCTTCCCTGGTGGTGCAGTGGTTGAGAGTCAGCCTGCCAATGCAGGGTGCGTGGGTTCATGCCCCGGTCCAGGAGGATCCCACATGCCGCGGAGCAGCTAGGCCCATGAGCCATGGCCGCTGAGCCTGTGTGTCTGGAGCCTGTGCTCCACAGCGGGAGAGGCCACAGCAGTGAGAGGCCCGCATACCACAAAAAAGAAAACAACAAAAAAACTCAAAATTGGTTTGAGACCTAAATGAAAGACCGGACACTATAAAACTCTTAGAGGAAAACATAGGAAGAACACTCTTTGACATATATCAGAGCAAGATCTTTTTTGATCCACCTCTTAGAGTAATGGAAATAAAAACAAAAACAAACGGGACCGAATGAAACTTAAAAGCTTTTGCAAAGCAAACTACAAACAAGACGAAAAGACAACCCTCAGAATGGGAGAAAATATTTGCAAACGAATCAACGGACAAAGGATTAATCTCCAAAATATATAAACAGCTCATGCAGCTCAATATTAAAAGAACAAACAACCCAATCCAAAAATGGGCAGAAGACCCAAATAGACATTTCTCCAAAGAAGACATACAGATGGCCAAGAAGCACGTGAAAAGCTGCTCAACATCACTAATTACTAGAGAAATGCAAGTCAAAACTACAATGAGGTATCACCTCACCCCAGTTAGAATGGGCATCAGAAAATCTACAAACAACAAATGCTAGAGAGGGTGTGGAGAAAAGGGGACCCTCTTGAACTGTTGGTGGGAATATAAACTGATAAAGCCACTATGGAAAACAGTATGGAGTTTCCTTAAAAAACTAAAAATAGAATTACCATATGACCCAGCAATCCCACTACTGGACATATACCCAGAGAAAACTATAATTCAAAAAGACACATGCACCCCAACATTCATTGCAGCACTATTTACAATAGCCAGGTCATGGAAGCAACCTAAATGACCATCGACCGACGAATGGATAAAGAAGATGTGGTACATATATATAATGGAATGTTACTCAGCCATAGAACGGAATGAAATTGGGTCTTTGGAGAGACGTGGATGGATCTAGAGACTGTCATACAGAGTGCAGTAAGTCAGAAAGAGAAAAACAAATATCGTATATTAACGCATATATGTGGAACCTAGAAAAATGGTACAGATGAACCAGTTTGCAGGGCAGAAACTGAGACACAGATGTAGAGTACAAACGTATGACACCAAGGGGGGAAAGCAGTGGGGTGTAGTGGTGGTGGTGCTGTGATGAATTGGGAGATTGGGATTCATATATATACACTAATATGTATAAAATGGATAACTAATAAGAATGTGCTGTATAAAAAAATAAATAAAATTCAAATAAATAAATAAAGGAGTCAAATTAAAAAGTGCCTACTCCATAAAAACAATGTTCTTCTTAAAATGTTTTAGCCAAAAGTGTAATATAATTATTATCAGTGTTCAAATAGATTATTGCTTGGTTTCAAAACAAAACAAAACAAAATAAAACACCATATGCTAACACACATATATGGAATCTCAAAAAAAAAGAAAAAAAGAAGAAAAGAAGGTTCTGAAGAATCTCGGGGCAGGACAGGAATAAAGATGCAGATGTAGAGAGTGGATCTGAGGACACAGGGAGAGGGAAGGGTAAGCTGGGACGAAGTGAGAGAGTGGCATGGACTTATATACACTACCAAATGTAAAATAGATAGCTAGTGGGAAACAGCCACATAGCACAAGGAGATCAGATCGGTGCTCTGTGACCACCTAGAGGGGTGCAATAGGGAGGGTAGGAGGGAGACGCAAGAGGGAGGAGATATAGGGATATATGTATATGTATAGCTGATCCACTTTGTTATAAAGCAGAAACTAATGCACCATTATAAAGCAATTACACTCCAATAAAGACGTTAAAAAACAAAATCATCTCCACAACCGCCATTACCACCATCATCGTCGTTGTTATCTCCATCATCAGCACCATCATTACCTTCAACATTACCATCACCACAACCAAGACTATCATCACTGGGGTCATCATCATCACCACCACCATCATCACCATATCTCCCATTTAATAAGTCCTTACTTAGTTCTTTTTACCCATGTCCGTCCCTAAGATACTTTCACTCCTTTACCCATTGATCTTCTATCAATCTTTAAACTTAGTTTAAATATCACTCCTCAGAGTTCTCCCCACCTCACAGGCTAAATGAATTGCTCTCTCACCTCTGTGGAATCACTGAAAAAGTCCTTTGTACATGTCTACGTTAGAATACAATGTACTAGTTATGCAATCCTCTCTCCCTGCTTTCAGCTCCTAGCACTGAGTCAGGTAGATTTTACAACACTGTGCAGAGCCCCCCTTTTAATAGCTTTATTGAGATATAATTCACATATCACACAATTCACCCATTTAAAGTGTACAAGTAAATGAGTTTTAGTATATTCAGTTGTGAACCCATCACCACAATCAAATTTTAGAAAATTTGCATTACCCCAACAGAACTCCATACCATTAGCAGTCATCCTACACTTCTTCCCCCCAGCCCTAGGCAACCACTCATCTATTTTCAGTCTCTGTACATTTGCCTATTTGCATATAAAATGGATCATACACTATGTGGTCTTTTGCAACTGGCTCTTTTTACTTAGCATGATGTTTTCAAGGTTCTTACATGTTGAAGAATCTATCAGTAATTCATTTCTTTTTATTGTCAAATAACAGTTCATATATGAATATACCTCACTTTGCGTATCCATTTATCATCAATTCATCCATTTGTGTTGTTTCTACCTTTTGGCTATTATTCATAATCCAGCTGAAACATTCATGTACAAGTTTTTGTGTGGATATATGTTTTCATTTCCTTTCGGTATGTACCTAGGAGTGGAATTGCTGTTTCACATGAGAACTCTGTGTTTAACATTCCAGAGAACTACCAAACTGTGTTTCCAAAGTGGCCACACCACTTTACAAGCTCATCGTCAATGTATGAGGGTTCCAGTTTCTCCACATCATTATCAACACTTGTTATTGTCTGTCTTTTTTCTTACAGCCATCCTAGTGGGTGTGGTGTCTCATTGTGGTTTTGATTTATATTTATTTATATTTCCCTAAAGACTAAAGATAGTGAGCATCTTTTCATGTACTTATAAGCCATTTGTATATCTTCTTTGGAGAAATATCTATTCAAATCCTTTGCCTTTTTAAAATTGAGTTACTTGAATTTTTATTGTTGGGTTGTAAGAGTTCTTTATATATTCTGGATGCAAGTTCTTTACCAGATATGTTTGCAAATATTTTCTCCCATTTTGTGGATTGTCTTTTCTTGATAGTGTCATTTGAAGCACAAAAGTATTTAATTTTGATGAAGTCCAATTTATTTTTTTCTTTAGTTGTCTATGCTTTTGGTGTCATATCTAAAAAGGCTCTTTCTACCCCAAGGTCACAAAGATTTATACCTATGTTTTATTGTAGGAGTGTTAATAGTTCTAATGCTTACATTTAGGTCTGTGATCCATATTGAGTTAATTCTTATATACAGCATGAGAGAGCCCTTTACATAGCTTCGAGTTTTCAGAAATAGATAGTCCACACATTTTTTTGTATATCTCATATACACATTTAGCAATAGTTTCTTCTTCAATTGCAACAATACTCAAGTATGCTTTATCATGAGTATTTCAGAGAGAAACCTGGTATTCAAGATGTCCTGAGAATTTTACACAGGAAGAATCTAGAGAAGTTAAAAAGACTATTTATCATCAAGATACTGTCAATCTTGATAAATTTTTTGAAATTTTGATTTTATACTGTCCTGTGATATTTTTCATTGCCTTAAATGATTTCTATAATCTGAATATTGAAATTCAATAGGTGTTTATGGTTTCTTGGGTTTTGGTGTCATTTCTTCTTCTTCCCTCCCTCCTTCCTTCCTTCCCTCCCTCCTTCCTTCCATTCCTCCCTCCTTCCTTCCATCCCTCCCTCCTTCCCTTGGTTTCTCCCTTCTTCCCTTCCTTCCTTTTCCTTCCTTCCTTCCTCTTTTCTTCTTTTGTCCCTGCCTCCCTGGTCAATTCCTTTCCTCCCTTCTTTTCTAAGTTCTTTCCTAACTACTGTTCTCCCTTATTTACCTATTAATTTCCTTTCTTAATTCTCCTCTTAACTGAAGTGTAAGCTCACTGAAAGCATCTGCTATAGGTCTTAGTCATTTTCATAGCCCTTTACCAGCCACCACCATCCCACTGCCCAAACACAGTGCCAAGAATTGAGCCTGGCATGTGGTAGGTAGGTACTCAGTACGTGTTTTATGATTTAATTTGAATAGTTAAACCCTGTCCATAGTTCCTAACCAAACTATAAGGATTCCCTTCTCCCACAGTGACTGTATATGCACTATTCCTACCATTTTCAATTTTGCAAAAAAATTTATACTAACTGGAGAATGAGAAGCATTACTCCATGTAAATGAAAAAGATTGAGAGAAAATAGTAACAGTACAATCATGACTATGCAAAATGTATGCAAGGAAAAAGAGACTAGAAAAAAAAAATCAGAATGTCAACTCTTTTTCTTGGGTAAAGGCTTTCTTCTTGCTGCTAGTCAGTATTCTTATAATATGCACTTTAATTTCTGTTTTTAAAAAGAGAAGTCTCTTTCAAAATAAGTAGTACTTATACTTGATTTTTCAGATATGAAAAGAGATGTAACTTCACTGCTATTAGTCACTTGAAAATGTTATACAAGAAGAAAGCATTTTTATAATTACAAAGCTTTACACAAATATAATTTACTAGTCTTATCTTGAATAATAATAACACAATGAATCTACATCATCCAATCCATTATACTGTTTAAAATACGTAGCAATCACAGAGTTTCTGATTTATTACAGATAATTTTCTATATTCATTTGACCCTTCCATGATGATAACATACATCCTCATCTTCTCTCCTGGAAATGGTTTGTTGGTTGGATTTAAGAACCCTGGAGCCTGTAGTTGATCAGTTCCGCTCTGGGTGCCACTGAGGCCCAAGGAAATGACGCTAAGACAGTTCAGGAGACAAGTGCATAATTCAGTCAGTTTACAAAGACAGAAAACAAAAGCAATCCCTGGCAACAGAAGAAGCCAGCTCTCCTTCTCTCCCAGCTGATTTTGGAGAGCACTTGCCCTGTGGACTGTGACATCAGAGGCTGAGGCCCTCCTGGCCTTCCACTGGCTGCTGCTTAATAAAAAGACCATCCCATTTTGATCATCATTATTTCCTCGGTTAATAAACCTTAAAGAAGAAAGCATGTTTTCGAGATGTCAAGGGGTAGAGGCTCAATCTGGCTGAGGTCCGCCTTGGCAGGAATCAACTCTTTTCTTCCTAAGGTTTTATATTCTTTTGGTAAATTTTTTGTATTATTTCAAATACTAAAATAATAAAACATTTGGTTATGTGATGGAAAGTGGTTCAAGTTTGCTGCCACAGAGTTTCATGTATACACTTTTAGGTGCATTAAACAGCAAACTCCAAGCTGGAGTTTTAAATATTTTCCATGCTCAATATCTCCCTGAAAAATTCCAGACAAGTTCTGGGAACCCCTTTCATTGTGTACCTTATTTTTTTAAAAAATCCTTTCTTATTATAAACATATAAATTATTTCCAACAACATCATGAAGGAAAGGTAATGCTGAAAATTTCATATTCAATTACAGTTGACCAATCTGAATGTAAACAATGTTACTATACACTGTGGAGATAGCATCTCTAATGGCAGCTTGGGAAAAATGACTTGAGTTAGTAGCCAACTTTCAATGGCCACATGTCAAGAAGAATGTGAGAATGGAGGGAAAAGGGGGCTCTAACCTGCTTGGAGGGGAAAATGTTTGTTTTAAGGCAACGATAAGGTTAGGAGTCAAGGATGATGTGGTAGAAGGTTAGCTATTATTGCATACTTCTGGGGGTGACATTTTTGATCCCCTTCCCCATGTAAGTGGCCATTTTTCAGCAGAAGCTTCCAGAGCTGTTTTGGGCTTTTAGCAGGACCCAATCTATTTAATCACTGCATTATTTTAGTTGGCCATTTAAATACTGTATTTGATTGTAAGTCCCACATGAAACACTCCTCCTATCCCCCTTCATTACCTGGCTCACTTCTCTCACCCATTACGTCTCACATCAGCCATTTATTCCTCCTGGAAGCTTCCCTAAACCTTCATACTTCCTTCCAATCTGGATTAGATATCCCAATACCCCCAGAACCTTCCTTATCAGAGTTCTTACTCCATCTTCCTCATTAGTGCATGAGCTTCACTAGGTAGGGACCACGTCACCAGGGTCAGACTCAGTGCCCTTTCCATAGAAAGTGCCCAGTGACTAACTGTGGAATACACAAAAAAATAATCCACAGAATTTCGAATGGAGATGGGTTAGAATACTGAGGGTCCTGTAAACCTGTTACAAGAAGAGAAATAAGAATCTTCTCATCTTTGGAGATGAGAAGAATCTTCTCATCTTTGGAGATGAGAAGATTCTACAGCATGGAGGATACTGGGGACAGGACAAGACAGGAGAACGGCCTTAAATACTCGAGAATTATAAAGAAGGACTAAGTGCTTAAGCAGCCTCAAAAAGCAAAATGTAAAAGAATAAAAAAAAGCAAGAGGGTGAAATGATGAAGAAAGTTATTACAGTACAACAAAAGGCAAACATTTAAGGGAGAGTTCTCTGAAGAGAGAACACTGAGGAGTAGATTTATTAAGAGTTACTAAGTATCAGATCTATCCTAAGTGTTTTATATGTATGAACTCATTTAATCATCAGAGAAACTCCACAGGCAAGGTAACGTCATTTATACACTTGTCAATGTCACAGTGCCAGTAGAGTAAGTGGCAAGGCAGAGATTTAAATCCAAGTTATCTTTCCCCTCAAAGCCCAGGTCCTTGACCCTTGTGCTAATGTATTCCTCGTCAATCCTGGTGCCAGGTAGAGGTTAAAGGACCCCTTCACAGAGATGCTGTTGAGGAGTTTAGGGAACATCACCAGATGAGAGGACAGGCTGGTAATATGAAACACTAAGTTCCCATGATGACGCTAACTCTCACCATGAAGTCTTGCTTGGCTCAAGGCTAACTGTCAACGAAAATGTGATGGATATAAAGTCTGTTGTGGTGTGAGACCCTAGCCTTCACATTTCCCTATCCTTCTGGGACACCTCTCTCCACCTCCTACTGCAGCCAGGGTGGGACTGCTGCCCAAGTCCCTGGCCCACATGTTATGTCTTCTTGAATCATTCCCCTGTAGAGTAACCAGATTTGAATACCAAGCCCAAGACAAAAATATGGTTCAACCAGAAGATATCCCATGGTAACCTAGTCGAGGGAGAGAAGGGCAAAGATGATATTTGGATATGGAAACCATTCTATTGCTCCCTCAAATCACCAAGGTTGGTTGTACAAAAGACATTCAGATAATGAAGACATCAAAACTAGAGTTAAGGTCTGGGAAAATGGGGACTATGTCTGAGCCGTGACTAGGTCAGCATCTAGGGCAGTGGGCGGACCCTAGTTATTGCTCAGTGAATTATGATTGAATTAATTAATGACCAAATGCTCTAGAGCAACTGCAGAAAAAGAATTTTCCCAGTGAAATGGAGCTTCTGGAGGCAAGCAGATGTCATCATTAACAAAAATAGTGCAAGAAGCAAAATGGTTATGTTCAGTCCTCAGCAGAGACTCAGGAGTTTAATCTTATTACAAAGAAAGCTTAACCTCAGTTACATTCCCTGCAGAAAAGCTACCATTAATCAATACCCAAGAAACCTTAGGCATAGAAGATGCGACCAATCATCAGTTCATGGTCACACTTTGGAAGCTGTTGTTTGTTTTCTTTCTTCAAAAAACCTGAAGAGTTACCATGCAGTCAAGAAGTTGAAAAGAGACAAGATCAAGAAAGGCCTACCCTTTCAGTCATGTGTACAAATGTCCATAATCACCAAAAGATAACAAAAACTCTACCCATGATGTAATCACATCAGTCCTGGGAACACTGAGACTTAGGCATAAGCCAGGGTGAATAGAGCCGAAAATCAACTGAAGAATGTGTCAAGTGTTGTAAATCTTTCTGATTTCCCTATATAATATCATTAAATGGTCCATTTTGCTGCTTTATAACAACATTTAAAAAAAAAATTAGAACCTAAGCCTCTCACATTTGGGTCCCAGTGGGTTTCAACCTTATGGAGGAAAGCCTTTGTTAGAAGTGTTCTCCACCTTGAAGTGTTTGTAATTTGGTGTCACAAATGTTTATCTGAAAAAAGAATGTTTATATTGAAATATTTATGAATGAAATGATATAATGTCTGGGATTTGCTTCAAAATAACCCAGGGATAGAAGTGGGGAAATGTGGGATAGGAAGGAAACAGTACTGGCAATGAGTTGAATAATTGCTGAAGTTGGGTGAAGGGTATGTGGAGTTTCATTTTACTTTTGTATGTAACAGACATTTTGAAAAAAAGGTTTAGCAGTAATTTACCCAAGCCCATTGAGCCATCAATTAGAAAAGAGATGATTCTCACAGGAGTATGCCTCTCTGTTCTAAGGAAGCACCCCCTGCTTTAAAGAAAGACAAAACCAGCGCTCATCAATATTAGACTTAGATCTCATTTTGGTGTTTCTCCCCAGATACCTGCGTGGGTCCTACATAAAAAGGCAGGCTTCTCAAGGTACTTTTTAAAAAATATTCTTTAGTAGGGAATTTTCAATTAACCAAAATTCTTTAAAATTCTCTTCTCTAAACTAACACACCATTCTAAAGCAATTATACCCCAATAAAGATGTTAAAAAAAATTCTCTTCTCTAAATATAGGCATTTGATAAATTCATCATTCTAAATGAGAAGCTTATCTAACTTCAATATATTCTTCATTGAAAGGCCTTCTCCATGGAAATCTTTAGTTAAAGGTGAAAGACTTATTCGGTCTGAAAAGAAACGAGAGTATGAAACACCTCCTAAGAAATGAAAGTATCCACAGGGGAGTTGGGAGTCAAGGTGGCCATGTGGGAAGATGCAGAGTTAGCAGTTCCACACAACTAAGGCGCCTGCCGGCTGCTGGTGGGGGACTCTGATACCCAAGGAGACGGAACCCCAAAGTGAACCAGTAGGATGTAAGGGGACTGATGGGGGAGGAGAAGTGGAGGCCAGACAGGATCGGCGCCCCTGAGGCAGGGAAGATCAGGAGAGGCAGGCAGGAAGGACTCTCTGGGAAGAGCAGGAGAGAAGCAGAGGGTGACTGCCGTGCTCACTCGGTCCGCGGAGCCTGCTGAGCTCCCAGGCCAGTCCCCTGTCCTCCAAAGCTCCCTCCAAGCCACGTAGGGCCTTGGGGGCACAGGAGGGAGGCCGGGGAGATCAGGAGAGGCAGGAAGGAGAGGCCCTCCCAGACAGGAGGAACAGGAAAGGAGAGGAGGACATTTTCCCCACCCACTCGAGTCCCGGAAGCCTGCTGGACTCACAGGTAACATCCCCTGCCCTCTGAGACCAGGGGTGGGGGGCACACCTGGGCCCCTTCTGTTCCTTGAGCCTAAGCCCCACCCCCTACAGCCCCCAGTGCCTTTTCCAGCCCTGAGGGTCCTGAGCATTGGCACTGCCCACCATCCAAAGCTTGCCCTTGCTTAGGCACCCCCCTCCACAGCCAAGGCCTTCCCCCCGCCCCCTTTTTTTTTTTCTTTTCCCTCCTCCTCTTTTTCACTGTTATGGTACTCATGTATCTTCCAGTTGTTGATTCATCTATATTTTTATTTTTACATTCTTTCTAACATATCTGTTAGTTTCCTAGTCTAATTTTATTTTTTACTTTGTTATTTTTCTCTCTTTTTTTTTTTGCCATCCCAGGCAGCTTGCAGGATCTTGGTTCACGAGTCCTGAGTCAGGCAAAAGCTCCTTCAGGGGGAGCTCCAAGTCCAAACCACTAGATTAACAGAGAACCTCAGACCCCATGGAATATTCATCAGAATGAGGTCTCACAAATTCCTCATCTCAGCACCAAGACCCAGCTCTACCCAATAGCCTACAAACCCCAGTGTTAGAAGCCTCAGGCCAAACAACCAGTAAGACAAGAACACAATCCCACTCATTAAAAAAAAAAAAATAAGAGGTGACGAAAAAATATGTCACAGATGAAGGAACAAGGTAAAAATCTACAAGAACAAATAAATGAAGAGGAAATAGGCAAACTACCTGAAAAAGAATTCAGAGTAATGATAGTAAAGATGATCCAGAATCTCAGAAATAGAATGGAGGCAAGGACTGAGAAAATACAAGAAATGATTAACAAAGATCTAGAAGAACTAAAGGACAAACAAACAGAGATGAACAACACAATAACTGAAATGAAAAATACACTAGAAGGAATCAATAACAGAATAACTGAGGCAGAAGAACAAATAAGTGAGCTGGAAGACAAAATGGTGGAAACAACTGCCGAGGAGCAGAATAAAGAAAACAGAATGAAAAGAATTGAAGACTATCTCAGAGACCTGTGGGACAACATTAAATGCACCAAGATTCGAATTATATGGGTCCCAGAAGAAGAAGAGAAAAAGAAAGGGTCTGAGAAAATATGTGAAGAGATTATAGTTGAAAACTTCCCTAACATGGGGAAGGAAATAGTCTCCCAAGTCCAGGAAGCACAGAGAGTCCCATACAGGATAAACCCAAGGGAAAACACACCAAGACACATATTAATCAAACTAACAAAAATTAAATTCAAAGAAAAAATATTAAAAGCAGCAAGGGAAAAACAAAAAATAACTTAAAAAGGAATCCCCATAAGGTCATCAGCTGATTTTCCAGCAGAAGCTCTGCAGGCCAGAAGGAAGTGGCACGATATACTTAAACTGATGAAAGAGAAAAACTTACAACCAAAATTACTTTACCCCCCAAGGATCTCATTCAGATTCAACAGAGAAGTCAAAAGCTTTTCAGACAAACAAAAGCTAAGAGAATTCAGCACCACCAAACCAGCTTTGCAACAAATCCTAAAGGAACTTCTCTAACCGGGAAACACAAGAGAAGAAAAAGAAACACAAAAACAATAACAAAACAATTAAGAAAATGGTAATGGGAACATACATATCGATAATAACCTTGAATGTAAATGGATTAAATGCCCCAACCAAAAGACACAGACTGGCTGAATGGATACAAAAACAAGACCCATATATATGTTGTCTACAAGAGACCCACTTCAGACCTAGGGACACATATAGACTGAAAGTGAAGGGATAGAAAAAGACATTCCATGCAGATAGAAATGAAAAGAAAGCTGGAGTAGCAATTCTCGTATCATATAAAATAGACTTTAAGATAAAGACTGTTACAAGAGATAAGGAGCGACACTACAAAATGATCAAAGGATCAATCCAAGAAGAAGACATAACAACTATAAATGTTTATGCACCCAACATAGGAGCACCTCAATACATAAGGCAAATGCTAACAACCATGAAAGGAGAAATCAACAGTAACACAATAAGAGTAAGGGACTTTAACACCCCACTTTCACCAATGGACAGATCATCCAAAATGAAAATAAATAAGGAAACACAAGCTTTAGATGATACGTTAAACAGGATGGACTTAATTGATACTTATAGGACATTCCATCCAAAAACAACAGAATACACTTTCTTCTCAAGGGCTCACGGAACATTCTCCAGGATAGATCACATCTTGGGTCACAAATCAAACGTCAGAAAATTTAAGGAAATTGAAATCACATCAAGCATCTTTTCTGACCACAACGCAATGAGACTGGACATCAATTACAAGAAAAAAACTGTAAAAAACGTAAATACATGGATGTTAAACAGTGCGATACTAAATAACCAAGAGATCACTGAAGAAATCAAAGAGGAAATTAAAAATTACATAGAAACAAATGACAATGGAAACACGATGACCCAATACCCATGGGATGCAGCAAAAGCAGTTCTAAGAGGGAAGTTTATAGCAATGCAATCTCACCTCAAGAAACAAGAAAAATCTCAAATAAACAATCTAACCTGACACTTAAAACAACTAGAGACAGAAGAGCAAAGAAAACCCAAAGTCAGGAAGAGGAAAGAAATGATAAAGATCAGAGCAGAAAAAAATGAAATAGAAATGAAGAAAACAATACCAAAGATCAATAAAACTAAAAGCTGATTCTTTGAGAAGATAAACCCTTAGCCAGACTCATCAAGAAAAAAAGGGAGAAGACACAAATCAATAAAATTAGAAATGAAAAAGGAGAAATCACAACTGACACCACAGAAATACAAAGGATTATAAGAGACTACTACAAACAACTCTATGCCAATAAAATGGAGAACCACAAAGAAATGGACAAATTCTTGGAAAGGTACAATTTTCCAAGACTGAACCAGGAAGAATTAGAAAATATAAACAGACCTATCACGAGCAATGAAATTGAAACTGTAATTTAAAAACTTCCAACAAACAAAACTCCAGGACCAGATGGCTTCACAGGCGAATTCTATCAAATATTTAGAGAAGAGGTAACACTGATCCTTCTCAAACTCTTCCAAACAACTGCAGAGGGAGAAACAGTCCCAAATTCATTCTACAAAGCCACCATCACCCTGATACAAAAACTAGAAAAAGATACTACAAAAAAAAGTAAATTATAGGCCAATATTACCGATGAGCATAGATGCAAAAATCCTGCACAAAATACTAGCAAAGAGAATCCAACAGCAGATTAAAAGGATCATACACCATGATCAAGTGGAATTTATCCCGGGGATGCAAGGATTCTTCAATATATGCAAATCAGTCAATGTGATACACCACATTAACAAATTAAGGAATAAAAACCATATGATCACCTCGATACAGAAAAAGCTTTAGACAAAATTCAACACCCATTTATGATAAACACTCTTTAGAAAACGGGCATGGGGAACCCACCTCAACATAATAAAGGCCATATATGACAAACCCACAGCAAGCATCATACACAATGGTGAAAAACTGAAAGCATTTCCACTAAGATCAGGAACAAGACAAGGATGTCCACTCTCGCCACTCTTATTCAACATAGTTTTGGAAGTCCTAGCCACAGCAATCAGAGAAGAAAAAGAAAGAAAAGGAATACAAATTGGAAAATAAGAAGTAAAACTGTCACTGTTTGCCGATGACATGATACTATACATAGAAAATCCTAAAGATGCCACCAGAAAACTACTAGAAGTAATCAATGAATTTGGTAAGGCTGCAAGATAGATAATTAATGCACAGAAATCTCAGGCATTCCTACACACCAACAACGAAAAATCAGAAAGAGAAATTAAGGAAACACTCCTATTTACCATTGCAATAAAAAGAATAAAATACCTAGGAATAAATCTGCCTAAGGAGGCAAAAGACTTGTACTCAGAAAACTATAAAACACTGATGAAAGAAATCAAAGATGACATAAACAAATGGAGAAATATACCATGTTCTTGGATTGGAAGAATCAATATTGTGAAAATGACTATACTGCCCAAAGCAATCCACAAATTCAATGCAATCCCTATCAAACTACCAGTGGCATTCTTCACAGAATTAGAACAAAAAAATCTTACAATTCATATGGAAACACAAAAGACCCTGAATAATCAAAGCAATCTTCAGAAAGAAAAATGGAGTTGGAGAAATCAGGCTCCTTGACTTCAAGCTACACCACAAAGCTACAGTAATCAAGACAATGTGGTACTGGCACAAAAACAGAAATACAGATTAATGGTACAGGATAGAATGCCCAGAGATAAACCCATGCACCTATGCGCACCTAATTTACAACAAAGGAGGCAAGAACATACAATGGAGAAAAAACAGCCTCTTCAGTAAGTGGTGCTGGGAAAACTGGACAGCTACATGTAAAAGAATGAAATTAGAACACTACCTAACACCATACACACAAAAAAACTACAAATGGATTACAGACCTAGATGTAAGGCCAGACACTGTCAAACTCTTAGAGGAAAACATAGGCAGAACACTCTATGACATAAATCACAGCAAGATCCTTTTTGAACCACCTCCTAGAGAAATGGAAATAAAAACAAAAATAAACAAACGGGACCTAATGAAACTTAAAAGCTTTTGCACAGCAAAGGAAACCATAAACAAGACGAAAAGACAACCCTCAGAATGGGAGAAAATATTTGCAAACGAAGCAATTGACAAAGGATTAATCTCCAAAATATACAAGCAGATCAAAAAAACAAAGAACCCAATCCAAAAGTGGGCAGAAGACCTAAATAGACATTTCTCCAAAGAAGATATACACATTGCCAACAAACACATGAAAGGATGCTCTACATCACTAATCTTTAGAGAAATGCAAATCAAAACTACAATGAGGTATCACCTCACACCGGTCAGAATGGCCATCATCCAAAAATCTACAAGCAATAAATCCTGGAGAGGGTGTGGAGAAAAGGGAACCCTCCTGCACTATTGGTGGGAATGTAAATTGATACACTCACTATGGAAAACAGTATGGAGGTTCCTTAAAAATAGAACTACCATATGACCCAGCAATCCTAATACTGGGCATATACCCTGAGAAAACCATGATTCAAAAAGAGACATGTACCACAATGTTCACTGCAGCACTGTTTACAATAGCCAGGACATGGAACCAACCTAAATGTCCATCGACAGATGAATGGATAAAGAAGATGTGGCACATATATACGACGTAATATTACTCAGCCATAAAAAGAAACTAAATTGAGTTATTTGTAGTGAGGTGGATGGACCAAGAGTCTGTCATACAGAGTGAAGTCAGAAAGACAAAAACAAATACTGTACGCTAGTGCATACATATATAAGCTAAAAAAATTTTTTAAATGGTACTGGGCTTCCCTGGTGGCGCAGTGGTTAAAAAATCCGCCTGCCAATGCAGGGGACACGGGTTCGAGCCCTGGTCCAGGAAGATCCCACATGCCACGGAGCAACTAAGCCCGTGTGCCACATCTACTGAGCCTGCACTCTACAGTGCACAACTACTAAGCCCACGTGCCACTGAAGCCCGCATACCTGGAGCCCGTGCTCCGAAACAGAGAGAAGCCTCCGCAATGAGAAGCCCGCGCACCACAATGAAGAGTAGCCCCCTCTCTCCACAACTAGAGAAAGCCCACGCACAGCAACAAAGCCCCGACGCAGCCAAAAATAAAATAAAATAAAAATAAATAAAGTAAGAAACAATGTTACTGATGAACCTAGTTGCACGGCAGGAATAAAGAGGCAGACATAGAAAATGGACTTGATGACATGGGGTGGGAGGGGGAAGCTGGGGTGAAATTAGAGTAGCATCGACATATATACACTACCGAATGTAAAATAGTTGGCTGGTGGGAAGCATCAACATAGCACAGGGAGATCAGCTCGGTGCTTTGCGATGACCTAGAGGGGTGGGATAGGGAGGACTGGAGGGAAGCTCAAGAGGGAGGGGATATGGGGACACGTGTATGCATATGGCTGATTCGCTTTGCTGTGCCACAGAAACCAACACAGTATTGTGAAGCAATTATACTCCAATAAAGATTTAAAAAAAAAAACAAAGAAAGAAAGTATCCACAGGAGAGTTTTGGAGCTATTTAGGAAACCGTTGTTCCAGAAACATAAGATTACAGGCAATGCCCAAACATGAGAGTAGATTACAGAAAGTTCACATTGAAATCAGTTGCATAGAACTGAAGAGTGAGTCTATGTCCCCAAAGAAAATGTCCTTGAATTATAGACAATTATCTAGGCTACCTACTAAAGACTAAAGATGGATGACACTGTTAAGTAGTAGGAAGGCTTCTTTCTAAGATGTATGAATCTACCTGGTCTAGGGCTGCCTGCCTCCAGAGGGCAGAAGGCCTATGTGCAGGGCATGGGCCAGTTTAAAACTTTACTAGTGCCACTAACGTTGGCTCAAGGCTCATAGTATCCCAGGAAGGAGGTAGGCTGCTGGTCCAAGGTGAGAAACTGTAAATGTATGCAGGCTAGGAGTAGACCAGCACTTCTCAACCAAGGGTGATTTTGCCTTCAAAGAGGACTTCTGGAAATATCTGGAGACATTTTTAATTGTCACAAGTGGAGGACGGGGACTGTTCCTGGCACCTAGTAGGTAAAGGCCAGGGATGCTACTAAACATAGGACAGCTCCTGCAAAAAAGAATTTACCAGCCCAGTGTCAGTAGCGTTGCTGTTGAGAACCCCTGGACTAGAGCAATACTTGCCACAACAATTCCCTCACAGCCCCCCTGCATGGAGGCGTGAAAGTGTTCAGGGGAGAAGAACACAGAGCTGTCAGGAAGAAGGGAAAGAGAGGGGCGCCTATCTCTACCACTCCTATAGCCAATCTAAACCCAGTACTGTAAATTCAGCTCCCTACGGGTCTCTTGAAATCTTCCACTTCTCTCCATCTCCACTGCCACCATCCTAGGACAAGCTCTCCCTACCCGAGAGACTGCAGCAGCTTCCTAAGTAGTATGCCCACATCCAAACCTACCCTCCACACAAAAGCATCTGTATGGTGTGGTGGTCAAGTATGTGGCCAGACTACTTGACAATGCTGAGAGCTTCAAATCCCACTTTTGCTATGTGACCTTGGGCTAGTTATTTAACCTCTTTGTGCCTCTGTTTCCTCAAAAGTAAAACGAGGATGACAACAGTACTTATCTTAGAGGATGTTGTGAAGATATTGTTTATATTTTCAAAGCTCTTCAAAAGTTTCTGGCACATGGAAAGTAGACTGTAATTGCTTTTTATTTTTTCCAAATCATAATCTGATCATGTGGCTTCACCCCAATGGGTTCCTGTTCTTAGGATAAGCACCAACTATCTGACCATGGCCCCTAAGGTCCTGGGTAGTCTGGCCTCTGCCATCCCTCTAACCTCAATCAATCCTGCTTTCCCCCCTTGTCTCTGTGCTTCAGCCACACAGGCCTCCTGTGAGTTAATGGAGGGCATGTTTCTCCCTTCTGCCACAGGGCCTCCTCTAGAATGTACTCCCCAACCTGACTCCACTCACCATCCCTGGCTCTTCATTTAATGAACTCTGATCCAACACATCACGGCTTATCTTCAGGGAGCCCTTCTACTACCTTTAGGACGCTCTCATGGCCCCAGAGACATTTCCTTTTTTGCACACTTATCCCAGCTGTAATTCTACATTCAGATTTCTAATCCTATAATTGGACATCAGATTGTTCATTCATTCTCTCAATAAATAACTGACTTCCTGGATGATCTGTTTTACGAATGAGTCAGTGACTGAACAGGCGACTGGATCAATGAGTAGGCGTGCTGAGCTTGCACCTCAGGCTGAAGTGCTGCATTAGAGCAGTCGCTGACCAAAGATGCAATGCCTTCAGCTTTATGGGAACCCCAAATGCCCTGAGCTTGGATCTAAGGATGTTACCCATGGCCTGGAGGCAGCTGACTTGCGCTCTAGCCCAGGACCTCTAGAATGCTCTCTTTCCTCCCATCTCAAGAAATTCTTCCTTGTTCAGTCAAACCAACTTCCCTAAGCCTAAAGAATAAGGGAGGAATATTTTTTCCTTGTATATGGCGGGAGCAGGGGGCTATTTTCATTAGTCCTAAGACTGAGGCTGACTCTGAGAATGTCAGCTTCACATCCCTCTGGGGTCAGGGCAGCAGCAGTCATTCATGTTCAAAGGTCATTTGAAAAGCAACTGTTTTTTTAAAAAAATCACAGAATGACAGTTTTGTTTTAGTGTTTTGACTGTAGCATCAAGCAATCTGCTTCTTTTTCCAAAATTACTTACTATGGGAAATGTAAACATTCTTGAACAATGCTTTCTCAAATCATCCTAACAAATCTCACACACGTGACCACAGCACCATGGCCTTCCCCACTGTACTGGTCTGGGTTTGGCCGGAAACAGAATTCACCACAGATGAGTCCAATGAGGAGAGTTCAATGAAAGGACTACAGAGGAGAGGTGGGCAGGGTTCATAAAACAAACGCGTTGAGGCACCCAGAGACTGGCAACAAGGGGTGGCTATTACTGCAGCTCGGGCTGAAGGGGCAAAGGAAACATGAGTTAATCCCACTGCCACTGGGAACCATGGATGGGGCACTGCTAAGAGGAGCTACAGTCATGAGAGAAGTCCCTACTGCCAGAGATGTGGCCCCAGTGCAAGCAGGGAACAGGGAGGAAATTCTCTAGCCTTTTTCTCTTCCCACCCTCCCATCTCCTGCAGTGCCTCCTATAGGCCCTGGACCCAAGCAGAAGTCAGCCAGCAGAGGAACCCCAGCAATGCACTATACAGGGAGCAGCTTCCCAGGGCACAGTCTCCCCTCCCAAAGAATGGAAGGGAGAGCAGAGAATAACCACTTTGCATACCCAATCCCATATTGCCTTAGAATAAAACCTTAGAAATGCACTGAAGGGAAAGTTTTACAAGAAAACGTCCAGAGATAGAGCCAGGAAGAGAAAGAAGCACCAAGCTCAGGGCTCATAAAGTGAACACACTGACACCCTTTTCAAAACAGAACAGAAAGACAATTTAACTTTTATCATAACTGTGTGCTGGCACTAGCCGCAGCGTACTCTGCAAATCTCTTCAACTAAGCGAAGGGTTGGGTGTGAGAAACAACAGATTCTCAAAAAAGTTGGCCAAAGCCTCCTGCAGGTTCAAATTAAGATCCCAGGGATATTGGCTTAACCCAAAGATCAAGTCAAACACTGCATTTCAATTTTCACCATCCCCTGGTTCCCAAATTCTGTCACTGGAGAACGAAAGAGCTTGGCAGTTCTTGACCGGCGGCTTGGCTTCAGCCTATAGTTCTCAATTGCTTTGCTCCTGAAGAACTGAGTGGCCTCCCCTCTACATCTCATTCTCTACGCAAGATTGCCAGAGCTGGCCCTCTCTCCGCCCCCAAACATGCATGTGTGTGTCTCTCCCTGCCCCCCCCCCCCC
>NW_020837966.1:4781825-5047483 GCF_003676395.1 Aethalodelphis obliquidens
CTTCTTCCCAGGGGCTCGGTCTGCCTCCTGCCCAACAGTCAAAATGAGAATCTAGCAAGACAACCATTATGTTGAGAAAATAAAGAAAATATTTTGACCCCTCTCACTTTATAGGGCACCAGGACAGGGGTAGGAAAGGGAGAGGAAAAAGGAAGAAGAGGAGAGAGAACATAAGGAAAAGGAAAGGAAAGGAGGAAGAGAGAAAAAAGAAGAAAGAGGAGATTGGGTGGAAGAGAAGGCAGGGGTGGATAAGATCGGCAAAAGGAGGAAGAGGCAGCTAGCAAGAGTCAAATTTTCATCAGCATTCATTCATTCCTTTATCTAACTTTTATTAAGTACTTTCCAGGGACCAAGAACATCCAAAGCCCTCCCCACCTCCATGCTGTGCCTTGTCCTGTAAGTCTTCAGTGACTTGGAGCCTTTTGTTATGATGCCCTCTGTCACTGAGGCTGCAGATCTTGATGTTTCCCGTCTACATCCTCAGGGCTGAGGCTTCCCCTGATTAACAGCTACAGTATATTTTACCTTCACAAAGAAGATACTACAGGGAGGCAGAGAAGCCCTACAAGTTGGGATTTTCCCTGAGTCCTGCCCTTTGCAGTTCTGGCAGACAGCTGGCATCTGGGCCACAGTCTATTTCCCATTGATGCCCCTTCTCTGGAATACATTCTCCCACGTACGGTCCTCATTTTTCTTCTATCCTTTTTTTCTCTAAATGACCATTGCAAGAAGTGCTTCCTAGGAAAAGACCTAACTACCTAGTGGGCTGTGATGAAAAAAAGGACAAATGGAAAGGAGGGACAAAGGTAGAAAGTAAAAGGGGCATCAATTTATAGGGCTGGCTGGAGCACTGGCCAATTTCATACCCTTAATTTATAATTTAGAGTTGGACAGACTGAGGACCAGAGAGATCCAAAGGAACCTGCTCTTGGATTGAAAGAAGGACCACAACTGCCCCCTTTGACTTGCCGTACTTTAGGAGGTTGGAAGGCCTGTACGTTTCTCTTCCCTGTTTTTAATGGTTGATCTTCCCCAGCCCCCATGGAGCTGCTGCTGTGAAGATGGAGATAACATGAGGTATGGTGCTTGGAATAATTTAGACTCTACAATTCATAAGCATTTAGATTATTTAACTGCTGATTATGATTATTTAAGCTGAAAGATTATACACTCTAGCTCAGAAAATGTTTGTATTTCCATTAAAAACCACCAGGCCAAGGGACCCATTTGACTGACAGTTTTCACTATTAAACATATATGCAGTGCATGTTTTTGGCCAGAAGACAGTGTCTCCCCTTGCTTTGTTTTAAGATAAGGAAGCTGAGTTCAAAGGCCTCCTCCAACTAGCTCTCTTCCTGCCCCTTCCCCCCCATCATCACCCCAGCCTGCTGTCCTGCTTCCCCAATGTGAGTTGGAAGAAGCACCTGTTTGCCAACTGCCTTCTATTTAACCAAAACTGGTCCCACCGTTACAAGACTTAAAATTCTTACAACAACATCCTGAGTTTTTCACTAGGAGACAGTGTGATGCAATTTGTCAGTGGTTAAAATCATAGAATGTAGTGCCAAAAAGACTTTGAGTTCCAGGCGTCTGAGCCTCAGTTTCTGCATCTACACAGTGGAGGTAATAATACTCCCCATCTCACAGGAGGTGACATACTCAGCCCCTGCCTGACATGTAATAAGCACCTAAGAGTTGTTCACCGGTAATATTAATCCCATTGGCCAAAGTCTGCATGCAGTAAATAGTACATATGCCTGGGCTAGTTTAATTCTCTGAAGACACTTTAATCAAAGAGAGTACAATCCTTAGGGCAGGGAGAGTCAAGGGTTCTTGATTCTATCTGACATGAAATTTAACCACTGATTCTTTCTCTGTAATAGTTTGTGAGACACATCTTTGCTTGGCTCACATATTTCACATCTGAAGAGTTTTATGAAAAATAAATGCAATGTACAAAAGTACAGGAAAATTCGGTTGTGGTCCTATCAGAGAGGACAGCGTCTTAAACCAAGCAGTCATTTTTGGCTTTTGGCAAAAGTTCCTACATTCAAATAGAGTTCCTTAAGAGAAGAAACAAAGAAGATTCCAGCATCTCCTAAATATTATTCATGTTCCAGATCACTTATTTAGCAGATTTACTGGTAGAATTCCACATTGAAAGGAATTGTGGAGATCATCCCTCTGTCCCCTTCCTGGGGATGGGAATTCTCGCTATAGCACCCAGAGCAGGGGATATCCCCCTCCACCCAGGATTTGCTGACATACCTCAGGAACAACCTCAAAAGGCTACAGAATTCTGACTGGTACAAAGCACCGAAGGAAGGCCTTCCTCCCCTTAAAGGACGATTGTGCTCTAGCACAATCATCTGAGGCAGCCTAAATCAAGTCCATTTCTTTTCTCTCATTTCACCCCTTTAATAGCTGAAGGGAGAATCTGCCTCTTGGTCTTCTCTAGACTAACACTCCTCACCCATCAGCTATCCCAACCATGATGAGATTTTTCAGCTATTTCCAAACCTGTTCACTCACCACATGACTCTCCCATAGTTTACCAACACTGGTACCCAGAAATGAACTCAGATATATACTGGACATGCGTGCATACAAGTATATATCTGTTAGGAATACTATCTCTAAAAGTATAGTCGCAAAGTTATTTTTAAATGCTCAGTGAGGTAACATACCAGTTGTCACTTTCTTTCCATACTTTGTTTATTTCAGCAAAGACTGCTAGTTGCCCCCAATACCCCACCACCCCTTTCCTTCCTTGGGTTCCCTAAGTGTTAGCTGGACATAGAGCCACCCAGCTACAGTCTGCATTTCCTGCCTTCTTGCATCTAAGTGTGACCATGTGACAAACAATTTCTGTTCACTTAGAACACTGGCTTAGATCGGTGCCTAAGGTGTAGAACAGTCCTTGCAAGCAATGAATGCTCAACAGCTATTTATCGAGTAAACTGTTAAATGACTCAGATGTTCGTGGATGGTATGTGCAACTTAAAGGGCAAGGAGATTCTCCCTTCTCCTTTCTCCTGTCTGCTTGCTGGAATGTGGATGGAACGGTTGGAGCTGAGGCAAAAACTTTGTATCATGAGATGGACACCTCTCATGTACAGAGAATAGCAAAGCTTCAAGGCAGAAGGAGTGTGGGTCCCTGGTGACTATGCAGCCACTTGTATGAGCTTCTGGAATGTGGGGTTTTCTGTTCCTCGCATTGAAGCTAGTTAGACCATTCCACTATTCTAAAGTTATTTTCTTTGTAGTTAAGTTTTGCTTACCCACTTTATGTACAGCAAGGCTTTTCTCTTCCACTAAAGGCCCTAAGCCACCAACTTCAGCGTTACAAGAGAGAAACAGAAATTTTGAGTGGTCAGCTACTGTCCATCACGTGACTGCCTGCCGCTCAGACCACAACTGCTGTTTAATAAGCAGTTCTTCTCTCCGCCACCCGTCCTCAATCACTGCAGGTAACTTAGAAAGCTGAGACAAGCTTCACTAGTGTTTTCGCTGACTCAATTTACTTTTAGAATTTAGCAGGAGGTAAATAAGGACAGACAGACTGGGACATTCTAGGACACATTAACATAGTATTTAATATACAGTCTAAATTGTGCATGCCAAGGTTTTTCTAAACAAACCATTCATTGATTAGAGAAGGAATCGCACTGTAGCCGCCTCCCTATAAAAAACTGTTGAAAGCATGAGGTCAATTGGAACTTGAAGATGGGATCAGTGTATGCTAATTACAGTCAGTTTACCTAACATATTAATATGTCACACATTATACATATATGACTTCTACAGCTTATGAATCACTTTCTCGTAAATGCATAATTTCATTCAATCTCCATAACATCTCTTGCAACTGAGTTTATCAATTTTAAGTAACAGTTGCCCTCAAAACTCCTCTCCCAGGCTCCATTTATCCTGTCCAAATTACCAGGCACTTAGGATTCCTTCCTAAAGAAATGTGATTTGTCTTTTCTCATGTTGGCATGAAGTAAAGAATAAATTGATTTTATCATTTTCTGCACCATGCTTCTCCTTTGAAGGGTACTTACCTAATGAGTGGCTCTCTCAAAAGAGATCCTAGATCAAAGAGGCCAACAGGATAATGCCTTGGAATAAGCCAGGGTCTTACCTCACTGTAAACTTCCTAAAATAGCCCAGTGTATACAAAGGCTTCTGAGGCTATCTAGAGAAGATGTCTAAAATGCAACAATACCCAGTAAATTAAGATGGATATCACAATGTCATCAGATGAGATAAAGTACAGAGGTCCCCTTAAAATCTTTACATAAGTATGAGAAATCACCTCAAAAAGTCTAAAACATGCACTTCAAATTACGTAACTTTTAACCAGCTCTCAAAACCCTTATTCATTCAGTGTTTAATACTAAATGGAACATATCAGTTAGCCTGCCTGTCTGCCTGTTAAATTACTATGCTAGTTTAAATCGTCTGAGCAAATGCACACAGACAGATTTTAAGTACAGTATCTCATGGCCTTCAATTCCTTTTAGCTACAGATATCAAATTCACCTGCCACAAATTAAATAATTGAGCTTTGGTTACTGGAATGTAAGCTCATTAACCGGCATTAATAAAACCAAACATATAGAATGATGTTCTTAATATTATTTTGATAAAACCCTTTAAGTAGAAGCAAGTGTAACAAAGATGAACCATTATGAAATGTTTTAGTAAGAGGTTTTAGATTTTTTTTAAGTAAAAGCATAATCTTATACACAAGGGAAGGAGAATATTATGTTCTCGTATGAAAATGTATGGTTGGGAACTGTTAGTTCCTTCCGGTGTGGGAATAATGACTGGCAGTTAGAATACAAAGCAATGAAGATCAAACTGGAAAAGGGCATATTGGGGGGGAAGAATGCTACGCAAGACAGAGTCAAAGGCTCCCTTTGGGCTCAGTTCCTAAAAGGCTTCTCAGACTATAGGGAGTGACAGGGCATGTCCCTTTTTACTCCAAATAACCATGACGGTCCTTACCTATGGAAGCAGATTTCTAAGTGGGATTCCAAACTCCTTTGGTTCCACAAGAAGCTACTTTATTCATCTACCTATTCATTTATTTACTTATTTATTTGTTCATTCATTTCCTTCACTCATTTTACTAAAATGCAAGCTTGATAAGGGCAGACATTTTTGTTTTTCCACCTAGAACAGTACCTACCACATAGTCGGTGCTCAAGAAATATTTATAAATTTTTGAACTAATTCATCCTTTCATTCCTCAAATGCAGGATTTATAAAATATGGAAGTACAATCTAATTTTGTTAAAAAATAGAGAGCATTTGTAAAGGTATATACCAAAATGCTACCAGTATCCACCTCTGCATGGTAGGATCGAGGTGGTTTTGTTTTTAAGTTTTGCTTCTCTGTTTCTTTCTTTTTTTTTTTTTCCTAAAATGCACACTTTTACCCAAACAAATATCTAAAAGGCTGGCTGTCCTGTGGATGGGGCTCAGGTGAAATCTATGTAGCTCTGAAACAAAAACCAAGACAAGTGGGACGATTCCATGGAAAGCCACTTCAGTTCCATCTAAGGACAAATGAGCTACCTGCATGAGCCGTGGAACATGAACCACCACCTTATGAGCCCGTGACTTCCAAAGGAAGTGGTCTTCACCAGGGCCTGGTGATTTCCTTATTAGTCATTATGTGGACAGGAGTCTGGCTTACGTAGGCTGGAAGGTTGGACCCAGCTGCTTTCCAATCCTAAAACTCCGTGCCATTTAATTTTGCAACGAATTTAACAGACACCACCACTTATTTCAAAATCCCCTTTTATGTTTCAAAGCACTTTTACATATGCTGGTTTACATAATTTCAGTTCAGTATTTAAAAAAAAAAAATCCTGTCCCTATAACAATTCTATAGAGTAGGCAGGGCAAGTATTATTACCTCCATGTTACCAAAGAAAAAACTGAGGCAACCAGAGAGTGATCTCCTTTAACGTTATGGTTCAGTTATAAGACCACATCTTCTTTCTCTTGACTCAAGGCCCCGTTCCTCTTTCCTCTAACACCACAGAGCCTCTCCCTTGCTACCAGGGTTGGGAAACTGGGTAGACTTGCCTAAAGCTGCTTGCACAATGCCTGTCAGTTGAATGAAAACCAACAGCGCCTGGCACAGAGTGACAGCAGATACAGTGATACATCCAGCTGACTGCTCCCACTAACTTACACTGATTTGGTTAATGCCAAGTAACCAATATGTCAACTCAGCTTAAAAATCAAGATTGACCAAACCATTTGGTTGACTTGAACAGCTGAAGGGGCTGATAAAGCTAATTGGGGTTCTCAGTCAATGTAACTGCCCTGCACCTGTGTCCCCATACTCCTGGGAAGAAGCCCACTGGTAAGTGGGGCTTCTAGGCCAGTTAAATAGTGAATGAGGTCCATATTGGGCTTAATGAAGCAGGGCTTTGTTACTTTTACCAAAGGAATTAATAGGAATTTTGTATTTATTTTGCAGTGGCAGCAGATTAATAAGCACTTGGGCAATAATGTGGCAATTCACCAAAAGAGGTCTTAGTGAGGTGCTATCTGAAATCATGAAATTAAGTAGGAAAACATACGGAAAAAGTTTATACGTTTTAGAAAAATAAACCCAAATTTTAGATAAATGATACTCTTCACAAAGTATATTAAACAAATGACATATTTTCATTGGCTGATAGCGCCATTTACACACATATATCATTTTCTGTGTGCCAAGCCCTGCTCTGAGTGCCTCTCCTCACAACCACCCCACGAAAGTCATCATAGTTGGAAACTGGAGGGTCAGCGTTGTTAAGGTCATTTTCCCCCGAGTGACACAGCCACCAAGTGGAAGCAACAGGATTTCAACCCAGCTCTGATGACTCCCAAACCAGCATGCTTCACCATTACTTGTTCTCTCAAAACATTGAAAGTATATGCTCTTTTTATAAACAGGAAATAATGAAAGTTTCCTTATAATGGCATAATAAATCACTCCAGGAGCTGTAGAGTTAACTTGGGAACAGCTGCAGAACAACGAGAGAAACGAGGCTGAACTTGACACATAACAACACACAAGGAGGCAGAAGCCGGATAAGTGAAAGAGAAAGAATAAAGGCTGATGGAATCAATGTACTGGTATTATTAATAAATTATTGATCACATCGATAATGTCACAAATGCTTGAAATACTTTTCTTCCTAAGTACATAAAATCCAATCTCCAGCATTCAATCTATTCATTGCTTCAACAAACAATTACTGAGCACTGTTCTAGGCAGCATAATTACTGAAGTGACTCAAACAGACAAAAGTTCTGGACTTGGTGGAGGTGACATAAGCTCCATGAGAAAATGAGGTAGTAGAAAGGGAGCCTGATTAGATTTTGGTTTTAATCCTGGCCAGATGTCCTTAAGCAAGTTACTTGAAATCTCGCTGAGTCTCAGTTCCCTCACCTCTAAACTGAGGATAATAATATCTGTTTTTATTATATCATCTTTTATTAGGAAAAATGAGAGTTTATAAGTGGAAATAAAACTACTTATTCTTTGGTCTTGGAGAAACTGAGGTAGTTGACGAGGAATCAAAGTTTTGTCCTCGTTATTAAATCCTTCAAAATATTTCATTCCATATTTTCCATGATCTAAGCTTCCTGGGTTTAATGTTAACCATGTGTAAGACTTGCAGGGTCAGGATAAGGTTATTCTTCCATACCTAGCCACCAATTTCAAAGTCTATGTTACAGGCTTAAGATGCCATAATTCTGTACATTTCCCCTTACTGTGGAAGGAGGTTGGATTTAAATTATATTTTAGTGATTATTTCATTTTAAAACTTACAGAAGGAGATGCTGCTTCTTGCCTATTTTTTCAGAAACAGATCCACAGCAATTGATTACCTCTAAAATCTTTGAGTAATTACCTTTACTATGATTTTCCATGGTGATATTGTTTCACTGTAAGAAGGAAATAAAAGCTAGGTGAAGACAGGTGTGTCACAGGCCTACAGGAATGACCACTGCCGGACAACCAGCTGTACCTTATTGATTAAATCAAAGACATTTATTCCAGTCTCCCCTCAGCCCTTACCTACCCAAGGAGACAGGGGGGCAGGGGGATTTCCAAGCCTGTTTTTGTCGGCCCAGCAAATCAGAGTCCTGCTTTCTAAACAAAGAGGTGCCAACCTTGAGACTCTATGAACACCAACACAAGCCAGGCATTGTACACAAGTGAGAAGAATATAATTAGCAAAGTTATAGTCGCAATTAGGAAATACCTCCTCAGAAAAGTTTCCACTTAACTCTGAGCAGGACTTAAATTACCATTGTGCTTAACAAGGCCTCTGTCCCTTGGCCAACTCAGACCTTTTCGGCAGATCTATTAGTGCCGTCCACAAAACACAGAGGCACGAAACCTCATGTTGGATTTTTTTTTTTTTTAATAACAGATGTGAGACATGTGCAAACTGGGACGTGGAAGCTATAATTCAAAAAAATAAGAAGCATAGTCATGGAAATAACTAGTCAAGTGTTAGCTAAATTATTATTTCTCCAAGCTTTCTTCCTCTTCTCTAGTCTTCCCTTTCTCATCCCTACAGAGAAGTCAGACAAGAGAGAGTAGGAAAGCAACAATGGGTACTCACTTCATCTCCAGGATCTCCTCCAGCTGTTTTCTCCTCTCTATCCGGAGGTTGGCCAAGTGTGCTTCTTTTTCAGCCAGAGACTGCTGCGTGGAGGCAAGGCGAGCCTTGGTGGCGTCCAGTTCCTGTCTGGTCTTCTCCAGTGCATTCATCAGTTCCTCTATCTGTAAAGCACATGGAACTCAGTGTGTTATTTCTCCTCCATTCAAGCACAAGGCACTTCATGCTAGACTATGTTCTGACAATAGACACAGAGGAATCAAAGCCATCCTTGAACTGGGCATGGTATCTTGGCATCCACTCTTTCTTTGTCACTAGTTAAAAATAAATATTTCAAACACAAGAAGTGTCCAAATTTCTCAAGGTCCTCATTCAATTGGATTATCCACTAACTTTTATAGAAACTATTTAATATATTTATTAGAAGTGGAGGGAGAGTGGCTTGACCCAACTTCAACCTGTTTGGCAAAAATCTCAGATACTGCCTCACTTCAGTTGGCTGAAGGCAACACTCAAAACGCATTTTGCCCGGCACAATATACTTCTGTGTGTAGGCCCCAGAGTATTCTGACAGGAAGTATTTCAAATTCATTCATGTTTTAACCTATCAAAGCCTTGTTTGGCAAAAGCGATTTGGTGTCCAAAGGGCCTCAGGGGCCTCCCTCTCACCTCACCTCCCTGTTTCACATTCAGGAAGCAAGGTTTGGCCAAAGGTAAACAGAATTCCAGCCACAAAAGGTTCAAGTTTGGTTTGCCCCTGAAGTTTGAGAGGGTTCTAAACTTGAAATAAATGACATGTAACTTTTATAGGGTGCTAATACACCATAGAAATAAGCCAGACTATCAAATATCCAGGGTTTTCAGCCAGGTCCCAAAAAATTGGACCAGGGAGCCCCCAAGGCAAGGCCTTATCCTCCCCAAACCACTGGAGGCTTTTAAAAGCCAACACACAACAATGAGGGCTGATGTTTATGGTTTTGTTCCAGAGACTTCCGTGGAGCAAGCTGGTGAAATGCCATCTCTTGCACAGATGCATGCTGCATCCACCCTGCTGATTTAAAACCATGGTTTCAGGAAGTTTCTAGGTTCCAGGGTTGATGTTTGGGTCACCCCTTCCAGCTGAACTTGGCAGAATGGGATCATCTATCACCAAAGTCAACAGAACGCCCTTCAAAACTTGTCAATGATATGTTAAGTTCCAATTCATAAAGACTTTCTACACAATTTCTGCAGTTTTACATGGAATGTATTCAGAATAAGCATTATAGTTCACATCCAAGGTAAATTACAGGATTTTAAGATTCAGGAAACCCTCCATTTTGCCCTGATAGAAGGAGGAAACTTGATGGCCATGTAATGTAAATAAAAGCCCAAACCAAAACCAGTTTAAAAAGCAAGGAACATAAACGATAACCTATGAAAGTCACAGAATTACACATGTTTAATTGTAGGATAAATAGCATTATTCTTTAACTTCAGAAATATACAAAATTTAAAAATTAAAAAGCAATTAAACTTTTTAGTTTCTCATATAAGTTCACAGAATATCATAAATATAACTAGAAGCAATACTTGATGAGGCTGAAGCAGAGGTGGGTTTTCTTCTTCTTTTATTTTGTCTTCTTTTTTCCCCTACTGTTGATATACTCAATAGCAGTGTTTAAAAAGTATATATTAGTATTATGGTCATTCCAAGTGTGCCAACTCAGACAAAGTCTGCCTGACTCTCCATATGGGATGGCCTTTGTCCTCACGACCCCGTTTCCTTTCATAAATTGTTCTTTATCCCAAATGTACTATTTATCTCAGAGAAGAGGGAGAGTGTTGAGGATTCTCACCTGCTGAATCTCTTTCTCATTAATTGAACTGACCTGCTTGCAATCTACAGACACAGTATGCTACTCAGCTGGGTTTCCAAGTTCTTAGTTCACCTGCCACCTGACTCCTTAGGGCAGGCACTAACTAGTTTTATATTAACCCAACTTTAACAATTACACCTTAGAGTAATGACTTGCAGGCTTCCCTGGTCATTTCAGCAATAATCACATGGAGAAAACCTGGACACCTGAGAGATGTAATGCAGACTTTCTTTGACTGATGGAGATGCTTTTGGCTTCCAATGTCAATAGTTCTTAGTTTGAGGTGAGACTGCTATTTTCAACACCGTGGAAGCAGAATCTCAAAATAGCTTCCCAGGCCAAGCCTTTCACTCCTAATTCACCTGACCACTGAGGACTGCACACTGGACCACCTGGGGCACTGGCCTCAGATACACTGTTCTAGTCTTTGCACAGCCACTGTTTCTACCTGTAACTTTGTGCAAATAAGCACTTGATTCTTGGCGTCTCAGTTTCCCAGATGATGCCCATGGTACCTCCTGTGTTAGATGTTCTAGAGTTCTGCGAACTGTTTCCTTTACTACCAAAACAGGAGCATTAGAAAGCAAGAAATGTTTCCCCCGCTATGGTGGCCATCAGGGTGGTTCACAATATTCTAGTTCCCCCCTTTCCAGGCACATGGTAGGACAACACTTCCCTCTCCCTTTAAGTTGGGTGAGGGTTTGGCCAAGAAAATCATTGTCATTTCCAGGTAGAAGCATTTAAGTACTAGCAGTCAACCCCAACCTTCCGTTTTCCCTGCCATGATGAGCATAGAAGCATGTTTCAGATGATGTCCCCTTCAGCCTGAGTCCCTGAGGGACCACCATGAAGCCCAAGGCCAACCCACATCACATAAGCAAGGTATGCACCGTTGTTGTACTACACCAAGAGATAAGGGGCCATTACCCCCCAGCTTGACTTGGGCTGTCTGGACTGATGAACTGTCACACTTCTTATCAAGTGCTCTATAACACCTGCCTCCATCTCCCCCCCCCCCACCAGTCCCCTCTCATCAAGAGGAAGTGCTTCTTATTCTTGCTATCCCATGGAGACTCTACCTTTGCAGGCCACTGGTACCTTCCTTCTTGCCATATGTCTTTTCTTAATGTGTAGTCTGCACAGCTAAACAGTTCCCCAACTTCTTCCCCTCATTTGAAGTAACATTTTAGCTGGCTATGTATATGAAACTTATGCCTTAAAAACTACCAGATTTGAAGCATGTCTCCATCACTCACTGTATGACTGACACAAGTTCCTTCATCTCTTTCAGCTTCAGTTTCTTTATCTGGAAACAGGAAATTATGTTGCTTATTCTATTAGATGTTTATGGATAGTAAGTGAGATGATGTAACCTATACATCATTTATTCTGATATCAATAAAATAACACTTTTTCTTATAATAAGGTACACTCGTACAGAATCTAAAAGATACAGTTATGAAATTTTTAAATGTTTCTTTTTATTTAGGTTAAATGACATTCTTTTTAGCTAAGATCACCCAAAATCCCACCACATGGAGATAAACACTCTAAACAGTTTGTTTTAATTTCCCCATCTCTCTTTCTCTATTTGTGTGTATGTATAATTGAGATGCTATATATAATTTTCTAAATAGTTTTAAATAAATGTATCATTAGAAAGTTCTCCTTCTCATTAAATAGTCTCTCTGAAACATGGTTTAATGGGTGAGTGGGGCTGTATCCATTCCCCATTTTCCTCGAAGCCAATCCTTCCCTTGGGCTCTCCGAAGCTCTCCTAAATTAGTAATCTATCTCCCCTGTTTCTTTTGCCAATTCTTCACCTTCCTGCGGTCCATAACGAGACCTTTCCCCTTATGACTCTGTCCCAGAGACATTTTCCTCATCCATGTGGCTCCTCAGAAGGAGGATTGAGATTTGTCTCCACAGCTCTCAACTCTGATACTTTTCCAACCTTTGTCTCCTTTTATTCACTTAACATCTTTCACATATACTGAACCAACCATTGATTACTTCTGTTTGGATGTCATAATATCACTTTAAACTCACAATGATCCATGCACACATAACTAAAACCAAATCCCTACCAGCCATCCCAGCCCTCCCAACCTGCCACTCCCTAACACACTGGTAGCCCTGACCTTTTCTCAGTCACTCATGTTTAAGATCTCAGAACCACATTTGTCTCTTCCCTCTTTTATTTTCTATTCATCATCAAGTCTTGTAGCTCTGTTTTAGGAATACTTCTCGGACCCATCATCCCTTTCTACCATGATTTTTGATGCTTCAAGCTTGGATCCCTTCCCTTCCCACATTTCTGATAGGATTGAAAATAAGTGGGTGTGTTTGTGTGTATTCCTAGCCTTCGTCTCTACCCCTACCCTAAATAAGGACATGGCTTTGCCTGATCAGCTTCTCCCCTACCAAAGTTATCTCTCAGCCAGTTCTGTGCCTGGATTTTAGGAAATGGGTAGCAGAGTGAACCTGTAAAACTGAGTGCAAAAGTATAATACTTTTAAGGGCAGGCTACAGTGATTTATATAATAAAAAGGAAGGAGATACAAGTGAGAAGAGAAAGAGGAATAACGAGCCTGGAGATTGGGGACACAGAGGTTTTGTTTTGTTTTAAGGGCAGAATAAGATAATTGAGAAGGAAGAGAAAAAGGGAAGGGGAAAAAAGTTGCTAGGAGTTATTCCTGGGGTCCCTTCAATGTTTTCCAAAGATACAGATTGAAGGCCAGACTTCCCTTTTGATTTTTTTCAGCTGTTTTGACTGTGTGTCTCAATGTGACTTTGAACTGGGCCCTGTGGATTTGGGATTCAAAGACGTCTAATAGGATTTACTGTTACAACTCATCTCCCTACTGTCAGGAAAATATTCCTAAACCATCAATATTTTGTCAAAAATATCAACTGGTCTGGTTCCAGTATCTCAAGGGGCTCCTGAGATACCCAAAGTAGTTGTCTTCAGACTGTGTACCCTAGTGCACCAGGGGTTCCAAAAAGGCATCTGGGGGCTGATAGACAGATAGTGGAGGGGGAGGAGGAGTGTGAATGAGCAGAGACCTCTGTCCACTATCTCACATTCAAAGGGAGTTGTTCTACTTTGTTTTATAGATAGCATTCCACTTAAGATTTAATTTGAATTTTTAAAATTTTAAGTATTTTGAAATACTGAGAATGGTTAAAATCATGGATTATGAAAGCAGACTGTACTAATTATACCTGCTTTACCACTTTTTAATTATAGAGCCTTGAGAAAGTGTCTGAGTTTCCTCATCTATAACAATGGTATGTCTCATAAGCATTACTGCAAGTATTAAATGAAGCAATCAAAGTAAAGCTCTTAGTGCAGGGACTGGCAAATATGAAAACACTTAGTACATTCTTAACATAAGAGATAAGCACAGCATAGTGGTTACAAACAGAACTTAGGAGCTAGCCTACCACTATCTGTGTCCTTCTGAGTGAGTTATAAAAGTTTTCTGAGCCCAGGTTTCTTCCTTGTGATGTGGGAACGTAGCTCAAAGGGGTTTTGTGAAGATTCAATGGGTTCACGTGTGTGATGCCCTAAGAACAATGCCAAGTACTTGGTGCCACAGAAGTGTCAGATCTTGTTAATAAAGTGCCAGGAAGTACTCAACCCATTTTATGTTTGCTTATTATTGAATTCAAGATTTTGTGCTTGGTGTCACCTACCGTCAACCACACACACACATGTACACACACCCCTGGACTGCCCTGTACCAACCCCTCCAATTACTGAAATTGCCTCTCCTTTAAGGCTCTGCCACAGGGCCCTGGCCTCCTTTTACAGTGATTAAATCTGGAGCTCTGAAAACAGGCAGACCTGGATCAAGTTTTGGCTCCACCAACAGGATCTCTGTGACCTTAGGACAATATTAACCCAATGCTTCCTAAACTCTGTTTCACCTTTGAATCCTTTAGAAAGATTTTTAAAATCCTGATGCCATGGTAACACTCCTACCAACTAAATTAAAGTGTTTGAGGGTAGGAGTCAGGCATCAGTATTTAATTAAAGATGTAGATGATCCCAAAGTGATGCCAAAGTGCAAACTTATCTGGGAACCCTGGACATTTGCTGACCTTTCTCTTAGCCTGAAGGTCCTCCTCTATAAAATAGGGAGGAGACAGAAGCTACCACACAGGATTGGCATGAGTATAAAGGGAGATAATACCCATAAAGCATCCAACCCTCTCTGCTAGAAACCCTGGAAGTGTCCAGTGTGTGACAGTTACCACTGTCCCTAGTATGGGTTCCTGGCCACATGATTTTCACCCAACCCAAGTGCCTTCAGTTCTTACCGTCTGCACCTGACTTTCTCCCACCTAATTAAACACCACTTCACATTTCTGCATGACTATTTCATGTGTGTGCTTAGTTGCTACAACTGGATTGTAATCCCCAGAGGGCAAGGACCACATCTCCGCTCTCTTTGTGGAAGGCCCTTCAGCCCCGACACAGAACCAGTGTCCACACTCAATAAATACCTGAGGAATGAGAGGAAGGGGAATGCAAAGATGTGATTCTGAAACACCTTCCTTTGAGCCACTTAGTGCAATGATGGATGAACTGTAAGTCTGAACTTGATACTTTCCTACCCCATCCATCAGTGGTCCCCTTGCCATCCTCACCAAATGCCCTTCAAGTTCTTGCTCTCTGTTTGCCTCAAGCACCTTCTCTTTGCTATGGGGACAAGAGGGCTCAGTTACTCAGCCCCTGAATGGATGGAACCCCTATGCTCAGTGCCACCCCATCAGCCACCAAGAGCACCCAGGAACCCGTGAGTTTCTAGGCGGCACAATAAAAATGTCCCAGGCCTTGAGCTGGGGTCGAAGCAAGCAGCTTTTAATCCTGCTCTGCATTCTACTCGCTTTTTGCCTGGGACCTGGGAGACGTGCAGTCCTTTCATCATTCCACCACTTCGTCTCACTGGGCGTCTCCTACGTGCCAGGCATTCTGCTAGACACAAGCAACAGGCTCATCCTCAGAAGCTGTCTGGTTTGGCAGGCAAGCTTGAATCAAACAACATTTTAATTACAATAGTGATTAAAAAAAAAAAAAAAAAACCCGTTAAAGGAAAGGACTGAGTGATGAGCAAGAGTTAAACCAAAGCCAGTCTTGCCCGAGGCCTCACGGCCACCTCCCTAAGGCAGGTAAGTGGGAGCGGCCCGCTGAAGAGGAGGGAAACAACACGTGCTGGGGGGCCCAGGCTGGGGGCCATGTGGTTCTGTTCATTAGGGAATTGCTACTGGAAGCATCACAATGATTATGAGCCAATAAACACTTCTGAGAAGTCCAGCAGGAAAGCAACCCACGTGTCTCTATTCAACACAGCACTTGCTTATTTTGGAAGCATATCTATTGATAATTCACCCGACAATAATATTTCCTGGGGGTAAAAAAGTTTTAGAAAGGCTGTCTTATTCCTAAAAGGCCATCCTTGATGAAAAGAGATTCACAGCAACCTCAGAAATCTTCTATAATACTTAACATGTTCCACTTAAAAGAATTTCCTAAAAGGTCCCCAAATATGGTAAGACTGGAATTCTGATCCTATATCTAGAAAACTAAGATTACATTTTTTTTTTTTTTTTTTTTTTGAGGTACGTGGGCCTCTCACTGTTGTGGCCTCTCCCGTTGCGGAGCGCAGGCTCCAGACGCGCAGGCCCAGCGGCCATGGCTCAGGGGCCCAGCCTCTCCGCGACATGCGGGATCCTCCCCAACCGGGGCACGAACCGGTGTCCGCTGCATCGGCAGGCGGACTCTCAACCACTGTGCCACCAGGGAAGCCCTAAGATTACATTTTAAAATATATATTGGTTTGGTGTTACATATCTAGAACATAGTAATTAAAGGTTTCTTCAAGCTAGATGACTACTTGGTCTCACCAATTAAACTAAACAAAAACCCCTAAGTGTGTGTCGTTTCTGATTTTATTAGTCATCCTATGTGGCAGATTATAAAAATTCTCTTATAAAATAGTTAAGGTACAAGGACTATTCAAATGTATTTGAATAATTCTTAACTCTGTACACTTTAAGAAAAATGAAGCTATCAAACGAATTTCTAGAGTCTAATGCTTACACCCAGCTCTGGAGAAACTCTCAAAACTTTTAAAGTGAATAGTGGAGCTTTAAAACAATAAAATAAAAAACCCGTTTAAGACCTTAAATCATTAACATGTGTCGACTTAAACTTACACATACATTTGTGTTGTTTAACTAAATATCTGAAAACCAGCTTCTCTCTCAGTTATCTGCCAAGAGCCCCACTCCCTGTTCTGTGTGTTTCTTCCTGACACGTGGCAACATCCAGTGCTTTTCAAGAGGCTCACTTGGCAAGAGCTGATCTTCAAATATTTTGATGAAACAGTTTGTTTCTTAAATTATATGTCAGTATTGAGTTAGTATCTATTTTGTGTTAATGATGTGGAATTTTAAAACAGCTTTTAAAACCATATGCTAAAAAATACACAGGCTCTTCTGCCTTTCCCCTTAACCATCCATCCTAGTTTTCTGTCTTCGCTACATCCTGAGTGCAAGAGGATGGTAGTTTTCAGTCTGCACCAGAACACAGAGCCAAGGAAATCCCCGTATCCCAGGTTACAGCGAAACTGGAATGTGAATTGGTCCTGTGGGAATAGCTGGGACTTGGCCCAGCTCTGCTCTGGGCACAGAGGAGGTCACACTAAGATCAGAAGGTAAAGATAAACGCTGAAACCCTCCCTCCTCAACAGCAACAACTTCTTAGACAGTGATGCTGTGGGCCGAAGGATCTGTTAAAACAAGGACTACTAATCTTATTTTTCCAATTACTCTTATCTGACATTTCTATCTCCACCTCCCTCCCACCTCCCCACTGCTGCCTTAGAGTGACACCTTTTGGAAAAGGTTGAAACTGAAAATCCCCAGATTGCTTTCTGCCTGGACCTGGCTACCCTTAAGATTGTGTTTGGGATTTGTTTTTTCCTCACTGAAGTTAAACTTCTGGGAGCTTTGCTTAAAAGTGTCACCTCTGATCCTTCAGCTGCAAACAAATACCCACATCAAGTGAGGGTGTTTGGGCTTGAGCTCTTCGATTCTGACTACAATTTAAACTCCCCCTTTTCCCCCTACTCCCCCAAGGCTTACTGACAAAATTTCACATCACAATCAAGGATGGATGGAGAAGAAATGTGTAAAATACATACATTCTGACTGAACAGATTCCGTGCTGGAGTACAGATGAGTAACAGTTTCTCCAGAAGGCCCTTGAGCACTCTTCATTCCAGATCGGATTTGGCTCAGTGGAACCTCCCTGAGAAACAGGCTGTGAATATACACTTCTGTGTATGTCTGGTGTAGATACTTACTGAGCAACTGGGAGGCATTTTTACTTTACGTGTGCACAGTTCTGCAGCACAGCAAAGAGCTGGTTTTTTTCCCTAACAGAGTCTCACATTCTTGAGAAGCAGTACAGAGAGTGGCTAACTGTGTGGACTCTGAAGCCAGAGGGCTTAGGTCCCAAACAAGATCCAGCCACATGCTGACCGTGAAAAAGGTACTTGAGCTCTATGTACGTCAGTTTCTTTCTCTGTAAAATGTGGATAACAGCTGCACCTCCCAGAGTCCTTATGAAGAATACCTGACTTACAATAGTTACATGCTTGGCACACAGAAAGTGCACAGTAATCTGTAATCATCAACAGTGATGTTAGTTTGAACACTAGTTCTTACTTTTCAGCCTATGAGAGGATGAGTAAGCAAGAGAAAGTGCTGAATTTCCATTTTCTTACATTTTCAGAAAGACAACACTTTTCACCTTCAATGGAACGGCGAAATTTTTTACTCAGAAATCTATTTATAACAAACCAAATTAATCACCCACAAAATATGCTAAATTCCAAACACAATTATAAAGGAACTCATGAAGATATCAGAGCAGCATTGTCCCATAAAACTTCCTGCAATGATGACAAGGTCCTAATATGTACTTTCCAATATACATGCCACTGCTACATGTGGCTACAGAGCACTGGAAATATGACCGGCACCACTGAGGAACTGAATTTTTAATGTTATATAATCTTAATTAATTAAAATTAAAATTTCAATATCCATATGTCTAGTGGCTACTGTATTGGAAAGAGCCAGAGCATCAAAATTTTACAACTTTTATTGTCCAACGGTGATGTTTAGAAATTATTTCAATTTTTGTGGAAAGTGTTTCTTTTTTGAACATATGAGAAAAACTTTTTAAATTCCTTTACATTCAGTGTATCTTATGAATTAGCATTTGACCCAGTGATTTCACTTTAGGAATTTATTCTAAGGATATAATAAGGGATGTGTCCAGAGAAATTTATTCCAAGGATATAATAAACATATTCATCAGTGTTGTTTATAAAAATCAGAAAAATTATGCATGTGTGTATATACATATTATATGTATAGATATACACACAAACATAAACACAAGTACAAACATATACAAACATACACATATGTACCCTCACCTTTCAAAGAAATTAGTTAAATAAATTACGGTGTGTGTGTGTGTGTGTGTGTGTGTGTGTGTGTGTGTGTGTGTGTGTGTGTGTGTGTGTGTGTGTGTGTGTATGTGTGTGTAAGTGTTGCAAAGAAAGTGGATAGTAAATTGCAGGCATCCAATTGTTGAGATGTTGGTCAGACATTAAATACTAAATAGAAAGATTTAATGGAAAAGAAAGATGTTCATGAAATCCTAACTGAGAAAAGCAGGTTAGTAAATGATAAATACAATACAATCCCAACTCTATGTAGGTTTCTAAATGAATATTCATAGAAAAAAAGACTAGAAGGAAAGGCATCAAAATATGCATAACAGGTTTGTTTCTAAGCTTAGAGATTTCAGGTAATGTATTATATTCTTCTTTGTACTTGTTGATGCAAATATGAATCACTAATGTAAAAAGAGAGTAAGTTTTAAAAATTGCAACCATAGCTATGAAACAGAAACAGACTCACAGACATAGAAAACAAACTTGTGGTTGCTAAGGGGGAGGGGAGGTGGGAGAGGGAAGTATTGGGAGTTTGGGATTAGCAGATGCAAACTATTACATATAGGATGGATAAACAACAAGGTCCTACTGTACAGCACAGGGAACTATATTCAATATCCTGTGATAAACCATAATGGAAAAGAATATGGAAAAGAATATATATATATGTATAACTGAGTCACTTTGCAGTACAGCAGAAATTAGCATAACATTGTAAATCAACTATACTTCAATAAAATTCAAAAAAGTTTTTTTTACAGTTGCAACAAAGGAAGGTCTGCAGAGAAAGTACTTCTGCTCCCACGGAAAAATTAGTTGCTGGTAGACCATGGCCTCCGAAGGATAGTAATAAAGCAGAAATCCAGAGCAGGGTGGGGCCCTCTGGTGGCAGCTATGGTGGCAACTACTGTCAGCCAAAATAACCTTAAGACAGGCCACACTTTGTAGCATGGTTTCTTTGCCCCGACAGTCACTTAGATTTATGCTGATTATAATCCGGGTTCACCAGGGAGTGCCTGAGTGTTAGTGACTCCACAGCTGTCAACAGCCATTCCTGCCACCTCCACCCGGCCCCGCAATGTGCTTGAATGTTGCTTCATTCATTTCAACTTGTTCCCTAATAAAGTTCCTATGCATTTTCAAGTCCAGTAATGGTGGCTTGCTTGCTTGTTTTGTGCTTGTTTAGCATTTTCTAATTTTATTATTGTTATTATTGTTTTGATTCTGCAGCACTCAAAATGAGGTGGCAGGCCCTGCAAAATCAGAACCATTTGTCCATGCCACTTGACCACTTCTATTAGCAAGGTTTATTCATTCCCATTCAACAAATCAGGGCAATGCTTTCAAACAGACCTTCTTTCTTGTGGTGTAAGGATAAGCTGAGGCAATTCCAAGGAGGAAAAATGAAAAAAAAAGGAGGCTTCTTTTACTTCGAATTCTCCTGCTGGCTTAGCTCTGCAGGAGGTACCTGTTGATGATGGCAAATTTCAATCAGGCCAAATGAGGCCTGCCTCCAAGCCCTTTCCTGATCCCCTCAGAATCCTTGCGCCGCAGTTCCATCTACCTTGAGCAATAGGTAGTGGCCTCCCTGTATGTCAAATGCATCCTTGAATGGGTCCACCGGGGCATCTTCGCAAACACACAGTAGATTGTCAACAGATGATTGTGGGTGGGATGCAGGGAGGGAGGAAAGAAAAGAAGCCATGCTCTAGAGAGGTAATCATTACGTCTGATTTAAATAATGTGGTTTCCTAAATCCCATTTGATCCTCACTTACTCCCAAAGGAGCATACCACTTAACTGATGGATAACTCAAACTCAAAAAGGGTAAGGGATTGACCCAAGAATTGCAGATGGCTTACTCTTTACCAGGATTTGAATCTGACTGTCGAGTACAAATATAAGGGGACAATTGTTAGAGGGAACTACATATACTGAGAGGATCTGGGAGGAAACTCTGGGCCACGAGACCCTCAAAAGCAAGGAAAGACCATGGCTCATTCTCCTCAGTATGCCCCGGCCTGGACACAACATCTAACATACAACAACTGTGTGCCCTATGCTTTATTTTAAAAGATATAAAATTGCATCTCAAAATGTATATGCCAAATATAGTGAAATTTCATTAACTTGATAAAAGAGCATTTACTGAAAAATCTATAGCTAGCAGTTGTGAAGGACTGCTTTCTCTCTAAGATCAGAAGCAAGGAAAGGATACCTGCTTTCACCCCTCTTATTCAGCATAATATGTGAAGTTCTAGATGCTGCAATAAGGCAAGAAAATAAAAGGTGCAAAAATGTCAAAGGAAGTAATAAAACTGCCCCTGTTTGCAGATGAAATAACTGTTTATGTAGAAAATCCTCAGAAATCTACAAAAAACACCTAGAAGTAATAAATGTGTTCAGCAAGGTTGCAGGATACAATATCAACATACGAAAGTCAACTGCATTTCTGTAAGCTAACAATGAACATGTGGAAACCAAAATGAAAAACTAAATACCATTTACAATCACTCCAAAAAAATGAAACATTTAAGTATAAACTTAAAACATGGATGGAATCTGTACATGGAAATTTACAACATTCTGATAAAAGAAATCAAAGAAGATTTAAATAAATGGAGAGATAGGAAGTGTTCATGGATGAAAAGACTAAACATAGTAAAGATGTCAATATTTCCCAGATTGATCTATAGGTTTAATGTAATTTCCATCTAAATCTCAGCAAGTGTTTTATAGATATAGACAAGCTTGTTCTGAAATTTATATGGACGGGCACAGGTCCTATAATAACTAAATCAATCCTGACAAAGAAGAATAAAATGGAAGGAGTCACTCTACCCAATATTAAGGCCCACTGCATAGTTAGAGTAACCAAGACAACGTGATATTGGCAGAAGGATAGCCACATAGATCAGCAGAACAGAACTGAGAACACAGAAATAGATTTACTGTGATAATATTATATCTCAGAGATAAATGTTCAAGTGATGTTTGACAAAAGAGCAATAAATTCAATGGAGCAAAGATAGCCTTTCAACAAATGGTGCTGAGCAACTGGACATCCATAGACGAAAAAAAGAAAAGAACATTGACCTAAACTTTATACCTTGTACAAAAACAAACTGGATCATGAACTCAAATGTAAAACATAAAACTATAAACCTTTTAGGAAAAAAACTGGAAAAAATCTTCTGAATCTAAGGCTAAGCAATGAGTTCTTAGAACTGACACCAAAAATCATAAACCATAAAGGTAAAGACGAGTACACTGGACCTCATCAAAATTGAAAAATATTTGCTCTGTGAAAGACCTTGTTAAGTGGATAATAAGCCAAGCTATAGACTGGGAGAAAATATTTGCAAAACACATATCTGACAAATAACTGGAACTCCCAAAATTCCACAGTAAAATTTCCAAGACAATTAGAAAACAGACATAAAGCATGAGCAGACATTTTGCTGAAGAGGACATACAGACAGCAAATAAGCACATGGAAAAATGTTCCATATCTTTAGCCACTGGAGAACAACCAATTAAAACCACAGTGAAACATCACTATACACCTATCTGAATGGCTAAAATAAAAACTAATGACAATACCAAATGCTGGTGAGGATACAGAAAAACTGGATCCCTCATACATTGCTGAAAGGAATATAAAACGGTGCGACCATTCTGGAAAACAACGTGGCAGTTTCTTAAATCTGCATGCAACTACCATATGACCCAGTAATTGTACTCTTTCTATCACTTATCTCAAAGAAATGAAAACTTATGTTCACACAAAAACCTGTGCATGATTGTTAATAACAGCTTTATTCACAATAGCCCAAAACTAGAAACAACTTGGATGTCCTTCAACTGGTGAATGGTTAAACAAACTGAGGGGCATCCACACCATGGAGCACTACTCTGCAATGAAAAGGAACAAAGTACTGATAAACCCAACAACTTGGAGGAATCACCAGTGAACAATGGTAACTGAAATAAGCCAGTCCCTAAAGGTCACATCCTATATGATTTCATTTATATAATGTTCTTAAAATGACGAAATTACAGAAATGGAGAACAGATTATTGGTTGCCAGGGGTAGGAGATGGATATAGGGGAGTAGTTTAGTACAGTTATAAAGGGCAACATGAAGGATCCTTGGGGTGCTGGGACTGTTCCATACCGTGACTATATCATTGTTAACACCCTGATTGTGATACTGTCCTACAGTTTTGCAAGATGTTACCACTGGGGGAAACTGGTGAAGGGTACACAAGATCTCTATTATTTCTTAAAACTGCAAATGAAGCTACAATTATCTAAAAATAAAAGGTTTAAGTTCTTCAAAAATAAAGAACATGCCACGTGTGTTAGGTATTTACCTGCACAGGAGAAGGACAGCCAGGGCAAATGCTGGGGGAGAAGAAGGGAGATGCTCACATAAGGTCAATGAGCCCACTCCCATGCTCTTCAGGAAGAATCCTCCCCAAAATGTTACAGCTTAGGAGGATTTCAACAGAGAATATTCGTGCTGTAAATGACTTCCATCCCCAAGGACAACTACATACCCAGGTAAAACCATCAGCATTCAGAACAATGGCTTGACACCTATTGAATTAGGATACAAAATCGACTTCCTCAAGAGTCAAATGAGAAAAATGTCATGATCGTAGTCCCCTTTTTATAAAACAATCACATATACACACAATAAAACTTTAAAAAATTTATTTATTTATTTATTTATTTCTGGTTGTTTTGGGTCTTTGTTGCTGCGCGCGAGCTTTCTCTAGTTGCGGCGAGCGGGGGCTACTCTTCGTTGCAGTGTGTGGGCTTCTCACTGTGGTGCCTTCTCTTTGTTGCGCAGCACGGGCTCTAGGCATGCAGGTTGCAGTAGTTGTGGCTCGCGGGCTCAGTGGTTGTGGCTCGCGGGCTCTAGAGCGCAGGCTCAGTAGCTGTGGTGCACGGGCGTAGCTGCTCCGCAGCACGTGGGATGTTCCCAGACCAGAGCTTGAACCCGTGTTCCCTGCACTGGCAGGTGGATTCTTAACCACTGTGCCACCAGGGAAGCTCCACAATAAAACATTTTTAAGTGCCATGTTCAACAATAGCTTAGCTACTAGTGCATCATAGGCTTATCCATAAAGGCCACCGGCAGGTAGCGGTTTCTTTATAATTATAATGCAGGTGAGTAAAAAAATTCATAATAAAGCTTCATTACCCTCAAACTAAATACATCCTCCAGGTTGCTAGCTTGGTGAGCTTCTCAGTGGGAGGAAAGCAAAAACCAGATATGAAGTGCCAGAATGAAATCTTCCGCTTCAATTTCTCCTTTATTTAAAACATTTTATAGGAGCTTTATGTTGACCCTGTGGCTTCAGGAGAAGGAAATCCTCCCAAATGCATCTCTGGGGCACAGCATCCCCCACAGCAATTTGGCTCTCTCCTCTCAGAGTGATTGCTGCTACATGTAAAAAACAATTCTCGATTGGTTAAATCTGGGAAAATTGCTTCATAAAAAGAAGACTCGGAACAAAGACGTCCACCCAGTCAGTTCTCCCCATGTACAAAGTGACTGGCAATGAGTATGAGGCACCCACATAAGCAAGGCAGACAGACCAAACCTCACCGCACTTTCAAGTTGAATAGAGAGTTTATCTGCTTTCTTTCCTTCTCCAAATGGAATAAGACTCCATCCCATCACAACAACAGATCTGCTAAATTCTGCCTCTCTTCTGATCTTAGCAGTCATCAGGGAGCTGCTTAACGTCCTCCTTAGCACTCCAGGGAATGAGACTCTACTTTTTGGCCGTCCGGCTGAACTAAGGACAGTAGGGTTGTGACACTGAGCTCCCTGGACCAGTTACTCTGCTTCTCACCTGGCTCTGCACCACAGACTGTCCCTGAACTGCTGCTAAGGGCTGTGTATTGGTCCCTAAGGGAGCCGGGCAGAGAGTGGGTGGATGGCAAGGGTCAAATGCTGTCCACTACTATAAAAACAATCAAGTACATGCCCTGCCGAGCATAATTTTCCTGCTTAAAAACAGTAAATTTTGTTTCTCCCGATTACCCTGATGCATGGCAGCATTCACCGTTGGTCTGAGCAGAGACAAAAACTGATCAAATCTTAATATGTGACACTCAGTTCTTCAAAACTCCACAATTGTGTTGAAAAGTTCTCTGTTGGATGGTACAACTTATACTCACATATTAAATGTCAGACTTCACCAAATACTTCTATCATGCTTTAGAAGCAGATGTCTATATGTTTTTCCCAAAGGACATTTTCTACAAATTGATGCCTTTGATCTCTACTTTTAAAATAAGTGATGTTTTTCCCTAGTGGTTCTTTTCAGATCAAAAAAATTCAGCCATTTTCATTACCAACAGATTATAGTCTAGTCCCATGTAAAGTGATTAAACACAAGCCTGAAACAAACATAACCCGGGTATTTAATAGTCTCAAGAAAAACACAAGTGGAAACATTGGATTCCTTGTTTGAACGCCAAATATTCACTCAAGGATCTGACTGCTTCAGCTGGTATTCTCTTTCATGACTTCTCAAATATTTAAATTACTTTGTTTACAAATATTTCCCCTTATTTCTCCTCTCTTTTCTTCAAGAATTAATACTGTTATAACTAGCTATAAGAAAATCATGCTATCTGGACTTCAAGAGGAGAAACATTTAAAATAACTGGGTATTTAAAATAACTAGCAATACACTGTATAAAATAGATAATAAGAACCTGCTGTATAAAAATAAATAAAATTAAATTAAAAAATAGTAAATAATAATTACAGTAAAATAAATAAAATGTTAACGTTAATAATAGATGTTAATTAACGCTATATTATGTAATCATATAATAAAAAAATAAATTAAATTAAATAACTAGCAAGTACACATACATGGAAATGAAAGCCCATTTTGATGGGTCACACTCAGTAACCTTAGAGGCGCCTCTATCTGGGCAATAGTTCCTTTTGGACAAAAAACAATTAGGCTGTGTAATGTTGTGCTGAATCCCTTCAGATAAACCATGCACACACAGCCAGGCCACTCTTGTGCTGGCTCTGAGGCCGGGGCTGTCAGGCCTACTTCTCTGGTTAATGTCAGTAGCACTATGTATAAAAGGTGACTCCAGTGTGTACAAATGTTGATCTTTAGAGAAGTCATGCCTAGACTCACACACACATCCACTCTTTCGTCCACCGGGTCAACGGCAGGAACAGAGGGCGACCCCGCAAGGGGCTTGCCAAGAGCAGAGTCTCACTTGTCAGGTTCCGTTGCCCCCAGGGACTTCCCTGCCTGAGATTAATCCATAATCCTGTTTTGTGTTTAAAAAGTTCAGGTTCTAAAAGCCTGGCCTACGAGACAGTTTCTGAGGCGACAGGGAAATGTTCTAATACATGATAACAAATTAAGTGCCAGTGCAAGTAAGCACCAAAAAGCAAGGAACTGTGTGGAGTAAGTGGCACAAAATGTTTGCCCTTGTCCCAAATCATTTCTGTAAGGTTCCAAAATAGATACTAAAAACATATTTTAACGGCTAGAGTACCTGTAGGTTTAAAAAAAAAAACAAAGTTGAAGCCATCTATGGTTTTACCACTTGCTGCACAAGCTAAGCAATAAAAAGATGCCCTCAGATCGAAAACACAGCCGAGGTTCTGAAGAAATATAGTATTTGCTGATGTGACTTCCAAACTAAATTTCATCTGAATGCCAAACAGTAAGAAAAGTCTCCGCTCTAAACAATCCCATTTTTATTACATCAAAATTGTTTCTTCCCTTGCCAACCTCATTCTACCCCTTTTGGCCAAAAAGTTAATGTCCAGAAAGCTTCCTTTTACAATTCTAGCAGACCTGACCAAAAAAAGCAGGAACTTTCAACGCTGTAGAAACCATCACGAACATGTTCTCAACTGGATGATTCTGAAAACTCGTAACTAACTCCACTCTACGGCGAAGACGGAGAACATGTTGGGATACACAGCTCTGAACAAGATGGCCACGTGAACTCCTCGGCGCTCATGACCACTGAGGTGTGGACAGAGACAGCTGGCCCCCTAGCATCTTCTGCCTTGATGCAGAGAGAAGAAAAGCATGACAGCTAATCATACAAACTCCCGTGTCAATTTGTGGCTCAGTCTGGGTTTATAGTCATTCCCGCTCAGATTTAATTTACCATGTTTGGCAACATGGCTGACCCCTTCAAAGGCGAAGGTGAGCATGTAAAGAACATTTTCTACCCAGATGAAACCCTTCTAATCTAACAAAAGCAGCTCCAGTTTCCAAACATGAAAAATAAAGAGACAAATCGTCAAGCGTGTTGCTCACAGTTTGGAGTTGCACGTGGTGTGTGTGTACATGTACACATATAGCATCCCTCCTGCCCCCTCCCACCAGAAAGTGTCTGCAGAAGAACCAGCGGCTGAAGTGGCTGTTATGTCACCTGTATGGCTGGGAAGAAACAAACAAGGGAACTTTGCTTGCTGGATTTATTAATGAGCTAATAGCTTTATGATACGAGTGGTTCAGAAACATGAGAGAACTGGTGGTGGGTGGAGAAGAAAAGTACAGGACTGACAGTCAAGAAAGATCCAGGTTCAAATTCTGGCCACTTGCTGTTATATGTCTTTGGCCTCTGACGTGACCTCTGACTTTTCAATTGGACATGAGATTATACGCCCTGTGGTTATGGGGATTACATGAGGTTGCAGGGTAAATGACCAGCACGGCATCAAGCATGTTGTGAGTGATCAAGACACTGTCATGACCTGTATTATCATTATTGCTTAAATGTTTAACTGGGGAGAATGGATGAGAGTTCTGTGCCTCTGATATAGCTTTCAATGTGATGAAAGAGATCCATCAGTATAAAACAGGAGGAAACACAAGCGCTGAGGTTAGGTAGGTGACTGCTCAAATCCCTTCTCTGTCACTTACCAGCTATGTGACCTTGAGTAAGCCAGTTACGCTCTCTGGGCTTCCGTATTTGTAGACTGGAGATAATAATACACTTTACATAGGGTCATAGTGAGGCCTAGAGTTTAAAATGTCAGTAAAACACTCAGCCCCGTGCCCTGTCCTTAGTAAGCACCTGATAGACGATAAGTATTATTTACTAAAATCAACAATAAGCAGGACAGAATTCCATCTCTGCCACAAGAAGAGGCATAAGCAGACCGTTCAGCCAGATGGCCAAAAAGTAGAGTCTCATTCCCTGGAGTGCTCACAAGAGGCATAAACAAGCAGGAAATGACACATTGGGAAAAGCAAGAAAAGGAGAGGGGAAGCTTCTCAGAAGTGATAGCATTTAAACAATGTCTTAAAACCAGGTCACAAACCCATATGCTGGAAGAGCGGAGTAGTTATCATCAAGGAGTAATGCTGGCCAGGCAGGGAAAATGCTCCTTAGCAGCCGCTAATGCTACCAGGCAAAAATGCACGTTCCGTGAAACAAGATCCTCTTATCACAGAAGAAAACCGTCTGAAGTTTTCTCGTTATATCTGATATTTTCAAATGATGCCTCAATTAAAAAGAAAAAACCTACCTGAATTCACAAATTACATTTGGAGTCCACATATGGATTACTGGCTACCAGTTTTGACCTCTTATTTTAAAGGACAGGTAGAATTTTGTCAAGCAGGGATGGTTGGGGAGAACATTCTAGCAAGGAAACAGTGACGGGGAAGGCAGGGGAGGCAGCAAAGGCCAGGTAGTGTTTGGAAAGCAGAACACTGCTCCAAGGGATTGAAAGGGAGAGGATGAGGGACAGAATGGTCAGGAGACGATGAGCGGCTGGAGAAGGCTTTCAGGGAGAGGCATGGGCTGGGCTGACAGGGTAGCTCTGGGAATGCTGACATGGAGAAGGAAGGACTTTGAAATGCCAGAACAGCTAGCCTACCAGGTCACTCTCTTCCCCTCTCTGGGGCTCAGTTTTCCCTTTTTTCAAGTGAGTGCCTGAAGAAGCTGAGCTCTAAGCCCTCTTCCAGCCCTTTCTGCACCATTCAGGAGCACCACTGCAATTTCCCTTCCTAGAAACACTGCGGGCAGCTTCTGTGCTCTAGGCTGTGGCAGATGTCACTGCAGCTCACCACTAGGAGGAAAAGGAGTCAAGGTCTGTTCCAGGGACCACCTTTACTAGCTATAGAAGACAAGGTGACCTGAGCCATGCAGAGGAAACCAGAGGCCTCAAGCATAGACCTGATCCCTGGATGAAGCAGCAGCTCAAACAATAACACAATCAACTTCACTGAATACATGTTTTGGGCCAGACCCCAGTCTATTTACTGAACAGAATTATCTCATTAAATGAGGCAGGTCTTACTTTTATTTCCATGTTACAGATCAGGCATAGAACGATTAGACAGGCACAAGGTCAAATAGCTGGAAATCACAGGAGGAGCAGCTAGACCCAGCAGTCAGTCTGATGCAGAACCCTCAAGCCCACCCACTCCATCGAACTGTCTCCCTTCCAGTGTCTTTAAAATCTGTATTTTGGTTCTGTGTTCCTTTAACAATTGTGCCAAAATTATGTGGCCGGATAACCCAACTGGGAATGTTCCTTGGCTATAAGGACATCAAGAAAGGCTAAGGACTAGGGTTCCCTCTCTTGCTCCAGAGGGTGGCCCAGGGTTTGAGTCCTAGGGAGTTTTATTCCTCTTGACATGGTAAAGAGGTTAAAGGACTTTGCTGTGAAAAATTGGGATGCTTGGTGCAAGAAGTCAGATTGTCAGAATGAATGTGGATGAGTGGGGAGTTGCCGGATTAGGAGATTTGGATTCTACCTCAAGCAGCTAAAGGGGTGGTACATTTCACAGATGGCAGGGGCCTGCATCCCACCCCAAGCAGCTCCCCAGAGTGGGGAGACTATAAAGCCAGGACCAAACACTAAGCGAAAGGGTTCAGAAGCCACGGGAAGGAGCATGTTAACAACCACACTTGGCGTGGGTCCTGAGCATCGCAGGGGCAGCCACCTGGACCAAAGACCAGAGGCTTTGCCTCAAGGACCCTGGTAAATAGACCTCGGGATTCTTATAAGAATCCTGAGGGAGAGGGGCCCCCATAATGTCTGAGATTTGATCTTCTGCCAACCGTGGCTAATTGGGAGGGGAGTTGTGAGCTAACATTTAATTTGACTTAGAAAAAAAGTTCTTGCCCCAAATATTAGTGGGTTAATTTGGCCAATTACAATTATGTACATGGAAAAATATTTATATGAAGAACAACGTACGTTTGAGAAATTTTGATCATCTGATTATGGAAAATTTTCTCTCTCTTATATACTTATACACTATATATTCTGATTGTTTTCTCTTTAAATACTCTATTTTTAGGTTGACTCAATGGCTAATCTATAAGATAAATATAAAACTATTTTTAAAAATGTTAATGTATGTGACTATATGTGGACACACAAATATTCATTTCTATCGCCATTGGAAATGAGAGACAAACCAAATATTCTAAGGGCTTCCCTAAGCTCTAACATTAATACCCAATAACTAATGAACTAGTAAGTATTAATACTAATTAACAATTATATGGCATTTACCCTGTACTAAGCATTGATCTAAGCTGCATAAGTGTGAATAATTGTTTACAACCCCATTTATTTCTTACTGTACTCCTTTGAGTTATATTCCCATTTTATAGATGGGAAAAATTGAGGCACCTGGAGGTTAAGTAATTTGCCCTCAGTAGCATAGCTAATAAGTGGCAGAGCTGGGATTTGAACCCAGGCTGTCAGGCTCCAGAGTTTGTGATGACCTCTAGAGTACTTTGCTTCCTAGCATCTGCTGGGAGGATTGAAGGTAGAACATATAGCGCTTTTCAAGTTCTCTATAAATTCATTCATTAATTCAACAAAATTATGTCTGGCACTATGCCACGTATGAGGGATTCAGTCCCTGCACTCATGGTATTCACGGTCCAGCAAGGATCTTCCTCTGAATTCCCTCCCTTCCTCCTTTCATCCCTCCCTCCTTCTCTCACTCTCTCTGTCCCAAGGAAGTTACCCACGTAAGCAGACTTCATTTCACAACTTCATCCAAAAACTCACATGCACATACCCTGGTGATGTAGGTGAAGCTAATACACAACTGAATGGGTCTAAAGAGAGCTAAATTTGCAAATTTGGAAAAGCGAATCACACCTAAATGTAAGGCCAGTCACTATCAAACTCTTAGAGGAAAACATAGGCAGAACACTCTTTGACATAAATTGCAGCAAGATCTTTTTTGACCCACCTCCTAATGAAAATAAAAATAAACAAATGGGACCTAATGAAACTTAAAAGCTTTTACACAGCAAAGGAACCCATAAACAAGATGAAAAGACAACCCTCAGAATGGGAGAAAATATTTGCAAACAAAGCAACGGACAAAGGATTAATCTCCAAAATATACAAACAGCTCATGCAGCTCAATATCAAAAAACAAACAACCCAATCCAAAAATGGGCAGAAGATCTAAATAGACATTTCTCCAAAGAAGACATACAGATGGCCAACAAACACATGCAAAGATGCTCAACATCACTAATTATTAGAGAAATACAAATCAAAAGTAAAATGAGGGCTTCCCTGGTGGCACAGTGGTTGAGAGTCCGGCTGCCGATGCAGGGGATGCGGATTCGTGCCCCGGTCCGGGAAGATCCGACATGCCGCGGAGCGGCTGCGCCCGTGAGCCATGGCTGCTGAGCCTGCGCCGGGTCCGGAGCCTGTGCTCCACAATGGGAGAGGCCACAACAGTGAGAGGCCCACGAACCACAAAAAAAAAAAAAAAAAAAAAAGTAAAATGAAGTATCACCTCATACCAGTCAGAATGGCCATCATCAAAAAATCTATAAACAATAAATGCTGGAGAGGGTGTGGAGAAAAGGGAACCTTCGTGCACTGTTGGTGGGAATGTAAATTGATACACTCACCATGGAAAACAGTATAGAGGTTCCTTAAAAAACTAAAAATAGAACTACCATATGACCCAGCAATCCCACTACTGGGCATATACCCTGAGAAAACCATAATTCAAAAAAGACACATGCACTCCAGTGTTCACTGCAGCACTATTTACAATAGCTGACATGGAAGCAACCTAAGTGTCCATCGACAGATGAATGGATAAAGAAGATGTGGCACATATATACAATGGAATATTACTCAGCCCTAAAAAGGAACAAAATTGGGTCATTTGTAGAGACCCATTTGTGGATGGACCTAGAGTCTGTCATACAGAGTGAAGTAAGTCAGAAAGAGAAAAACAAATATTGTATATTAATGCATATATGTGGAATCTAGAAAAATTGTATAGATGATCTTATTTGCAAAGCAGAAATAGAGACACAGACGTAGAGAAAAAAAATGTATGGATACCGAGGGGGAAAGGGGCAGGGGCGGGAGGAACTGGGAGACTGGGATTGACACATATACACTACTGATACTATGTATAGTAGACAACTAATGAGAACCTACTGTACAGCACAGGGAACTCTACTTAATGCACTGTGGTGACCTAAATGGGAAGGAAATCCAAAAAAGAGGGGATATATGTATATGTAGAGCTGATTCATTTTGCTGTACAGTAGAAACTAACACAACATTGTAAAGCAGCTATACTCAATAAAGACTTTAAAAAAAGAAAAGAAAAGCAAATCACAAATATTGATCTCACAACACAAAGATAGCAGGACAGGGTCCTCTTAGAAATAAACCCAAATTGCCAAGACATGTAGCATGGAAATCTAGAAGGATTGATAGAGAACATTTGCCACTATTAAAAGATTTCTTTTGCGTTCACAGTTCATGAGCTGAATGTGGTTCATAAACATTCTGGGGTTGGAGGCCCGATTAAATGTAATATTCTTGCAAGGGAAAGAGTGCTGACTTCATCGCAAGGCAGGCCCTGCTGACGGCAGACTAAGACTGGAATGTGCTGATAATTATCTTTAAGGCCAGTCAACAGCTATATGTCTCCTATAATATCACCTTTAAGATCAAGCCAAGACATTCCAGTCTGAATCAAGGTTTATTTATGAAAGGATTTAACACTTTTAGATCCCATATTGCTTGGAGGACCACCAATTTCCATTCCCAAATATCCAATTTCTTCAATTTCACAGAGTATGAATGAGATTTCGGGTTCCCATATGTGGAGGGAAAAATTTCAGACACTAAAGTTCCTTTTCTTCAATGAGGTGAATTTCTTTGCTAACGCCTCCGCAAAATAAAACACCACTAGGGACTGAAAGCAGAAAATACCATGTCATAATGCTACATTCATGTAGATGTGAGCAAATTTTCAGGTAATTCTAGCTGAATGGTCTCCCTTGTTCCCCTCAAACTTGAAAGGTCAAAGGAGCAATGTAATTGTGGGTGCTCTTTATAGACCACAGACAGAAGAAAGAATGGCCCTTCTACCAGCAAGGACACAGGATTTAAAGGGATACACAGACATCCAAAGAAAGCAACAGAGTCCAAGTGGACCCCCGCATGTTGGAATCATCTGGAAGATTCTATAAGGTCCTTCACTGGTGGTGTTAGGGACCGATCAGATATCTTTTTTGAAGAACTTGTGTAAACTGGCTTAAACTAGACCAGGGTTGGCGTACTGTGTGGTATGTAGTGAAAAGTTATAGTGTCCACTGTGGAGGAGAGAGAGAAGCAATCTCAGAGGAGATATCCCAGGGACCTATATTTCAGGTCTGCAAGGTTATTTCATAATTGCCATGCTAATAAGAAAGATAATGATGACCATGAAGGCAACCAACAGATATAAAAATAAATGTTTTTTAAAATAGGAAATATAGTATTAATCATTTGATGACATGAAATAACTTTATTCATTTGGTGACTGAAAGTAATTTAGGAATTAAGCAAGAAAAATATGAAAAACATTTAAGCTGGAGAATGATCAAATGTCTTATCTTTATTACTACACTAGTAAGTATTAATAATTACCTATTAATTAATAATTGTAATATTTTAATTACCTGTTGATAAGTACATATTAATGGTGCTAATATGTATGCATGTGTGAGTGTATATTTATTTTTGCATGAGAACCAACCTGCTTGATGGTCGTTATCTGTCATTCTAAATTAATAAAGGGACATTCTGGTTTCCTAAAACAAAATTATATGCACATATGTATGTATTTACACACACAGGAGAGAAGGCTGTTTAGAAAGAAATGCACCAGGGAATTAAAAGTGGTTTTCCTTGGTTGTGAATCATGGATTTTTTTTCTATTTCTCATGATCCAAACCCAAAATAGCTTTATTGATACCTTGATCTCAATTATAAAAATAATACATGCTTACATATTTTTAATTCTGAAAATACAGGAAAGTATTAGGGAGAGAAAGAAAAACAAAATAAAAATAAAAACACAACTCCAGGACCCACAGAACTGCTGATGACCATTTTTATAGCTTTCCAAACTTCTTTCCATCTATGCTCATCATTTTAACAAAAGTCAATCATGCTACACATACTGCTTTGCAGCCTTCCTTTTAACTTAACAAAATACCATTAATGTTTTCCCTATCATTAGGTATTAATCTAGTTCATTCTTTAGTGGTCACAGTGTAATCTATAACACTCCCCTCCCAATGGGCCTTGAGTTGTTTCCAAGTTTTCAAATTGTATAAAAACTGTACAGAAATGATCTCTGAACATTATCCTCCACTCATGATTCAGTTATTACTTAAGGTAAGTTCCTGGAAAGGCACTTGCTGGGTCAAAGGCCACGCATATTTTTAAGGTTCAGAATACACACCAACAAAGTCGCCCACTGAAAGACTATACAAATCCAGAAGGAGGAGCATATTTTATCTTCTTTTTTGTTAGTTTGTTTCTCTGTATTTTCTGCTGATGTTTTCTATAACTTACACTTTGCTTAAAAATTGCTTGTGTAAAAGGAAAAAAAATAGTTCATGGAAAAATAAAAGGAAAAGAAAAGTGATAATTGGAAGACGACTTTTTCCAACAGAGAATTCTGATCTATAGGACAGGTCTTGCCTAGAAAGAAGATGTCCACACAGGACTCTCTAACTTGATGCCACTGTCCACTGAACTCACCCAGCTCACTCCCCTTGCTCATGCCCATCATGCTACCTTCCCACTCATGGTCATCTACTGGTAGAGAATGCAGTGATCAGCAAGGTTGAGTATCCAGTCCTTTTAATGGTCCTAGTCATCACTATGTCTTATGACTTAGACACAAGGAAGGTCTGAGGAGCTCATGAATTCCCCTGATGCAAGTGACTTGCTGCTAAGTTTTACCTCAGACCAGGAGAAATGATTTGTCCATTTACTGCAGTGTACAAACATGTGAATCTAGACTCAGAAAGGAAGCAGCTACTTGTCAGGTTGATTTTGAGGACTCTCTTGAAGTTTATCCCAGAAAACTAGATACCCACCATTGGAAGATGAAAGGAGAGGAACCAGATACATGCTTGCGTCCTTCTAAGTGCTAACCATACCTGCAGTATGAAATTTAGAAGCTCATATAACTGCACAACGATTTGCTCTACCAACAAAGAGTGTGATGCTGTTGTCGGCTTATAGAAGACATTCCCATAGAATAGACAGAAAGGATCACTTTAGTTTGTTTAAAAAGAAAAATTCTCAGTGCAGTACACCAGAGGCTGTTGTAGAGGTATGTAGGACATAAAATCTAACACAAAAAGCAAGAACCACTTACATTAATGTATAATATGCCTTTGCTTCAGGAAACAAATTGCTCTGTTTCCAATATTCTTGGGTCTTTTGATAAAATTCTGCCATTTGACAACTGTAATTTTCATTGGGAGAAGAGTAAAGTTGAATTGGTTTGGATTAATGAGAGACACATAGTATTTGAGATATGAGGGATGTACAGTAAGATCCCATGTATTATTGATGTCAACACACCTACTTACAAATAACATCCTTCCTGTTTTCTGTTGGCTGAGGGGTTGGAAGCAAGATAACATTAAATTAAACATATGTGTATGCAGGAAGACAACAGGCTCTAATGAAGTTATTGGGGAGAGCTGATTATTAATTTATTTGGCCTGTCAGAGGCTTGGTATCCACTTCTTTATTCACTGCTGTATTGCAGAGAGTGAGAATGTTAGATAAGTAAGTTCCTAAAAAGTTAGAAGTTGTAGATTATTTCAAAAATTATTTCACTATTTTTGTTCATTTGAATGAACAGCATTCATATGAACAAACACAGCAAAACAGAAACAGGGTCATAGATGGAGAACAAACTGGTAGGTGCCAAAGGGGAGGGAGATGAATGAAATAGATGAGGGAAATTAAGAGATACAGACTTTCAGTTACAAAATAAAGGAGTCATGGGGATGAAATGTACAGTTTGGGGAATGTAGTCAACAATAATGCAATATTGTTGTATGGTGACCAATGTGGTCAAAAGGTACAAACCTCCAAGTACTGGGGATATAATGTACAACATTATACACATAAATAACACTGCTGTACAGTATACAGGAAAGTTGTTAAGAGAGTAAATCCTAAGAGGTCTTGTCACAAGGAAAAAACATTTCTTTTTTATTTCTTTTATATCTATATGAGACAATGGATGTTCACTAAATGTATTGTGGTAATAATTTCTTGATGTCTGTAAGTCAAATCATTGTGCTGTACACCTTAAACTTGTATAGTGCTGTATGTCACATATCTCAATAAAAATGAAAGAAAAATTGACTATTTTTAAAACTATGACATTTTTAGATCGCAGGACAAAAATAAAATATCATTAAAATACTTTCTAGTAGTTCACGTCTTCTAAATAGGACATACACGTCCCCAGTATTTGTATAAGGTCATCCCAACCCACAGCCACTGACCCAGAGCATGAACTCCACCTTGAGGTCAAGCCAGGTGATTCTGAAAGAAGTGCTAAATCCTCCAACCACTGCAAACCTATTCAATTCACTGTGGCAAGAGCATGGTGAGAATTTCTGTTCCAGTGGCCTAGAAGAATGAGTGTACTTCACAAAGCACCCAATTTATTCCCCCAAAATGCTTGGCCTCCCAGTTGACTTTGGGCTAATTTTACACAAAAATCCAGGATTTTGCAAAGATTTACTCTAGGGTTTCCAAACGTGGAGTATTATTGCCTCGCTGACAGATTTTTAGACTGCTGCTTGTAACAGGTGATTTTCACACCACTAGGAATCCAGAACACTGGGCCAAAATTGTCTCTAAGATTTCAGCTGATGTCAAATCAAACAGATTCTAGAATCTGTGTAAGCAAAGAAGTAAAAATACTTCTTAAATTAATAATCATGTGTGAGATAGTACAGCAGCATCAAAGTTACACAAATTACACCTCCTGCTCACCCTCGCTCTGCAACGTCCATGGCCACTGGTATTCTCTCTGTTTCTCAAACACACTGAGCTTGTTCCCACCTCATCAACCTTACATTTGCTGTTCCTGCACCTGATGCCCACTCATTCCAGTGCTTTGCTCCCGGTCACCATTCAGCTTCAAAAGCAGCCCTCCTGCCTCTCCAAACCTACTGTATATGACATGGCCTGGTGATTTCCTTCACAGTACATGTAACAATCTCCAATTGCTTGCTCAATTTTTAAAATGTATTCCTTGTTAATAAGGGCAGGGCCTCATTTTCTTTATTCACAGTCACATCCCTGATACCTTGAACAACACCTAGGGCAGAGTAGGCACTCAAAAAATGTATGCTAAATAAATAAGTAAAAAGTTTAATTAATCCAAAGTACTAGGATTTTGCACTAAATTATAGTGCAAAGCCATAAGGTATGATTTGTATTATATTCTAAGTACTCCATCATTATAAAAACAAGATCTATTCCATTAAGATCAAGTTCATGGTGTGCAGAATAAAGGGGATTATATTAATTTACTAGTTCTCAAAATCCATCATGAAGATACCCTGTTGAATTTTTTCTTCCACCATGTCAGTGTTTTAAAAGAGTTTGCTTTTCAAATAAACTTTCTACTATTAAATTGATAATATGCCTTTATATACTTCTCTCAGAATTTTTGAACGATAAAAAATGGCATGTGGAAAAAAAGTATACAATGAATGTTTATAGCAACATTACGCATAATATCTAAAAAGTAGAAACAACCCAAATGTCATCAACTAATAAATGGGCAAATAAAACGTGGTATAACCGCATACCCATACAATGGAATATTATTTATTCTTAAAAATAAAGTACTGACACGTGCTATAACATGGATAAGCCTTGAAAACATTATCCTAGGTAGAAGCCAGACACAAAAGGCCACATATTGTATGATTCCATTTATGTGAAATGTCCAGAATAGGCAAACCCATAGAGACAGAAAGCAGATTAGTGGTTAACGAGAGCTGGGGACTGGAGGGCAAAAATGGGGAGTAACTGCTCAATGGGTGCAGGGTTTCCTTTTGGAGTGATGACAGTGTTCTAAAATTGACTGCAGTGATGTAATACAACTCTGTAAATATACTAAAAATCACTGAATGATACACTTTAAATAGGTCAATTGGATGGTATGTGAATTATATAGCAATAAAGCTATATGTAATTGGTAGATACCAATTATATCTTTGGAGATTAAGCTGGATGATTAATTCTCATCCAGACCTAAAGTCTACAAATAAAGACGCTCTCTGCTCATCCAGGGTTACATTGCTTAAGGAGACGTCAGCTGTTCTATTCTAATAGATAAACTCTGAAATCTCAGTGGCTTATTGTAAGTTTATTTCTAGCTCAATTAAATCCCAGTCAACAGCTGGATTGGGCGGGGGGACGTTCACTACGAGCGGTCGTTTGGGTTCTTTCTGTCATTCTGTCTGGGTCATCCTTTAGTCTGGGCCTCAGAGTTCCAGTGGATCTTCTGTATCTGGCCAGCAGACAGGGACAGAGGGTAGAGTAAATTACACTTCGGCAATATGTCAAGTCTGAAAATGGCAAAGATCACTTTCATTGACCAAAATTTAGTCATATGGCCACCCTGAACGACAACAGAATCTGGAAAGTGTACTCTATCTGGGTACCCAGGAGAAAGAGAAATCAGGTTTTGTTGAACGTATAGCAGAGACAAAGCAGGGTTTACCACCTAAAGAAAAGACAGATTTGGGAGGGGTCTGTGAACATTTATTTTGTCACACACACTGCTGAGCCAAAGATATTTCCTCTTAACAAGTAGTTGGAGAATAGAGTGATAAAACTAATTTAGAAAGAAATCTGGCAACATCTAGTAAAATTGAAGATGTGTGAAATTTATGATCCAATGAGATAGATTAGAATAACCTGGCCACCATATTTTGCAACTTCTCTTATCCCTTGAATCTGGGCTGGCCTTGTGACTTGCTTCGACCAGTAGGATGTGATGGAAGAGACGCTGTGTGCATTCCAGATCCTAGGCTTTAAAAGGCCTTGCAGCTTCTCCCTGGAGTGATGCTCAAGAATGCTACGATACAAGGAAGGTCATCTACCCTACTGGAGGAGAAGAAGCCACATGGTAGATATCTGAGGTGCCCTAGCCTACAGATAGGCCTAATAGCCAGACATGTAAATGAGGCCAGTTGCACTATTCAGCCATTCCAGCCTTCATCTGATTGCACCCAGATGAGAAAAACTAGCAGAATAACCACCGTGTCTACCCACGGAATTGTGTAAATCATTATTTTAAGCCAGTAAATGTGGGATGTTTTATGATACAGCAATAGATAACTGATACAAACGGGAATTTCACCTCTGAGTATATATTAAAGATAACTTCTTACACTTTTGCCAAAAGAAAAAATGTTCAAGAATGCCCACCGTAGCAGTGTTTATAAAAGGAAAATTATGGAAGAAAACTAATATGTCAACCATTACAAAAGATGGATATTTAACGTATGATTTAGATATCTAACGGAACGCTATACAACAGTGAAAACAGAGCTATAGGTATCAACTTGGATAAACTTCAAAAATGTACTATTCAGAAAAGAAACTGAATTGCCCAGTGATACACATTTATTCAATCATCAAATATTTACTGAACACTATGTAGGTGTCAGGGATAAAAGAGTTCTGAAAACAGACCAAAAAAAGAAAAACAAAAAATCCTGTCTTCAATGAACTTGCTTTCTAGTGGAGGGAGACAGACAATAAAATAGAAAATAAGTTAAATGTTTAATAACCCAGATAGTGAAAAGTACTAAAGAATAATGAAGAAGGGAGAGGAGATGCAGCCTTGGAGGGATTTGCAATTTTAGATGAGGTAACCTAGGAGGCTCCTTAGGCAGGGTCATTTAAATAAAGACTTGAGAGGAGTAGGGGACTAACCATGCGCCATCAGGGAATGGCATTCTAGGCAAAGGGAACTGCAAGTGCAAAGGCCCTGAAGTGGAAGGACCACTGGTATTTTCAAGGACTAGGTAGGAGGTCAATGAGTAATTGGCCTAAGTAAAAAGGAAAGTATGAAACCATTTATGTTGCACTTTATGAATGCACAAAATAATAGTATGTGTCATTTACTAATTCACAAGTATCCAGTAAAATTATAAAAAACAGTCTATATTGGTTAGGGATACATACATATGTCAAAAAAGTATAAACATAAGCCTGGTGGGACTTCCCTGGCGGTCCAGTGGTTAAGACTTCAGTTTCAACACAGGGGGTGCAGGTTCGATCCCTGGTCAGGGAGCTAAGATTCCACATGCCTCAAGCCAAAAAAAACCCAAAACATAAAACGGAAGCAATATTGTAACAAATTCAATAAAGACACTAAAAATGGTCCACATCAAAAAGACACTAAAAATGGTCCACATCTTAGCTCCTGGTCAGGGAGCTAAGATACCACATGCCTCAAGCCAAAAAAAACCCAAAACATAAAACGGAAGCAATATTGTAACAAATTCAATAAAGACACTAAAAATGGTCCACAAAAAAAAATCTTAGGAAAAAAAAAAGCCTGGAAAAAGACCCATTACTTTCAGAATAGGAGTCCCTCTGGGGAAAATGGAGGTAAATGGAATTAAGATGGGGTATGATAGCCTATCTTTTAAAAATGTCACGTAAATATGGCAAATTTTATTTATGTATGTATTTAATTGTTTGTTAAGTAAAATTTATTCAGTGTGGATGTTGGGTAAATAGGTTTAATTACAATATTCTCTGTATTTTCTAGTATGTTTGAAATATTTCATAATTGTTTTTAAAAGGAAATGAAGCAATAACTATTTAATCAATAATTAGCAATTGTTTAAATGAGGAGACATAGTTGGACACATACACACACACACACACACACACACACACACACACACACACACACACACTAAATGAGAAGAGTATTTGCTGTCACTAGGAAGGACACAATCTCTCCCTGCAGGTAACAGCCACCACATTTCACACATAATATTACACAGGACTTAATCCACATATAGTTAGGGCAGTGCTATTTTGATGATGGCAAACACCAACATGGATTCTTCTTTAACCTTTAAGTGGCTATCTACATCTAATATAATTTCAAAGTAACATTTATATGTAAAATTACATCAAAATAAAAGAGCAGGTGCTTCTGTATAACTGGACAGGAAAAGGTTAATAATAATGATAATAATGACCATAAGAGCATTGACATTTACTAAGCACTCAGCCTCTTTTCTAACTTTCAAGTATATTAGTTCCAAGATTCCAAGTATACTAAGTCATTTAATCTTTCTAACAGTTCTATGAGGCAGGGATTGCTATTACTCCCAGCTGACCAATGAGGAGCAGAGGTACAGAGGTGACTGACTTGCCCAAGGTCACACAGGTGGGAAGTGATGAAGCCAGGCTTCAAACTTAGCAGCCTGTCTGATGGCAGAGGCTGAACTTTAACCACTAAGCTCTGCTGGGAATGCAGAAACCTCTAGGCACACCCTAAAACCACTCCCATAATTCAGAGCTTGTACACTAAAGTTAAAACCAACTGTGAATATGTTTGTGTGACTGGCAATAAATTATTAACTATATGGTTCATATTTGTTTCAACTGATGGGATTACAGGGTTCAACCGAATCAATGTGAACCTTGATTGCCCACCAACATGAATTTGAAATCTTGCTGACTCTTGTAAATAAAATTGCATCCAAAATAGTATTGACCCTTCGAACTCTTATAAATGTTATCATCCTTAACACGGTGTTTGGAGAAGTTGGGGGTGGGGTCCAATTTAGCTCTGAGAAATGCCTCCTGATTCTCTCTGAAAACCATATTTATTTCCCTAAAAGCCATACTTCCATATATATTAGTCCTACGGAGTTCTTTAGGCAAAGTTTGGGGATTGCTTCTCAATTGGGAATTCCCAACATGGCAGGCCAAAATTCTCTGTCACCACAAACTGAATGGTCAGAACTGAACAAGATTTAAACAAAAAAGAGAGAGATGCTAAAACAAAATGAACACAATGCAAAGGCATTTAAGGTCAATAAAGCCAAAGTTGAAAAATGTAAATAGTTTTGCTTTACCTTTAGCCACAAAAATGAAAAAGAACTAGCATACCACTTTTATACTAGATTTTGTTTAGTAATAGATTAAATATGTATGCAGTCCATATATGGAGAAGACTATTTCTTATAACTGGAAACAACTGGAAAAACATGTTTGCTAGAAATTATGGGCAACAGGGAACATCAAAATGTTTTTGGTGGGACATCTAAAAAAACATCTTAACTATTGGTTAATCACTTCTTTCAGATAATCTCTACTATAAATATACTTAATATTTTCCCTCATTTAAGATAAGCTTTGTTAAATAAGATCAGACACAAATCTCTGTCTCCTTGCTAAACTCTAACAATTGTATAGGATCAGTCCAGAGGTACTGTCTCACCCTGCACATTAGCTCATAAAAAGAACATTTATTCCGAAGACTCCCCAAACATACCTCCTGCAGGCAGTTAGTCTTCAAATTTGACTAGAATTTTCTGTCAACTGTCCCAGAATGTTTCTGATCCATATAGTTCAAATCAGTGACTTTAAACTACATTAACATTTTAATTTAAATTATTTCTTTTACTGGAGGCAAAGTAAATTCAATGCTCCCAGAGTGATGTTTCTAACAAAACCAACTCAAACTTTGCTTCTCTAAAATATAGCCATAAGGGAGAAAAACACTATAAACATAGTAATTATGGTGAGATAATCAAAGGCCTCCACTCTGCAAAAGAAAATTGTCCTAAAAATGTCACTTGTGGGTTTTGAGGCTCTGGAGCCTTGAAAGGGACCTATTATAAACAGAAGTTGAGAGGAAGCAACACACTTTGGATCTTTCTCTGTCTCCCCTCCCCTTTCTCTCACTCTTGGGAAGGAGAGAAGTTACAAGTTGAAAAACTCAGCCAGCTCTTCTCCACATCCCCCCACCGCCCCACCCCCTTCTTTCTCTGTCTTCATTTCTACACTGGCTTCAAAACACCCCCATTTTACTTAGCCTTTTCCCCCCACTCAGATTTCCCTGGCTTATAATTACAATCATGGGGAGCTCCCTACAGGATTGTCTTTGAGACCTTTCAGACCCGGCACAGGGATATTCCCAGCTGAAACTGACTTTGTCTCCTGCTCTTTAAAGAAACCAGCAGTGTGAACTAACTAAAAAGTTGACCCAATTTGAACAGACATTTCTCCAGAGAAGATATACAATAAGCACATGAAAAGATGCTCAACATCACTACCCATCAGGGAAATGCAAATCAACACCACAATGAGATGCCACTTCCCACTGATTGGGATGACTATTGTCAAAAGTGGTGGTGAGGAGACTTCCCTGGTGGTCCAGTGGTAAAGAATCTGCCTTACAATGCAGGGGACATGGTTTGATCCCTGGTTAGGGAACTAAGATCCCACATGCCACGGGGCGACTAAGCCCGCACGCCACAACTACCAAGCTCACGTGCTTCAACTAGAGAGGCCGCGTGCCGCAAACTACAGAGCCCATGCGACCTGGAGCCCACGCGCCACAACTAGGGAGAGAAAACCCGCACACCACAACTAGATAGAAGCCTGCGCACTGCAAGGAAAGATCCCGCATGCCTCAACAAAAATCCCACGGGCCGCAACTAAGACCCGACACAGCCAAAAATAAATAAAATAAATAGTAAAGCTTAAAAAAAAAAACAGGGTGGCGAGAATGTACAGAAATTGGAGCCCTTGTGCATTGCTGGTGGGGATGTACAATGGTGCAGCCACTGTGAAAAAGTATGTCAGTTCCTTTAAAAATTGATTGTAAAATTATAATACAATTCAGAAATTTCACTTCTGTGTAGATGTCCAAAAGAATTGAAAACACAGATTCAAGCAGTGTTCATGGCAGCATTATCCACAGTAGCCAAAAGGTAGACACAACTCAAATGCCCACTGACCACTAAAGGGATAAACAAAATGTGGTACATACATGCAATGGAATATTATTCATCCTTAAAAAGGAAGGAAATTCTGACACATACTACAACTGAAGACATATGCTAAGTGAAACAAGCCAGACACAAAAAGACAAATATTGTATGATTCCACACATATGATGTACTTAAAACAGTCAAAATGATAGAGTCAGAAAGTAGAATGGTTGTTGCCAGGGGCTGGGGTACAGGGGGATGAGGAGTTATTGTTCAATGGGCAGAGTTTCCGTTAAGAATAAGAAAAACTTCTAGATATGAATGACAGTGACGGTTGCACATCAATGTGAATGTATTTAATGTCACAAAACTGTACACTTTAAAATAGTTATAATTGTAATCTTTACACTATCTACCTTTTACCACAATAAAAAAGTTGACTCAGAGGGTATAAACACAGAATGATTTTCAGTCAACTATTTTTTTTAATAAATCAATAATCTGCCAATCTGCCATTTTGCAGCTCCTCGCTAGGCTATAAATATGATGATTCTGAGTTGTAGAGACTCTCCTTTAGCGACCATCAGATTGGAGTCTCGGTTGTGGTGGACTGAACCAATGTCATTCATGCCTTTAAACTTTCTACAGCTTTAAGAAGGAGGCTCTAGCTTAAGACAAATGGATCGCTTTTCACTTATGCCCAGGACCTGACAGACATCACTAATCAATCACAGCACTGCTTTTTGCTGAGGCCCCTGGGACTTCATAATCCTTCCCAACATTGGGTTCAGGCAGCCATCAATTAATCAGAGCTGTGGTCAAAATGAAGTCTATTTGCCATAGTTTTCTATTTTTACCCAAATTAAAATCTTACCCATTACAAACCGGTTACAATGGATTGAGCTGAGCACACCAGGTTACAGATGTAAGGGAACAGGTTTGCCCCAATCTCTGTCCATGCCTTTTAACTGCCCTGGATTCTGACACACACAGGGCCAGGGTACAGGAAAAGCACCTCAGGTAATACAACTCAAATGACCAAAGAGACAGAGATTCTTCCGGCACAATAATAGAAAGGAGATATGCTAGTATAGTCATTATGAAAGACCTCATTGTTTTCTAGAACAGGGGTTAGCAAACTTTTTCTATAAAGGGTCAGATAGTACATATTCTAGATTTTGTTGATCGTGTGGTCTCTGTTGCAACTACTCAACTCTGCCTTATGAAAGCAACTATAGACTATACATAAATGAATAGGCATGGCTGTGTTCCAGTAAAACTATTTACAGAAACAGGTAGCAGGTGGGACTTGGCCTATGGGCCACAGTTTGCCAACCAGTGTTCTAGATGTTCCATCTTCAGGCCAGATCTCACTGAGGCTGCTTTCACCTTTCTTGTTATCTACCTTCAGAATATAAATCCATTTCTATCCCCATCTGAGCACCCCCCACCCTTCTCTCCCATAGAGCTTAATGAAGGACAAGTGGCACAGAAGGCAGAACATCAAGCTAGAGGTGAGAGGGCCAAAAGGAGAGGATCTAAGAGGGCTGAAATCTGGCAGGGGCAGGGGGGCAGCAGTACATGTAGAGTTAAGAATTAAAAGTTAAGAACTAAGGCCCTCTACCAGCGAGCGGCTGAAGGGTGGATGAGTAGCATAGAAGAGCCATTCTCCAATCTCTACCTATCTGCAAAAGCTGGATGCAGTGTAACATGGTATTCAAATCCATCCAAAGTGAAGCCTTTCTGGGTATGCTCTTGGATTCTGTGTGTGAACTTGACATGACCAGGGGCCAGTTTGGTTATGGGTTGCACTACCTTGCTAATGGTAGTACTGCAAGTGATATACTTAGATCACTCTAAAGAGTGGTGCGAAGCAGGTTCAAAGCTAAGATAAGGTTATTTAATCCACTGCCACTTCCAACAAAGTTTGCCGCAAAACAATTAGATAAACAAGGTGAGTATAGAGGAGGTCAGAGCCAGGGTAGTTCAGTCCTGGGCATGCTGTAACTCACTGACCCTGGAAAGTCACTTAAGGTCTGTTTCCTGTATTTAGAGTGGGAATCCAAATGCTAGCTCCATACACGGATAAGCAAGGGTACACATTCCAGGTAATCTGCATTCAGACTAATAAAAGATAACATCTAATAAAGGGAAAAATAATCCTTCATCCTACAAAGTTTTGATGATCCGCCTTCAAAACAAGGTGGGACTGAAAGAGATAAAGGTACTTGGTGGGAGAGACAGGAATGCAGAGGAGGAGATAGGGAGAAAAACTGTGATTTGAGAGTGGAATTATAGAAGCACAAAGGTCAGACCTACGCCAGTCTGCAAGAACTACATATAGCTTCTTGTGGAAGTTGACACATAAGCTACGGATGTGAGAATAAGCAGGAGTTAGTTGGGGAAGGCAAGTGGGAGCTGGGGCATTCTAAACATGAAGAAACACAGTAACAAAGGCCCAGGGGAGAGAAACAGCACAGTAAATGTGTGTAGGGAGTGGATCTGTTCAATGTTATTAGCAGGCCCTAAAGCTGGAGGCAGGTTCCAGTGCAAAGTGAGGCTGAGGGTTAGGCCAGGGCAAGCCGATGGAAGGCCTTAAATGTCCCAATAAAGAGCACAATTTATTCTGTATGACGGCAGAGATGTTGAAGGTATTAGGTATGGCGGTGATGAGGAAATGCAGAGAGTGTCAAAACAATCAGGCTGGAGGCAGAGGAGCCAGTCAGGAAGCTGTTGGGTAGGGCAAGCAAAAGAAGATCAGAACAAAGGTGGGGGATAGAGGGGATGGAGAGGAGGGTGTAGATTTAAGAAACATCTAGAGGCTAAAATAAGAGCGACCTGGTGAGCAATTACATTGAGGGCAGGGGGACATGAGGGATAGGAAGGGACTAAGGGTGACTCTCAGATTTCTGGCCAGGCTGTATCCCTGTAAGGCCAGACCACACCACACCCTAACGTGATGTTTCCAACTACAGAGAGAATCATTCTCCCAGAAAATAGGCAATCTGGAAAAAGTTCCCAAGAAGGAAAGATGTAAAGACAAAACCAAGTTTGGAAATATCCTGGTAACAAGTACCGGAAATTATAATTACACACGTATAAATAAAAGGCCAGCAGAGATGAACGGCTATGCAATGCTCCTCTTAAAGCCAGTTTCACTATACATGGTAGTATTTCTACCATGTTTCAATGTTTTGCCTGCAAAATACACAAAGCTGTAAAGTGTATATCACATGTGTGTCTGGGTGTTTTACGACCACACCATGCCTCAGATGAACACTTTCCGTCCTGTAGTATTTCATTAGACAGAGCCTTTTTAAACAATTGGAAGAAATTTTAGTAAGTGTATACTTCAAATTACCTGCCTAGAAAAAAGATTTGAGTGTGTGGGCACCCATTTACTGTTTAGGTTTATAAATTACTGTTATTCTTATAACTTTTAAAATATTTTCAAGCTGTCTTAAATAGTATACACATCATTAAGCAGATGTCAAATTATTGACATGACATGGAATTGCTGGACACTTCAAGTACCACAAGTCTTGAGTAACTAAATTCAAAAAGGCATGTAGGGTAGAAAAAATGAAAATGAGCAGGGAAAGGTCCAGAGGCTTAGCAAAATCTGTTCCCTGAGGGTAATTCAAGGACTATAGGCTGTGGCTAAATTCAAACCCAGCACCAGGATTCTGGCTTCTACATTCCAACTGCTGTCCTAATGGAACATTTTATAAAAATTATAAGAGCAAAAGGTCTACAAGCTGGAGGTCACACAAGGATTTTATGTAATTTGATAGGGACTGAAATAAGTTACTCTCAGAAACAGAGACTCCTGATCTTCCAGTTTCACAGTGAAACATACTTGTGTTCCGTTGACTATGGAACAGTTGAACACAAGCGAGGTTCAGGTTTGAATCCTGGCTCTATCGCTAGCTAAGCACACAGCTCTGAATAAAGCATCCCCCTCTACTCCCTCACCTTCCATCTCTACAACTGAAAATGAAAAGGCTGAACAAGATCACCAGGGGCCTTTCCAGCCAGATCCTCCAGCTAGGTGCCCATGGTTAGCCCTCCCACGTAGCACTAAACCTCTCCCCCACAGCACTCAGCAAGCTTATCATTAATTTCCGGTTTAATGTCGATTTTCATGCCTGGAAGGCAGTTCTATGAGGATGGGGATCTTGTGATCTTGTTGATTTCTGTATACCCAATGCTTAATGCAGTACCTAGCACGAAGAAGTTCAATAAATATTTTCAGGGAACTTCCCAACCCCCTTTAATTAATTAATTTATTTATTTTCTGTAATTAGTTACTAGCAGTATCAGAGTAAGATCCAGATCCTTTGATATGCCCTCTGGGAATGGAGGACAACTCAGTTCCAAGTTGGATGCCTACCCATCCTTTCTTTGTTGTCAGATCATTTGGGAACTTGCCTCATCAGAGGCTTTCCCAGCTGGTTTCTCTCTCACCAGGCCCTGAAGGGCCATGTTCCTAAACTGTTTCCCTGAGCTTCCTGGTTCTTCTAAAAGGAAACAAAAATCTCATTTAAGTTTGTTTCAAATTTTATGTTAAAAGCTGTAGAGAGGATGAACTTGGTTTTTTAAAATGGCACATACTAGAGAAGTTAAAAAGGTAAGACATCTCAAAGTAACTTCTCAGAACTAAGCCTTGTCTCAATTCAATTCCCTTCTCTTCTTAAAGATCCATAGGGAATGACCCACCCCAGGGAGTTCCTCCATCCCTTTGTTCCTGTAGTGAAGAGTCAAGCCTCTGGTTTCCTCCCCCATTTCCTTATCCAGTGTCCTTCCTCCTCAGCCAACAGAGGGAGACTCCCACTCTTAACTTTCTCTCATTACTTCTATGCACTGATTGGTGATCTCCCTCCCCTGAGCCTCAGGTCCTGAAAGATCCTCAGGCTGTGGTTCTTTCAAAGGACTAGCACCAGCCTAGTATAGATAGACATCTCACCCTAAAACTCCCTGCTGGGGGCTGCCTCCTGCTGTGCAGTCTCCAAGCCTCCAAGGCGAGTCTTCCTCACTTTGCAGAAGGGATTCTCCTGGGAAGGGGCTCTGAGCCAGCCATGCCCATCCCAGGTGCCTTCCCGCCCTCCTCAATTTCTCCCAGAGTCTTCCTCTTGCTATTAACCCTGGTTGAGTTCAAGTTTTGCGTATTTATTTTTTTCCTGTTGACTTTTGGTCTTCCCTACGTGGCCACTTTTATTTCATTCCAGGTCCTCCAATGTAGAAGTTTTTAGAGCTTGCTTTCAAATAGACAAACAAAATAGTGGACAAAGCTAGTATATAATATGTAGGGAGACACAACTGGCTAAGAAAATGTATGAAGGAAAGTAAGGCAGTGATTACCACAGAAGTCAAGAGAGTGGTTATTTGGGGAAGAAGGGAGTAAGTTGGTTTGAGCGTGATCTTGGAAGACTTCTGGAATAACTAGAAAGTCTGAGGTTCTTTCACAAGTGGTAAATTCAAAGGTGTTTCCCTTATAAATTCACTAGCTGTACACGTGTTTTTTGCTGTTTTATGTATTTGCATTATACTTAACAATATTTTTTTTCTTTTTTTTTTAAAGCTCACATCCTCTTTGACTGTACAACTTAGCTAAGGAATGATGACCAACTAGATTCCTATAAACAAAAAAAAAGTACAAATCTCTTCCCATGTTTCAGCAAATTCTCATCACCGCAATAAATATTTCACATCAAACTTCCACTTGCTTGTGTCCCCATTCATGAATCAGAACAGTTTAAAGACAAAGAGTATGTCAAAGGAAAGCTAGACCCAAGAAAACTTTGAATGATGGACAACTTAAAGAAAAAAAGCCCTGAGTAGTCACTAAAAATATAATACCCCTTTCCTTTTATGTCTGTTAGAGCATTTTTAATAATTACTATGTACAGAGGACTTTAAAGCAGATGAAGGCAATAAAGATGCTACTTTTATGACACCTATTGTTATTGTGTGCCTGAGACTGAGTATTTAGTGTACTTCATCAAATTTAATCTTTACAACAACTCTAAAAGATAGATATTATTTATCTTAATAATTCTACAGTGTGTGTATTGTTATTCCTCTAACAAGTCAAGCCCATTCTCACCCCTGGAGACCTTTGCAAATGGTTTCCTCTACTTCCAATGCTCTTCCCCCAACTCTGCACACCTGCTCCTCCTTCAGGTTTTAGCTTAAAAGTGATACACTCCTCATTCCACAATTAGCCTTCTTCCCCCTGCTAGTACCCCTTAAAACATACTCCCAACCCATTTAGCACTCAGAAAAACAACTATCCAATTCCTCATTTCTTGCTCACAATTATGGTAAAATCTTCTGAAAGTAACAGACCATCCTGACGGCCGAGCCGTCCTGGAATTCTTTTCAATAAATCCTCAGCTAGAATGAGACAATCTGTCTTGAGATATGCATTCCTTTCGACAAGAAGCCATGAAAAAGCAAGCAATTAATACGTGGGGCTGGCCAGCAAAAAATGCTCTTGTTAATTACCATGAAATAAAAAGAAAATAACGGTGCCTGATTACAAGCACCAACCTTCAGGCTTGGAAAGGAGAAAACCTGCCCTCCATGCAAAGATAAAGCCAAGGAAAAGAGTCTTAATTTCTCAGCCGTACATGGGTTGCGTTAGGTCAAGTTTTAACTGCAAACTTTAAGCAACAATAAAGATGGCAAACAAAATCCTTCAGATGTGAGAAGAAAGAATAATCATAGCTACACGCACTTAGTCCAATGGGGGAGTATACAGAGCGTTACTAAAATTTATTTTATAGCTAAAATGTATGTTTAGCTTGGTTTGTGGCTGCCTCTGCAGCCTGTATGTGCAGGGCATTATAAACACTCTTCAGGGGTCCTGCCTACCTCCCACGCTCTATAGCATCAATCAAATGAACCAAGTAGCCGTCAAAGTCTTTTTGGAGGGCGCTCTGTGGCCCAAACCCACTGCAGGCAAACCTCCTGGCCACAGGAGCCGTGCCATTTCCTCCTCAGTCTCCTGGCTCCTGTGGCCTCCAGCCTGGAGATGGTGTCCAGCCTCTCAATTTACGGGAACCCCTTCCCTGCCTCCTGTGCGTGGGTACGCAAGGCCATATTTAGCTCAGCCTACCCAGGGTTCACTTCACTGGACCAAGTGAAGCCAAACACCAAGTGAGCACAAGAAAGAAAGGGCTTTCTGTCTCAAGTATCTGTCTGTGTGAAGTCAGTGGCTTTTTAAAGGCTACCACTTTGGTGCCTACGCGTCAGAGTCTTTGGGGTTTTAATTTAGAGGTGGAAAATATAGTCATCTAACACCAGCAAGCAAAATTAAGGAGGCTATGATGTTTCAAGGCAAGAAAATAAGACAGTCTGGGAATGGATATACATACGTGTGTCTATATCTTTATACATGCATATATACCATATGTGCACGTGTGCTAGAACAATGAGGGTATGGCTCGCTGCCAAACATTAAGAAAAGTTTTTAAAATTTACGATGCTGGGAAAAAGTATACAAAAACATAAATCTTAGATTTTTCTCCTAATCAATGCTAAACTACCAGAACATACAAATCTTTAAAACAGTATAACCCAAGGAATTGAGAGTTTAACAAAAAACCTAAAATTAACAAATGGCTTCCACCAATCGTATCAGGAAATGACACAATATTTGCTCAATGCTAACTACAATAATGATGATGACGGCAAAAGTAATCGTGTCTGCCATTCCTGAGCACATCCCAAGCACAAACAATTGTGGTAATGTCTTTACGTTGAGATGTCATGGATTCACACAAACCTGTGAGGTAGCTAGTCTTCTTATCCCCATTTTAAAGACGATAACACTGAGGCAGAGTAAGATTAAAAAACCTCAACATCACACAGCTGTAGAGTGTCAGAAGAGGGAATGGATTCCAGGCCTATGCATCCCTAGATTAAAGAACGAAAAGTGACAACCAATGATATGCAGCCTCCCCGTGGGAAAGGAACAAAACCCAGATCTAGATAAAGAAAGAAAATTGGGAAGAAATCAGGGAATTTTCTCGATAACCGAAGCCTCCAAGGAGTCAATGTCGTCCTCGGTGTCAACGTAATTCTGGCAACAAAGCTTCTGTGTGGTTGTAAATGACTTTGAACCTTTCATAGTACAGAAGCGGTCATTTGAAAAGTTGGAAACCCAATCAGTGTATTACTTATATGATGCCTAAAAAGCAGCTTGCATGATTTCAAAACAGAATAATGTGGTCTGAAAGAAATAAGACGAGGTTACAAAATATGCCCTAATGTTCCCATTTCTATGCACATCATCCTTATTCCAAGTAGTTGCCTTGGAGGCTGTTAGTTATTCCAGAGAGGCAGGCTTTTTTCTCTAAGACATTTTGGGAAACCTGCCTTTGGAACCATCCCCAGAGTCTGGCACATTTTTGCGACAAAGTATCATACCAGCAGCATAACTTTACAAAGTCCTTTAGAACCAAATCTGGGGAATAAGGCTACGGATCAAAAGACGAAACTCTGGTTTTAGAAAAGAATGAGTTGTGATTACAAAAGAGTAGCGGTCTCTTGTATGGCTCCTAAGGTGGCCAGAGGAATTCCAGAAAGCTTTTGAGTAACAGCCGCCATGCTGAGAAATGTACACAAGTTCCACTGGGTGATGACTGAGCAGGGAAACATTCATTTGAAAATGAGAGTGTCAAAAACTAGACTGTTTAAGATGGTGGTGGTGATGTAGTTACCGTGCTTACCCAGGCTCGGCGCTTCCTGCACAGTGCCCAGCACACAGCAGGTGCCCACTGCACGGTTGTAAATGACTCAGTGACTCTACCCATTGGTCAATTAAACAAAGAACAAACTCTTTGCTAATGAGAAAATTCTTTGCTCATACAACGGTTAATGGGTCAAAAACCTAAACACTCACAAAAGTATGGCTTTGTTGGAGAACTAAACTACGAAGAAAAACCTGCTGTAAGGATCTGCCACTCATTTTTCCACCTTTCTCCAGATGTTTCCAGTCTGCAGACTCTGTTTCCCAAACGTGTGCACACAGGGCGCCTGCCACACAGGCAGTCGCTCTGAGAGCAGGGTGGGAATTATGTTACCACTGCCCCCCTCATGAAGCTGCTTTCCCTGCACTGACAGCCACTCCAAGCAGCTTCCAATGAAGATGATGCCCCCTGCAGCTTATATGAGAAAGGAAGAATAACCAGGACTGATCTCTAAAGATGCACATGTTCAAATGCCAACAAGAATGCTTCTTGCAGGAAAATCCTATTCCAACAAACTTCAGGACAAAACCTAAATGGTGCACCCTCTATTTATGGTTAGCCTATCTGATTATTCAGCCGTTCATTCATCCCACGTTTATTAATAATTAATACATTATGATGATCTTACTACTTAATGGCACTGAAACGACCCAGTTGAATAAGACACAGGTCCTCACTTCCAAAGAGGTCGCCACTGCATTTCATTCAGAACACCCACCCCCTGCTCTCCCCCAAGCCCCCAGCACCCGCTGCTGACCAGCATTAGCACTCTTCTCTTTCCTCCTGGACGCAACTGCCCAGTCCTTCTCTACTCTGTGCCAGGCAGCCACTCACAATCCACAGAAATGCCACGGGATCTTTTCATCCATTCTGCTTACTTACAATAATTCACTTATTCAGTTAGTCAAAAATGCTTATTGAATGCCTACCATGGGTCAACATGGTTCCGGAAACATAAGAGAATCCTATATTCTAGTGAGGGAGATGGACCAAGTCCCATGTGGTCACAGGAAAGACAACTAGGAAACAAGTTCACAAATAACTGTACATTATTATATTTAGGCTGTGATATGCATGATGAAGAAACATAAAGTAAGGCTGGGACATAAAGAATGACGAGAACAATGAATTAGAAAGAGCATTCAGAGAAAGGCTCTCTGGGGAGATAATATTTGAGCAGAGACCTGTAAGTAGTAAAGAAGTAAGTCACACACATACCTGAAGGAAGAATGTTCTAGTCAAGGGAACCGCAGGTTCTAAGACCTAAGAGCGGGGCAGGCTTGAGATTGGTGTGCTAGAGTAGTCAGAGAAGGAGCCAGTGGGAGGAGAGGGGTTCCCAGAGAAAGCCAGGGCCAATGGCACAGGGCACTGCAGAGCCCTCAAAAGCGTTAAGTGTTGAACAACAATATGACATCATCCTCCTCAGCATCGTCACGGCACCAGCAAACACCTACTCTGTGCTGTGTGCTGTTTTCTAAATGACCACAGTACTAGGAGGTGGGTACTGTCATCACCTGAGATCCAGAAGCTTAACCTGCCATCTATCACACAGCTAGCAAATGGCAACACCGGGAGTCAACCCAGAAGTCCATGACCTTAACCAGCGTGGTAACAACACATCTTAAAAAAAGCAATCTGCATGATAAAGAGATAAAAGGGTCAAACCACTCAGAGGTGAAGGCAACTAGACTGGGAAGACTGTATCTGCTGATGGAAAAGTCCCTCCAGGGATGTCACTGACTCTCAGAGGATGCTTGTGGAGAGTGAGTGAGTATGCTATTAAATACAAGAGTGGCAAAAAGTAATAAGTGATTTTGGATGTAACTAAATTAACAAAATAAACATCATAAGTAGACATCTTGACGATTTTATCCATACCCCTATAAGTTTATATATTCAAACTTGAAAAATTTTTTTATGAAACATCTCTTTGAGAAAGAGTAGGTGGCTCTGTAATCAGGGTGGCTTATATTTGGGTATATATGATAATATTTTCAGATTCATAAATGTTGGAAGTACTCATCAGAAATAGGGAGGGGGCCCAGCCCTCATCCTGGGGACATTTGCAGGAAACCCCAACAAAGCTGCAGGAGCTGCCTTAGTTGAACAAATTCAGGCTGCTTTTGCTTAGAATGTTCATCTGCTGTACTTGCACTGTTGCCTAGTCTAAACTACAAAAAAAATCTCTTTGGGTTGTATTCCCCCATCTCCTAGTACATCGTACATTATGATTATGTCGTCATGGTTATATCTGTCCATTACATAGGGTGACGAAGAAGCAAGAACCTAGTCTCAGAAACCCAAAAGGTTAGTACAGAGCCTGACACAAATGGCTGTGGAATGAATGAAACTTTCATTTCATCAGCATTTAAAATATAGAGAAATGACCTTATTTTTATATGGTTAAAAAGCTTTAAGAATTAAAAACATTATAGAATCTGTTAAAACTGAAAAGAGGGTTCTCCCTCCTCTTGTAATATATCACCCAGACACCACAGTCCCTAAAGATGCAATTTTAACTACAACCCTGGTCTCAAACATTGGATGGTGGTGATTCCTGTGAGGTGAAACTTTAATCAGGTGAACGAAGCCACAGTCCCGTACGGCCTTAATTCCCCATTTAGGGTACGGGGGTAAATAATTTTGTAAGATGAGTAAAAGGGTAAAGCCATCATTAAGCCAGGTTAAGAGAGGTGCAGTTCATTCAGAGATTACAGGCCCATTTACGATCAGACTCAGGCATCCAGGAGACATACATTCAATGTTATATTGTTTAACCGTTAACATTTTTAAATTTGCATTTTCTAGTTTCTCATAAGGATCCTTTCACAGCCAAAAATGTACAACCAAAACAGAAACAAGCCTGCAACTAATGACACAGGGACGCTCTGTGCTTCATTTTCAACCCGTATAATTGATTTTGACAGCATGACAGGAACCTAAAGCACTATATTGCACACCGCCAATGAACTGCTTGAGTAGGAAGAGGGCAAAACTGCATCCAAGTGAGAATTAACAATAGATACCTTAAAATTTCAATTTTATATTTTAAAGCTGGAATAATTTCCATCTCTTCCTCCAAAATATTCTTTATCAAATTTGGATTTGGGGCATAGCATAATGTGAGCTTATAATCAGAAGTCAGGGCAGATCCCAGAGTCACAGGGTGAGAGAAGGAAATACTCCTATGCCCGTCATAAACATTTTTCAAGTTTGCTTCACATCAACGTTTTTAATGAGGTGCAATATTTTAAAACTATATCAGAAGTAGAACTTTCTTGGCCAATCTTTCTAACAGAACTATTTTTTAATCAAGTAGCAGGTGTAAAGCCATTTTAAGATGCCCAGGTGAATTTTTATTCAGCAAACATAAGATAATGCTTAATAAAGCATCATTATAGAGTTTGTTCAACCTCAGCCTGCAATCAAAGAGCTGACTGCAAAATTCAGCTATCAGCATTGTAAACTGCCTATATCAGCATTTACCCAAGTTTCCTAAAATACTAATTCTTTGCAATGTTAATAGATGTTCAGGGGCGGGGGTGGGGGGGATTTCTTTTGTCAAATGATTTGGAGAAATTTTCAAGAACATTAAACAGTTTTCTTGATCACAGCACTTCTCACTGTCTTTAATATGCTAATATGCACGGTGACTCTGCAAGTGAAGGAGATAGTACCTATTATTTTCCAAAGGCATTTGACAAACTGAACACTTTTTTTTTGTTTGTTTGTTTTTTGTTTTTTGTTTTTTTTGTTTTTATTGCGGTACGCGGGCCTCTCACCGTTGTGGCTTCTTCCGTTGCGGAGCTACAGGCTCCAGACGCGCAGGCTCAGCGGCCATGGCTCACGGGCACAGCCACTCCGCGGCATGTGGGATCTTCCCGGAACGGGGCACGAACCCGCGTCCCCTGCATCGGCAGGCGGACTCTCAACCACTGCGCCACCAGGGAAGCCCTGAACACTTTTTTCTAATAGTATCTCACAGAACTTCACTTTCATAAATGTGTTTGGGAAATGTAAACCTAGATAATATCAACCAGGTTTTTGTCAAATTATTCTCTTTCTATTTTCCCACAGCTCAGTATGACCCACACAGTTGAGGGGGGGAAATAGCCTCTATTGACATAGTGGCTTATTAAAATAATAGTCTACTTCACAAATAATTACATTTAAAAGCCACATAGCTCCTGCCCTTGAGAAATAAGTCTGTAACCCAAGTAGGTCAATTCTGAGGAGTTCCTGCATTGTTTATCTTGTGTCCAGACTGTCACAGTGCTAATCTTTATCTTATACCAAAAAAGTAACAATTGGTGGATGTATTATTATAACCGACTACGCTAAAGAAAGAAAACAATATCTTAGTGCACCCTACAAAAGTCTTCAAAAAATGGCAGTCCTTGCAATTCAGATGGAAAACAGAATGAGTTCTTCGAAAAAATTATATTTAAAACCACGTATTATACTACAGGGCTGGTACTGAAGGAGACGAATTTCCCCCATTTTCCTGGATTCCCAACTCGAAGACATCCCTACCACTGACATGAACGCTCTATGTGGGCAGCAGCATTGACAGTGGGACCGTGAACTACCCTCTCAGATGGCACTTTTAATTCATCACATGTATGCATCCTTCAGTTAGTCCCAGGACCCCAGGATTTCAGAGTTGAAAGGGCCCTTATCCCAATATACGCCTCTTGTTTTGTAGACAAAAAAGCAGACTCGGAGAGAACAAAAATCCCTTGCTCAAAGTCACAGAGCTAATTATAGACCGAGCCTAGAATAGAATCCAGATCCTCAACTCCCTTGGTACTTTCTTCTCTCGCTCACTCAAGACACTAGAAGCCCCACTGCAGAGCCGTGCTACATAAGGCCTTCTGGAGCTTCTGCTGTGGCTCACCAAGTCTGCAGCTACAGAAACATCCTCATTGTTACCTCTTTCAAACCTTCCATCCCAGAACAAGCAACAGCCCAGGAACACACTCTCTACTTTACTTACAGAAGCTGCTGCAAATAAGATGCCTGGGAAAAACACCTTTAGTCAGAAGAAAAGATCTTGAGATATTCAAGGGTAAAAGAATGTTATCATACTGATTGTTAAATGCCCAGCAGGTAGCACAGCACCTGGCACACAAAAGTCCTCAAACAACATCAGTGGGACTGCTTGCTGAACTGAGGCAACATGAAGGCAGAGCTTTAGATGCTTTTAAGAAGAATTTAAGTCTATCCCATTAATTAAAAGAAGTTTAACCAGTACTCTATAAAATCCATGTGAAGCCTCCTTACCCAAGGTTATGTCATCTAACTTTTCTACCTGTTTTTGGAGTAGCCTGACCATTATTTTCACTGCTGCTATAGTTACTGTAGTTGAGACCTGAGGAAAAATGCCAGCTCTTTCTCTTGTTTAACATCACCAAGTCTCAATCTTCTCACCTGTAAAAATGGCTTCAAAGATGGTAGCAATCTGATTTGTTTGTGTGGAAGTTCAAACAAGTCAATGTGTATACAGAGCAATTTGGCCAACTAGGCTTGGTTTTTAACAGCTGCTTGTATTGAGAAAATTATGAAAGCTGGGTGGGCAAGAATCCTGAGATCAGATGTGTTTGTCTGTTGTGGGTGTCAAAGGGGAGAGTGCAACATACATACTGGATACTTGCTGTAGATGCAGTGGTGCGCTGCCCAGATTCCTCTTCAGGACTGAGGCACTCGCTCCCCAGCTGCCAGGGACATGCCCTCCCTGAGAGCTGCCTTGCCCTCCCCAGGGGTTGTGTGCATCCATTGATTGTTGACGAGGGGTTACAAAGGCCCAGCCCTCTCATCTCAACTGGGCTCAACTCCACCCAGAAGGCTACCCCAACTCCAGAGGAACTGATAGGAACTGCTGAGGCCTTTGCTGCAACTACATTACAGTTCAGTTTCTTTCCGTGCCCAATCCTGCTTCCCTCCCTTCCTGAGAGCACTCCCAACCAACCCCCTGCATATTAATCTCAGATTCTAAACTTCCCAAGGAACTCAACCAAAGACATTATCCTTGGCCCAGTTCATTGCTCAGTAAAAAGTAGCAACTACCGTTATTACTGCTGAATTCTCTAAGCAATCCATACTTGCCTTCCATGATAAGAGACTTCCTGAGTCTCTTTATGGGTGACCAGACTCTGTGAATGAGAAAAAGTGGCAAAGATAGAAAAACTTAAACCAATTTTTATTTATCATCTAAAGTATCCTAAGCTTCATAGACAGTTCTCATAGCAATTTTCTTCACTGCCAATTTGCCACTTCTTTATTTACTCTATTTTAAAAACATAAGAGAGAACAGGAGAAGACAGAATATCTTGTTTATAAAATATGCATAAAGCTCAGTTTATTGTGAGGGGTAATTTTATGTTGTCTTAGACAGTCAATCTAAAATCCAGCACTGAGGGAGCACAGGACTGATCTTTGGACCTTTGGGTTAATAGTTCAAATCCTACTAAAGGCAGATGTATCTTATGGAACCAGAGGTCTGCACAAACAGCATTGGACAAGAATGCAGAAGGCCTGGGATCTGGTCTCCCTTTGGCCAATAACTCCTTCTGGGATCTTGGGCAGGTCGTTTGCCTTTGCTGGGCCCTACTTTCCTCATCAGCAAAACAAGGGGCTTGTATTAAACAAAGTCTATGGTCCTTTCTAGTAAGAAAAACTTATGATGGCTTAACCTTGCAGGGTTTTTTCAGGCAACATAAATAAGAAGTGAGGGAGAGTGTAATACCAGAGAAGAAATTAAAAATGTCATAAATCCAGATCACCAACTTCCCAAACACGTATTACAGGAGAGACTATTAAGTGAATAGGAACAAGATTTTAGAGTTGTATTTTCTTTTTGCAAGATTTCCATCTAAATCATTGCCCATGTCATTGATTGTCATTTCCATAATCTGGAGTGTTTGAATATACAGCTTTAGCAATGCTTTGGACAAGCCGTAAGTCAAAGTTAACATTTTTTTAAATTAACCATGCCCAGGTCTCCACGTTGGCCAGCGATGGTCTGAAATACCAACATCTATCAGAAAGAGGTTATTGATGCCAGGGTGACATGCACTGTGATCTGTAGGTGCTCCCATGACTAACCCCTGGTAGCCATATCTCAGGGTAAACCTGCCATAATTACCCTGGCCAGGAAGAGTTGGTTTAACTGGACTGGCTTTTTTGATGTATGCTGAACACGATTGCCCCTAGGGATTAACGAATCCCAGAATCCCACGTGCGCGAGTTATTATGTAAATTCTACCTTTGAAAAAATAGTAAGGTGTGCTATCCGAACTTTTTTCTTCTTCCAGTCCCCTTGCCTTCAAAGTGTAGGTTCTTCAGTAATGCCTTCATTGTGTCTACTTTGAAAATTATACTGCACATGGTAATGGATTCAAGCAGAATAGAAGAAAAACATACTCCCAAGTACACACCTTAAAAATCTTACTTCTCTTGGGCTTCCCTGGTGGCACAGTGGTTGAGAGTCTGCCTGCCAATGCAGGGGACACAGGTTCGGGCCCTGGTCTGGGAGGATCCCACATGCCGCGGAGCAACTGGGCCCGTGAGCCACAATTACTGAGCCTGTGCGTCTGGAGCCTGTGCTCCGCAACAAGAGAGGCCGCGATAGTGAGAGGCCCGCGCACCGCGATGAAGAGTGGCCCCCGCTCACCGCAACTGGAGAAAGCCCTCACACAGAAACGAAGACCCAATGCAGCCAAAAATAAATAAATAAATAAATTAAAAAAAAAAAAATGCTGTCTTTTGGAAAAAAAAAAAAAATCTTTTAAAGCATGATTTCTGGTTCACAAACTTTCACCTGGGAAAGGAATATCACCCCATGAAAGCACTTTGAGAAGCACACAGGGCTCTAGCTGAGCTGCATTATTGTTATTACTGGCTAACTTGATCACCAGCAGTGATTTTAATAAACATATAAAAATGATGTCTCCAGTTTACAGCCCAAACCTCACCTCAAAATAAACCCAGAGGTCAAAGTTAAACAGAGGAAAAGCAGACTCTACAAAGCAAGCCCCCCTCTCCCTAGAGCTGAAGCACACCCTTCCTTTGGCACATCTATGTCTGCGTCTAATTCTCACTGGAGATCATACTAGGATGCAGGTTGCCTTCCCCTTATCAATTTGTATTTCTGGGACCAAAGGCACAAAAATGGGATAATATTTTAAAAAGTCTCATCCTCCTAAGGAACCTCCACCTAAATGAATAAGATTATCAGATCATTCTAGCAAGATTTCTTTTTCCAGCCCCCATCCCCTCAAGCTTTGTTATTCCAGACCATTCAAGACGCTACTCCCATTTTAACAGTGATTTCATCTGACAAATATGTTACATTTCATTCTGCAGGATCTTCTGTCTTTGACAAACATCCACTTTGCTGAGAACTGCCGAAGAGGCACAAATGGAGCGAAACATGAAAACCCTGCAGCAAAGAATAATGAACTCCACTCTGTCTCCAGGGGGTAATTTAGTAGGTAGATTAGGCAACACTTGATTAAGGGTAAACCTCTCTTTTCCACAGAAATATATTGTGTTTGTACAGAGGGGCTATATGAAGTGGAGGATTAGGTCACAAATCCTCAGGAAAAAGCAGAAGACATTTCTCAGAAGAAATATGCAAGTTACTGCACGTCTGGAAAAACAAGTAATACTTTATTGGGAGGAAAGAAGAAAAACTCCACATACAACAGTTTTATTTACATGATTTCACTTGGCTTCTTGGAGCATTTGTAACAAATGGTTAGCTCCCAAATACATTGCACAGGATGCCTTGTCACCCCTGACAGTCTATGAGTTACTACAAAGAGTAACTGACTTCAACTCAAGGCTACTAGAAACTGATTGTCAAATAAGATTTTCTGAGAATGCCTACAGGGACCTGCTACAACAAAAGTCATTTTTTGGCTCGTGGGGGATTATAGTGTGAAAGAAAAACAAATGTCAAAATAAATCCCCAAGAAAAGAAAGCACTTCTGTACTAACCGGCAGTCCCCCTCGCCAATGTTCTGTGTCCTCCGCAGACCTGCAAATACTTGAGTATTTCTCATCGTCTGAAACCATGAACAGATCTGGAAATGTTGGATGGAGCTCAGTCCACATGTCAACAACACGATGGAATTTATCCATAATTTAATGGAACTTCCCAATCTCTACCCATCAAGGTAGAAAATCACAAGCCAAAAGAAATAAAACACCTCAGAGTATTAAAAAAAATCATATTAAGTTCTAATGAAAATTCGAACAAGTGTGGATTTTTCTTTTAAACCTATGTTAGGATGACTTTTCTCATCTTTCCATATGTTGAACAAGACGGCTGAAATGGAGCCTTCCTAAATCACTCTACACCATGCCAACAGAACAGCCATGGAAAACTAGGAACTAAATAATCATATTTTGACAATGATGGATCTCTTAACTCTGCTGGTCAGGTTTCTTCCAATGGCAGTAGTTAGAAGTGTACCATAACACATGAACATAGATCACAGTTACAGTAACAATTTTAAGCTTAGGGAATTGAACTTAACTCAGTGACTTAGAGAGATGAACGTATAGATATGAGGCTTAAAAACTGCTGCTTAAAACATACGTGTCCCTCTGTGAAGAAAAAGCTTAGCAAAGCTTGGGAACTTCATAAAGAACTATATGTTTTGCTGAAATCTACGCATTTTTGAGGTTTATGTTGTTTGTTACACTCCCTCTGTTAGCCGATTCCCACTCTAATTGGAGGAGCAAAGTAAAGGAAGTCCCATTGGAAAAAAGATATGGATGCACAGAGCTACACAAATTGAAAAATAAAATTGTCTTTCTAGGTTTTTTTTTATTTTTTAGAACTTTACTAAAAGGACAAGAACAAATGGGAACATTCATTTGCTTTTTAAACTGATCACACTTGCGTTTAACCACTGGCAGAGAAGAAACTTTACAGTTCCCTGGGAACCTATAATTTGGAAACGGAAGCATACAAGAACAGACTTTAGTTTTCAAGCAATAAATTGAAGAGAATTCTGCAGACATACAACAGAAAAGAAGCATAAAATATTGGCGCATGTATTTCTTAGAATGTTAGTTCATTAACTCGATAAAAGCTGCACAGGGAAAAATGCAGCCAAAATCTACAAAGATGTCCACTGGGACTTCAAATTGGCATATTTACTCGGCAAGAAATAGCTAGAGGTCGGCGGGTGGGGAATGCACCCCATTCTGGTAATGACGATTTAGGGTGAATCTTCGGCAAAACACCTTGTTGAAAAATGTTCATGTGGGCTCTAGTGGGACACACAGAAGCCCAAAGCCCCAAGGCCAGTCATAAATATTATGCTCTATAATCTGTGTCCTGGGAAACAGTTCTAAAGAATTATACAAGAAAATCATGATCTTTCACATCTTACTTTCACACACAATTCAACACAAACTTGAAAAATGTTTTAATTTTTCCTCCTATTGCCCAAAATGGTTTTTTAATGCTTTATCGGAAACTTTCATTTACTGGTGTGTGCTCTATATCTGTATTACTCATCAGTGTAAAATAATTGCAAAGTATTTGTTGGGTGATACTCCCAATGGTCACTGTCTTCTATGTTTAAAAGCTCATTATCAGTCTCTCTGGGAGAAAGCTCTAATAACTGAATGCCACACACATCAGGTACTATGCTAGGCTCTTTCATAAACCTCATCTTATTTAACCCACCCATGGACGTAGAGAGTGTAATCCCCACTTACAGATGAAAAAAGTGAGGGTCAGAGAGATTCTCTGCCTTACTCAAGGTCCTGAGCTAAAAATAATAAGGGCCACTATTGGAACACTGGACAGTTCAGCTCCATGGGTCTTTATCTTTCCCTTCCTGCTCTCTTTGCCAATTCTCAAAAAAAAATTTTTTTAGAACTTAAATTAAGAACACTCTCTATTCCTATAGATTGTGGGTATTCCTCTGGGGAACGATAACTCAAGCTACTCAAGGTATTTTCTGACAAAAAAAAAAACTCACACAAACACGCTGAACTGCCGTCTGTCTTTGATGGGTCAAGCTGATCTAGCTAGGGTGCACTCTTAGTCTCTTTATTTATACCACGTGAAACCAGTGGGATCAGAGCATGAGGTTGTGCAACAGAGGCTGCAAACCAATGGTCAATTCACGAGCACGTGCTTCACTGGACCCATAGAGTGCTTTAAAAAATTGAACCAATTTTCTCAACTCCACGGATTTCACATAAAAATTCACATTTTATGACAGACAGAAGGTCCCTCAACCCTAGGCCCACCTTTGTGGCAACATCCAGCCAAAGCTTAGTGGTCCCAACTCCTTTCGATGAGGCATGGGCTCTGGAGTTCCCTCAGTCTCCTTCACTCTCAATTACATTCATAAACTAAGGCCACTGCAGCTGTAATTTTTCACTATATTTATGTTATTGTTTTTCCTATAGTAGAGAAATGTTTCTCCAAACCTTATCTCTTTTAACAGATTGAGTGACTGGTCTCAATTCTTCACCCTTCCTTGTATCTACTTCTTTACAATGTTCTCTTCATGGACAGAATACCCTTCCCCAATCCTTGACTATTAGCTTATACATGTGTCTTGAAGTGGGGTGAAAAATCATAATGTTAAAGACTAGGCCTTATGAGGCCTAGCATGTTTTTGCTCACCGTCTTGTGCCTCTGCTACTGTCATCAGAAGAGTTTCCCTTGGGTTGCTGATGCCCCTCCAGCCTGAGTCTCGGACTAAACACATGTGGAACAGAGCTGCCCTGGCCACCCACAGACCTGAGTGAGAAGCAGACGTGCCCACACTAGGCCACCCTGGAGCAACTGAGCTACTCTGTCCACCTAAAAATCTGTGAGAATAACTACTAATGCTTTAAAGTCAATGAGTTTGGGGGTGATTTGCTACACAGCATTATTATGGCAATTGCTAACTGATACATCTCTACCAAAAAAAAAAAAAAAAATACAAGCTGAAAGAACCAGACGTCATAAATTTTCTTACATGCAAACCTGTTTCTTACTTATATGAACAGCTTGGACCCTAAAGGCATTTGAGTTTGCAATTCCTGACATAAAACTATAAACTTAGGAACTAAAGATGGGTGAGCTTGTGAAACGTTTCTTAGCATTACTATATTTCTAAGTTTGAATGAAATGGCCCAGTTTTTGCCTACATCCTGGTTTGGACAATAAATAACATGGTCCCTCTATCTACATTCAAATTTGTCTCCAATTTTCATACCAACTGGATGAATCTCTTTGATCTCTCTTTGGAGCCTAAGTGAACAGCTATTATTATTGCAGGCAGTAATACTTTACCTGAGATTTTTCTAGATGTAATACCTATTTGGTTGGTTGAAATCATGAAGTCAGGGTGTCCAACCATTACAAAATGCTGGTGTAGAATCAATCACATTTAGTAAGTGCCAATCCCACATCTACCAACCAGTCAACCAACCAACCAACCAAACCAGATCCCAGTTGACTGATACTTAAAGGGATTAATAGGCTAACTTATAAACAGGAAGTACTTAAAACAACAGCAATACTGAAAAATCACGTGCCCCCAGAAAGGAAAGTTCTGTCTTCAGAAGGCAGTAATTACTGCATCTGAGTACATCTGCTTAACAATCCAGGAAAGTGGGAGTTTCACTCTCTATTAACCTTAACCAGAGACATTTTCATCAAAATTAATCGTGATTCCTTTTTATTGCATTTCAAATGCTATCCTTTATTTGGGGTGGTCAGGAATGCAACTAAGCAATTCCAGACCATGCTATCTTTTATGAATATGCCTATGAGGTAGTTATCAAGGCCCCTTATGAAAATACTGCTATACAAAAGTTCATGGGCCAAAACAAGACATTAATTTCCATAACTAGATGTGTCCTTAGAAAAGAAAAAATTACTATGTATAGAAAAAACAAAAACTTTGATGCTTAGTGCATATCAGAGTAGAACTATATAAATACCCATGCATGTAATAAATATTCTAAAACATGTTTCTTTTATCTTTTCCTTGTTACTATAATAACAGTTCATCATTAACACTTATTTTGACCACAGCTTATGCCAAGTACAGTTCTAAATTCTTTATATGCATTGACTCTAATCCTCACAATAACTCTGGAGTAGATTCAATTATTATTCTCATTTTACAGATGAGGAAATTGAGGCTTAGGGAAGTTAAGTAACCTGCTCAAGGACACTCAGCTAGTAAATTTTAAAGCTTGAATCCCAGGCACTCTAGCTCCAGAGTCAGCTAAGAAAGGTAACAACAACACTTAACTTCACTGCCACCATGACCAATTGGTCTATTATGTTTTGTGCTCTGACTGTACCTTGCTCTCTGCAGCCTCTGTGCTTTCTCTGATAGTTCTCCTGGCCGGTGAGCCTTCTCTACTGCTCTGTTCCTTCCATGTCAAACTTATTCACCTCCAATCCCATCTATCCCATGAAGTCTCTCTGCCACTCCACAGTTTTCTTACCTTCCTCTCTTAATTCTCCAGAACTCTCACTATTTGAAGACAGTCAGATCTGGATTTCAGTCCTGACTTTGCCACTTACTAGCTAAATAATTTTGGGCAAGTTACTTAACCTCTAATGGCCTTCTTCTTCTCATATATCAAATGGTAGTGAATATACCCCTTATTATGGTTATAGTTGATCTCTGTGATTTTATCTGCCTAGCACCTGTTCTGAACAGAACTCCTCTCTTTCTTGTGGGAGATCACCTGTCCTCAATCTCAGCCCAGCAGATTTGGGTGAGGTTAACCCTTTCCCCCTAGGTTCCAGGTAATCATATAACTTGATCCTGGCCTGGCCAATTTATCTATTCTATCGGCCTTTGAATGTTTGCTAGAATTACTCAGAAAGATCCTTTCTCCTCCCCCTGTGGTGGCTGCACTTATAGAATGTAGGCTGGCTGCTGGTGGCCATAGTTGGCATCACTGTGGACAGCCTTCCTGAGACTCAAGGCAACAAAGAGCAAAGCATGCCTGTGAGTAGAATGAAGACAGATTCCTGATGCCATTGCTTGAATATCTGCATGTAGTCAGACCTGAATTCCTCTCCTGGCCTTTTCAGTATATTAAGCCAACAGATTCCTCCCAACTTTTTTTTTTTTTTTTTTTTTTTTTTGCTTAGTTCAAGTTGTTGTGTTCCTGTCACTTGGAAATAAGACTCCCAACTAACCCAGTTGACATAAGAATTTAATAGGTGCTATAAAGTACATAGCACAGTACACAGCACACTGAAAATTCAATAAATGGTACCCACTACTGTTATTGTTCCTCTACATTAGTTTCTTGAAGGCAGGAAGACCTGAAGTCAGATCTATGTCCACCTCTTACTAGGATGCCACTTCATAACTTTTCTGAGACTCTAGTATTACCTTATATAAAATTGCCAGCATTATTGGTGAGGAATAAATAAGAATACATGTCTGACAAGGCAACAAAATTCTGCAAATTTTAGTTATTATTATCTCAGTTTGTAGGCTCTAATATAACATCTCATAAGATTCACGGGAGAATTAACAACCAAAACCCTGGGTGTCAAAAACATTGAGGAAGCCATGGATTCAAATAAACTACCAGTCCATCTTAAGATGATCCCAGGAGTGAAAAAAGGACCTGATGCTACTATCATGCTATCCAAATCAGGCAACAATGTAAAGGGGCTTCACTGACACCATTAAGGCACCTCCAGGACACAGAGAAAAAAGAAACTAATACTGACTAAGTAAGCACCTTGGGCCATGTCCTGTGCAAGACATTTCCTTGGATTTCCTACTCTGGAATAATTATTTATTTCTCTTTTGGTCAATTAAAAAATGAATTATGAGTACATATTGAAATTATCTAACTTCTTCTATCTCCAAGGAGGAAACCTAATATATAACTAGAGAAAGACACTAATTAATAAGCAGAATTTAGCATGAACTCTGGCCAACTCGAACTTGAACTGCTCTGTTTAAAGGCACACTGGAATAAATAAAGGAACTTCAAAGAAAATGCCCTGTTTTAGCTTGAATGCTTTATTGAACACATGGGGAGAGCTCTTTTGCCAAAAACAGGGATGGTTAATGAGGAAAAATTGGTGTTTTCCATCAGCCGGTTGGTTTCCGAGATAGGCCATCCATTCAGAGATAACTATATTCCACAGAAAAGACAGAATAATGATCACAGCCTTGGAGTTTTGAAAAACACAAAACCAGTTCTGTAAACTGTCTGAAGTCAGTTTAATGCATCCTCTTCCAAACACTTTCTGTGATAATACTCATACATTTCCCTTCTGACACCAAAACGAGTTCAATATAATTCTAAAAGGAAGACATGTCTGTTTGAAGCTTCTTGCCAAATCTATAACTGCAGCCCTTGCCTTTTAAGGTGAGGTACAGGAACCAAGAGACTGTGTGTAGCATTAGTAGTCTCCACTGTAGCCAGCCTTTCTTGGGCACTATTTTGAAAATGATGCTTTGAACTCGGAAAGACCTATTGGGCTCCCTGGGAGTACACTGTTAGTGCTGGACTCAGAGCAAAGGCAAGTCCACCATTTCCATGCATATTTTCCCACAGCAAGGAGTATATGTTGGAGGGAGTCAATCTCCAATTATTTAAGGGTTAAGAGGAGAAGGCTGGGCTCACCTGCAAATGCTGAGAGTTGTCAGCCATGCTATCCTCTCGCCTGCGGACTTCTTCCAGTAACTGGGCATTCTTCTTTTTTTCCAACTGTTGATTGTGCTTGAGGTTGGCCACCTTCTTATTCTGATCCTTCATATGCCTGAGAAAAGTCAGCACAGTTTGGTTAAATTCAACCAGTGAAAGATAATGAGTTATCATAATAGAAATACTAAGTATAGAATATTTTGCTATGGGTTCAGAAAAATTTAGGACCTGAGAATGTTCCATTCATTCAACCACAAGTACGTCTTGAGCACTCACTCAATGCCAGGTGCCAGAATGGCAGTGAGGCTGCAGTGGTGAATGAGAAAGGTAAAGTCTTCATCTTCCTCATGGAGCTTGGAGTCCAGTGGGGGAGACAGACAAGTACCAAGGAGACACAACTTAGGATTCCTAATGTTGAAGGAAATAAATAGGATGCTGTGAGAGATGATGATGTGCATTATGTGTGGACAGGCAGTGGGGTGTGGGAATGACTGCAGTCACTGTGGCCAGGGAAACCTCCCTAAGGAGACGAGACTATGGGTGAGACTCGAAGGATCCAGCCAAGGAGACACTAGTGGAGGAGTTCCTCAGGTAGAGAGAACAGCAGGTGCAATTCCCAAGGCAGGAGAGAACACAGTTACTTCTACAAACTGGAAGGTTGACGTGAGGCTAGTCCAGGCAAGGCGGGGGTGGGGTGGGGTGGGAGCGTGGGCAGGAAGGGGCGGGGTTGGGGGAGAAGTGAGGTAGGAAAGGGGACTGCAAAGGTAGGTGGGACTCAGCGCACAGAGGCCCCTGTGGTCTGTGACGGGGCATTTACTTTCTTCTAAGTGGTTGCTTTTCTAATTAATATTATTCTTTTGGATCACGTTCCTATTTTGAGATCATAATCTATTACTTTGATTTTAAAATAATAATTACAAGGCTCCAATCAAATACACTGTCATCACTTAGCTCAAACAGAATAACACTTTGGCTAATCACCATGTTAAATAAAGCCCGGGTGCTTGGAATAAAAGATCTTAATGAATCTATAGAATGTCAAAGTGCAAAATCATAAAGTGATCAAGTGAGTAAAAGACTAAAGACAGAGGACAGGTTAAAAAAACGTGTGTGTGTTGGAGGGAGTTACAGACTTAACGTGGACTATTTCACCAGTAGTGTTTAGCAAAACATTCCACAGATTTAGGCAACCATGTCGACAGCAGCTGCTATAAATCTAATCCAACACATGAGCAGGCAGGAGGGCAGTACAGAGAGCTCAGAAGCAGTGATTCCAGAAAAGGAGAGCCACAGAGCAGAATCACTTGGGGTCCTTGCTAATCCCTCTGTCCCCTCTCCCCAGCATTGCTGAGTCAGCGACTGTTACTGAGCCCTGACTCCCAAAAGAAGCGTACTGAGAACCACTGCTCTTGCAAAGTTATGAATGAGACGAAAACTAGATGATAAGCAGCAAACATGTCCAGAGGAAACCATTAATAACCAGGTGGAAGCCACGCTCAACGAGAAACCCTTATTTCTAGTCCTCATAAAATTATATACTCCCCTACTCCCTCCCACTCCAAGAAAATGAAGTTCAAGAGAATTGTTGATTAAGCCAAAAAATCTATTAGAAATCCTGCTAATAAAAATATTCAGAACACTTTGGCTCCTTATAAATATTTACAGAACCAACTGAAGCAGTGATTTTAATATTCCTGGTGGCACTTATTAAGGGGGTAAAAGGTGAGATAGAATAACCATCTTCTTAGTCGTTATTTGGATTGGATAATCACTGTCTGATAGTTCTCATTTTTACAGGATACAGTAATGCATACATATGAAACTATGAACTAAGTCTACTCACTAATCTACTTTTAGGAGATTGTCTTTTGGTTACTATAAAGATGTTAAGAATGACCTTTTGCAATCCTCAACAAAATACTAGCAAACAGAATCCAACAGCACATTAAAAGGATCATACACCATGATCAAGTGGGGTTTATTCCAGGAATGCAAGGATTCTTCAATATACACAAATCAATCAACATGATACACCATATTAACAAACTGAAGGAGAAAAACCATATGATCATCTCAATAGATGCAGAGAAAGCTTTTGACAAAATTCAACACCCATTTATGATAAAAACCCTGCAGAAAGTAGGCATAGAGGGAACTTTCCTCAACATAATAAAGGCCATATATGACAAGCCCACAGCAAACATCATCCTCAATGGTGAAAAACGGAAAGCATTTCCACTAAGATCAGGAACAAGACAAGGTTGCCCACTCTCACCACTATTATTCAACATTGTTTTGGAAGTTTTAGCCACAGCAATCAGAGAAGAAAAGGAAATAAAAGGAATCCAAATCGGAAAAGAAGAAGTAAAGCTGTCACTGTTTGCAGATGACATGATCCTATACATAGAGAACCCTAAAGATGCTACCAGAAAACTACTAGAGCTAATCAATGAATTTGGTAAAGTGGCAGGATACAAAATTAATGCACAGAAATCTCTGGCATTCCTATATACTAATGATGAAAAATCTGAAAGTGAAATCAAGAAAACACTCCCATTTACCATTGCAACAAAAAGAATAAAATATCTAGGAATAAACCTACCTAAGGAGACAAAAGACCTGTATGCAGAAAATTATAAGACACTGATGAAAGAAATTAAAGATGATATAAATAGATGGAGAGATATACCATGTTCTTGGATTGGAAGAATCAACATTGTGAAAATGACTCTACTACCCAAAGCAATCTATAGATTCAATGCAATCCCTATCAAACTACCACTGGCATTTTTCACAGAACTAGAACAAAAAATTTTGCAATTTGTATGGAAACACAAAAGACCCCGAATAGCCAAAGCAATCTTGAGAACGAAAGAAGGAACTGGAGGAATCAGGCTCCCTGACTTCAGACTATACTACAAAGCTACAGTCATCAAGACGGTATGGTACTGGCACAAAAACAGAAAGATAGATCAATGGAACAGGATAGAAAGCCCAGAGATAAACCCATGCACATATGGACACCTTATCTTTGATAAAGGTGGCAGTAATGTACAGTGGAGAAAGGACAGCCTCTTCAATAAGTGGTGCTGGGAAAACTGGACAGGTACATGTAAAAGTATGAGATTAGCTCACTCCCTAACACCATACACAAAAATAAGCTCAAAATGGATTAAAGACCTAAATGTAAGGCCAGACACTATCAAACTCTTAGAGGAAAACATAGGCAGAACACTCTATGACATAAATCAAAGCAAGATCCTTTCTGACCCACCTCCTAGAGTAATGGAAATAAAAACAAAAATAAACAAATGGGACCTAATGAAACTTCAAAGCTTTTGCACAGCAAAGGAAACCATAAACAAGACCAAAAGACAACCCTCAGAATGGGAGAAAATATTTGCAAATGAAGCAACCGACAAAGGATTAATCTCCAAAATTTACAAGCAGCTCATGCAGCTCAATAACAAGAAAACAAACAACCCAATCCAAAAATGGGCAGAAGACCTAAACAGACATTTCTCCAAAGAAGATATACAGACTGCCAACAAACACATGAAAGAATGCTCAACATCATTAATCATTAGAGAAATGAAAATCAAAACTACAATGAGATATCATCTCACACCAGTCAGAATGGCCATCATCAAACAATCTAGAAACAATAAATGCTGGAGAGGGTGTGGAGAAAAGGGAACACTCTTGCACTGCTGGTGGGAATGTGAATTGGTTCAGCCACTATGGAGAACAGTATGGAGGTTCCTTAAAAAACTACAAATAGAACTACCATATGACCCAGCAATCCCACTACTGGGCATATACCCTGAGAAAACCAAAATTCAAAAAGAGTCATGTACCAAAATGTTCATTGCAGCTCTATTTACAATAGCCCGGAGATGGAAACAACCTAAGTGCCCGTCATCGGATGAATGCATAAAGAAGATGTGGCACATATATACAATGGAATATTACTCAGCCATAAAAAGAAACGAAATTGAGCTATTTGTAATGAGGTGGATAGACCTAGAGTCTGTCACACAGAGTGAAGTAAGTCAGAAAGAAAAAGACAAATACCGTATGCTAACACATATATATGGAATTTAAGAAAAAAATGTCATGAAGAACCTAGGGGTAAAGCAGGAATAAAGACGCAGACCTCTTAGAGAACGGACTTGAGGTTATGGGGAGGGGGAAGGGTGAGCTGTGACAGGGCGAGAGAGAGTCATGGGCATATACACACTAACAAACGCAGTGAGGTAGATAGCTAGTGGGAAGCAGCCGCATGGCACAGGGATATTGGCTCGGTGCTTTGTGACAGCCTGGAGGGGTGGGATGGGGAGGGTGGGAGGGAGGGAGACGCAACAGGGAAGACATATGGGAACATATGTTTATGTATGACTGATTCACTTTGTTATAAAGCAGAAACTAACACACCATTGTAAAGCAATTATACCCCAATAAAGATGTTAAAAAAAAAAAGAATGACCTTTTGCTTCCTCACTGAAAAAGAATATAGTAGTTCCAAAGCTCATGCTAACCCAGGGCAAGCACATTTTCTAGTTGCTTAGGAAATAAGATCAGTGCTCAGTAACAGAATGTGATGGAGAGGTCAGTAATATTAGTGAGGTGGTTTAATTAGAGAACATCTTCATAAAGAAATATTTTTATTACTTTGAAATACACACTTACACAGAGCTAACTGCTAAATATTTCCCCTGCAAGTATCAGTGATAAATAAAATTAATTATTATTACAAACATCATTTGCACTGTTAAAAAAACTCCCACATAGTTCTTGGAGCAGTTTGAACCTATTAGACCTTACCTCCTGGGATACTGCATGTTTTTTCAATCCAAAAACAAAAACACAAATTCAAAATCCATGCATCCCTGAAAGCTTTCCTGAATTAAGAATGAGTAGCTAAGAAAAGCGAGAAGCTGAAGTTCAGACTCTGTGATGGAGGCTGACCATCAGCATTCTCCAACCGTCCCCTCAAATACTGTCTTACTTAGGACACCAGTGATTAGAAAAGAAAAGCTGGGTTTTGAATGGTGCTGCTTAGGATTTGGGCCAATTAGATCAGTGCAGAGTAAGGTGATAAAAATGACCATCTTGTCTCTGTACACGTGAACATCAAGAGATATATACACAGTGTTCAAACTCCTTTGCAGGACTGCTATGGTTCTCAAATGTATTTCTATCATTGGAAGTGTTTCTTCTAGTAAAAGCATACTTGAAAGTTAAAAAGGGAAGGGAAAATTGCTCTGCCAGAGGTAGGATAGAGATAAGGAGTAGGGGGGGCCTAGGAACAGGTGATCAGCACCTCACCTACTACACAATCTCTCTCAGGTGGCCCTCAGGGAAGCCACAAGTCTGCCTGAAGCACAGGTCAGAAACAGCAATTTACAGAGTAGGAGGAGAGACAGGGAGGTAGGTAGAGAAGTCAGGAAATTTAAAAATGTGAGATACCTTGGAGAAGAGTAAATGCACCCACAGAAGCTCACTAGAAGGAATGACCATAGGGAGTTTTGCTACTAATAAACTTGACATTTCCAAGAATAAAATCTGTAAGTGACTTAACAGTCCTCTTACCACCTGCAAGAGTAAATTCACACTGCATAAATGGTGCTAAACTCAGTACAGATCTCAATTGTCTCTAATTTAAGAAGGCAGAGCTCCTGGGGGTACAGACTGCAAAGCCCTCTGGCAATTCTGCCTCAGGGGAAGGTGTCATTGACACCCACTTCCCAAACTCCCACCCACTAGGCAACTCAGGCATTCCAAGGCTATGCCAGAGACTGACCTACTCCATGTTTGGGAAAAGAAGTTTTTTTTGGAGTGAACTATTTCTGAAAGGAAACACCATTAAAAATATATCCAAGACACAGTTTTTCTTTTAAAAAGCAGTTACGGGATCGGGGGGTGGATAGAGGTTAGTTGGAGAGCACAGCGATAGGGTCAGTTTTCAATGTTTGCCTTAAATTGACCAGTGTCATAAAGCAAGTCATGTCACTTTTCAAAATTCAGCCATCATTAACAAATTTGGACTAAATTTAAAAATTCCAACAGGTATCAAGATCAACAATGGCTACCATATTAAGAATGAATGCCTGACGTTTCTCCAAAGAAGACATACAGATGGCTAACAGGCACGTGAGAAGATGCTCAACATCACTAATTATTAGAGAAATGCAAATCAAAACTACAATGAGGTACCATCGCACACCAGCCAGAATGGTCATCATTAAAAAGTCTACAGGAGCTTCCCTGGTGGCGCAGTGGTTGAGAGTCCGCCTGCCGATGCAGGGGACACGGGTTTGTGCCCCGGTCCGGGAGGATTCCACATGCCGGGGAGCGGCTAGGCCCGTGAGCCATGGCCGCTGAGCCTGCGCGTCCGGAGCCTGTGCTCTGCAACGGGAGAGGCCACAACAGTGAGAGGCCCGCGTACCGCAAAAAAAAAAAAAAAAAGTAACAAATGCTGGAGAGGGTGTGGAGAAAAGGGAACTCTCCTACCTGATGGTGGGAATGCAAATTGGTGCAGCCACTATGGACAACAATACAGAGGTTCCTCAAAAAAATAAAAATAGAGTTGCCATATGATCCTACAATCCCACTCCTGGGCATATATCTGGAGAAAACCATAATTCCAAAACATACATGCATCCCAATGTTCACTACAGCACTGTTTACAATAGCCAAGATATGGAAGCTACCAAAATGTCCATTGACAGATGAATGGATAAAGAAGATGTGGTTGGTGTGTGTGTGTGTGTGTGTGTGTAATGGAATAGTACTCAGCCATAAACAAGAATGAAATTATGCCATTTGTGGCAACATGGATGGACCTAGAGATTATCATGCTAAGTGAAGTCAGAAAGAGAAAGACAAATACCATATGATATCACTTAGAAGTGGAATCTAAAATATGACACAAATGAACTTATCTATGAAACAGAAACAGACTCATAAACATAGAGAACAGACTTGTGGTTGCCAAGGGGGAGGGAGGGTGGAGAGGAATGGATTTGGAGTTTGGGATTAGCAGATGCAAACTATTATATAGAGAATGGATAAACAACAAGGCCCTTCTGTACAGCACAGGGAACAATATTCAGTATCCTGTAATAAAGTCTAATGGAAAAGAATACAAAAAAAATGTATATATATGTATAGCTGAGTAACTTTGATATATGGCAGAAATTAACATAACATTGTAAATTATACCTCAAATAAAATAAATTTTAAAAAAGGAATAAATAAGCAGAATTTTGCTATTTTCACTAAAATAATCCATCAAATTAAAATTAGAAAGTATTCTCTAACTTGCTGTTGAGAGAGCATCAGGCCCTCAAAAATATTTGAATGAATGAATGCTTGCACCTATGTCACTGTCATCTATGTTAATATCTAATAGATACTATAATATTGTTTGAACTTAGAAACCATATCAAATACTTTAAAAAATCCTACACCTTCTATGAAACTCAGAATAAATATTGCTTTCACCAGGTTTGAGATCTCTTTCATTTATTTAAACCTTTATGATTTTTAGTTCTCCTGCCTTTGATACCATACTTTCTCCCACTTATCATACTGTGTTTGAGGGCTTAGTACCTTTCTTTTTCTTTCTTCCCAGAGGAAACAGAACTGTTCTCTAGAATTACATAGCCTGGAGCATAGGACAGGAGATGCATATGTTTCTCTATGGGCATGTGTACATTTGCATATAAACTAGAAGATCAAAACTTCCCTTTTAAAATCTCGGCAGAAACAAGATGTCATTTTTTACCCATCTGCTCTCAAAATCTTTAAAGATTGATAACATCCATTGTTGGAGAGAATGCAGGAATCCAGCTCTCTCACATGTGGTCAGGAATGTCATGGACAAAAGCATTTTTGGAAACCAATTTGTAAGTATCCACCACTGCGTACATACCTTTTGCCTAAGCAAACCCACTTCTAGGAAAGTAGCCTACAAAAATGCTTGCACATGTGCATAAATATATGTGTACAACAATTTTCATAGTAGCACCGTAAAAGTAAAAATTTGAAAAATGTCTAGTCATCCATCAGAAGGAAACTGGCTGAAGAAACCAAGTACATTCATACTACAGAATCCTAAGCTAGCTAAGGACATTAAGGCAAAACTGAAGTATGGACATGGAAAAACCTTCAAGACGTACTGTTAAACAAAAAAGAAAGCAGGCAGCAGAACAATACATATAGTCTGACCTTTTTTATGTTAAAATATAAAAGCCCGCTGGGATGTGTATGTGCACACAAATGGAAATGTCAAGTATATATACTCCTGGAAACTCCACACCAGTCTGTAAACAATGGTTATCGCTGAGAAAGGTAATTGGATTGGAGAAGGGGGAGCTTTCACAGTTTACTGTATGTATTCATAGGTGTTTAAGGGATGTATAAATACAGACAAGGAGAGGCACAGATACTAAGTGCATAAGCCAATGATTTTTGACTAATCAAAATATAGAGCCTAGCCATCACCCAGCCTCATGTCCCTTCCCCCTGCCCTAAAGTAATCTCTGTTCTAACTTTTATCTACATGTATTTGTTTTGTCTATTCTTGAACTTCAAAGAATCATGCAGTACATGCTCTTTTGTATCTGACTTCTTTGACTCAAGGTAAGGTTTTGGTATCACTCATATTGTTGTATGTAAGCTCTACCTTATTGCTGAACAGTATCCCATTGCTATGAATATAGCACAGTTTGATTAGCTATTCACTTGTTAAGTGGATATTTGGGCTGTTTCCAATTTTTACTGCTAAGAATAAGCTTGCAATGAACATTCTTGTACCAGTTTTTCTTTTCCCCGGTGGACATGTTTTCATTTCTCTTGGATAAATAACTAGATGTAGGTTTAACTCAGAGTGTAAAATGGTACAACCACTGTGGAAGATAACTTCTGAGTTATATGAATCTTCCAGGAGCAGCTGCAGTGCAGGGGCTAGTAGCATAAACTCTGGAGCCAGACTGCCTGGGTTTCCATCAGAAGTCCACTACTTTATAGCTGTGTGACCACAGGCAAATTTCTTAACCTCTCTGTACCTCACATATAAAATGGAAATAATTGTGTGTAACTCATAGAGCTATTGTGAAGAGTTGATAAATTAGTACAGGTAAAATGCTTAGAGCAGACTACAGTATGTTCCCTCCCTCTCACACTTAGTTTACAATACGAATGTAATCGTGTCTTGTGCAATATTGTGAACACATACTTAGTGTCTTGCTCCCCACACCAGAATAGCAGGTATTCCAAATACCTCAGGCAATGGATTTTGGAATGCATTACTAAACCCTTTTTGTCATACATTTAGTTTCCACTTGTGATTTCCTTAATAATAAGATAAGTTACATTCTTGGAAGGTTATCCTAATGAAAGTGTTGCAGGAAGGTCATGACAAGCATGGATAAGTGAGCTGGGATCCTGAAGTGACTGCACAAGTAGACGGGCCACACACACACAATGGAAGCTGACAATGAGTACTGCATGCAGAATTTCCCATAATAAAAGCTTTTACTTTTAACCACTGAGATGATCCCATTTTTTTTAAAGCTTGTAAATACCATTCAGTACTTCAGCATAGCTATACATTTTAGAAAGCTATCATAAATATTCTAAAGCTATTTTTACAGCATGCACAAATGTGCTGAATATCACGAGCATGATATTCCTTCCTGAAAGAGAAAGGATCTGGCCAACTTGGCTACTTGAATCTAGCTCTCCACCCCCCGCCAAAAGAGCAACAAGTAGGGTCAAGGTCTTAGGACTTAGTCTCTTGGACGTTGTATTTTGCAGCATCCCCTCAAGAGCAGCCTACCAGCTTGGCCACTAGCTTTGACGACTGCCTAGGTCCTTGACAAAACCCTTCAGCAGGATGCCCACTACCTCCCCATGCTTTCCTTCTTGACTTCCCTCCTCAGTAGATTCCCCCTCCCCTCCCTACCTATAGTCCTTTCTCCCTTCATTCCCTGGAGGTAAGTACCCTCCCATCCCCCTCGTTTCTGTTCCCACCTCCTCTGTGGTGTTTGGGGCTGCACAAGGATCCAGAGACAAGGCCACCTTCAGTTAAAGCACATGATGCCAACACACCTTACAGTGACATCATTTATCGTTTACCAGGACAGTTGGATATACCCAGAACCTGATAATATAGCTAAAGAAAGAAGGTGTTAAAGGGCAGGGAGCATTCAGATTTGAAAACTTGAGAGGTGGATCTTCCCAGAGACAAAGAGAGTCCTAGCTTTTCACCGTAGAGTATTGGGTCCCATCAGCAAAACTCTCCTTGGAGGAGATGATTCAATAAGGCTATTCCTCATTCAGCCTGATGAGAATCATTTGAGACAAATCAGGTCAAGAAACAAGACAGTAAGATGCCCCAGACCAAGGACTTTGCTGCCAGATTGGCTGCATTCTCATCACAGAGGCATCCCTTACTAAGCGTGTGACCCTGGGCAAGTTATCTCACTGTGGGGTGGGGGTATTAAAAGATTTCATAAGCCTAATGCTCTTAAAACAGTCCCTCGCACACAGTGGGTAACTTATAAATGTCAGCCTGATCCCCCTGACCCAAATAACCCTCTTCTAAAGTGTATATCTACTCCCCTCATTGCTGATTTCCCCACATGAGCCAGGAAAACCTAGAGAACAGATGACACAGCAGAAGATGGTCACAATCAGCAAGAGAAGGGTTTGTTTTCTAATAGATATTTCACTTCGGGGGAGGTTTCAAAGGGCTGCCTCCTTTCAACTGTTCTCCCTTACCCTAGCCCTGAAGAATCTCCTCCGCCCAAATATCAATGGAGCACTACCCTAAGTATGAACGGAACCCAGTGACTGACAGCCGAAGCTAAAGAGAGTAGATGATGGGGGCCTGTTAGAGAAGACCCCAGGGATAGAGTGCAGAGAGAGCCAGCCCTCTCTGATGCCCCCTTGCCCTCTTCTAGATGCACCTGGTAGGACTGGTATCCACAGGAAATTCAAACGGAAAAGGCAAGGCCTATTCTTCATCTGTCTCAGAACTCAATGTTCAGTCCATGGGCATTTAATAATAAGGCACTCTTTTGTCAAGTAGACCATACACAGCTGTAAGGATCACATGATTACCTAAGAAGCTTGGCTCCAATTTACTATTTACCAAGTAAATTTTACTATTTTACCAAGTAAATTCTCCCAAATGGGTCTGGTGACCCAGAGGGCACAGCCTGGTCATGTAGGCCTGAGAACTAGAATTCTTCTACAGTGAAGAATTCAATCTCATAAAATGAATATCAGTTTATTGTCAATGAAATGGTACCCAGTCAAAGTAGAAAGAAATAAAATGAAACTGGACTGACAAATATAACAGGCATTATTACCCAGTAAAAACACAATAACAAACCTAGAGTTGTCATTCCTATAAAGTCATTCTTCAAAGTAAATTGAAAATCTAAAAGGTTGAGTCCAAAAGAAATGAGCTGTGTTTCTCTTTCCTAATTTAATTTATATTCAATAGACAGTTTTTAAAAATCTACACAGTTCACAGCAGGCTGATGGCTTGTTCTCATTTATGCTGCTGAGAAAAGCTTTCTAAAGTCTAAAAACAAGGATCACGGCAGTGTGGGAAGACACAGAGTTAGCGTCTCCCCACACCTAGGGCGCCTGCCGGCTGCTGGTGGGGGACTCTGACACCCAAGGAGATGGGAGGAAACCCAAAGTGAACCGGTAGGACATATGGGTACTGAGGGGGGAGAAGTGGAGGCCAGACAGGATTGGCGCCTCTGAGGCCTGGGAGATCAGGATAGGCAGGTGGGAGGAGCCACCCGGGAGGAGCCATCCAGGAGGAGCTGTAGAGGAGCAGAGGGCGTTTGCCCCGCCCACTCAGGCCCGGGGAGACTGCTGAGCTCCCAGGCTGGTCCCTAGCCCTCCAAAGACCCCTCCTGACTGTGTGGGTCCCTGGGGGCATAGGAAGGAGGCCCTGGAGACCAGGAGAAGCAGGTGGGAGGGGACCTCCCAGCCCAGAGGAGCAGGAGAGGAGGGCGTTTGCCCTACTCACTCTAGCCCAGGAAGCCCAGGAGCCCCTGCTGGGCTCCCAGGTGAGGTCCCCTACCCTCTAACACCAGGGGTGGGGGGCATGCCTGGGTCCCTTCTGTTCCTTGAGCCTAAGCCCCACCCCCACAGACCCCAGGGCCTCTTCCAGCCCTGTGGGTACTAAGAATAGGCCCCACCCACCACCCAAACCTCACCCTTGCTTAGGCCCCACCCTTCACAGCCAAGGCCTTCACCCCCCTTTCTTTTTCCTTTTCCCTCCTCCTCTTTTTCACTATTGTGGTACTGATGTACCTTCCAGTTTTTGATTCATCTGTATTTTTATTTTTATATTCTTTCTAAGATATCTGTTAGTTTCCTAGTCTAATTTTATTTTTTACTTTGTTCTTTTCTCTCTTTCTCTCTTTTTTTTTTTCTTTGCCACCCCACGCGGCTTGTGGGATCTTGGTTCATGAGCCGGGGGTCGGGCCGAAGCTCCTGTGGTGGGAGTTCCAAGTCAGAACCACTGGACTAACAGAGAACCTCAGACCCCAGGGAATAATCACCGGAGTGAGGTCTCACGGAGTTCCTCATATCAGCACCAAGACCCAGCTCTACCCAACAGCCTACAAACTCCAGTGTTGGAAGCCTCAGGCCAAACAACCAGTAAGACAAGAACACAATACCATGCATTAAAAAAAAAAAATAAGACAGCAAAAAAATATGTCACAGATGAAGGAGCAAGGTAAAAACCTACAAGACCAAATAAATGAAGAGGAAATAGGCAGTCTACCTGAAAAAGAATTCAGAGTAATGATAGTAAAGATGATCCAGAATCTCAGAAATAGAATGGAGACACGGACTGAGAAAATACAAGAAATGATTATCAAAGATCTAGAAGAACTAAAGAACAAACAAACAGAGATGAACAACACAATAACTGAAATGAAAAATACACCAGAAGGAATCAATAAGAGAATAACTGAGGCAGAAGAACAAATAAGTGAGCTGGAAGACAGAATGGTGGAAACAACTGCCAGGGAGCAGAATAAAGAAAAAAGAATGAAAAGAATTGAAGACAATCTCAAAGACCTCTGGGGCAACACTAAATGCACCAACATTCGAATTATACGGGTCCAGAAGAAGAAGAGAAAAAAGAAAGGGTCTGAGAAAATATTTGAAGAGATTATAGTCGAAAACTTTCCTAACATGGGAAAGGAAATAGTCTCCCAAGTCCAGGAAGCACAGAGAGTCCCACACAGGATAAACCCAAGGGGAAACACACCAAGACACACATTAATCAAACCACAAAAATTAATTCAAAGAAAAAATATTAAAAGCAGCAAGGGAAAAACAAAAAATACACATAAAGGAATCCCCATAAAGTTATCAGCTGATTTTTCAGCGGAAACTCTGCAGGCCAGAAGGGAGTGGCAAGATATATTTAAAGTGATGAAAGAGAAAAACGTACAACCAAGATTACTCTACCCAGCAAGAATCTCTTGCAGATTTGACGGAGGAGTCAAAAGCTTTTCAGACAGGCAAAAGCTAAGAGAATTCAGCACCATCAAACCAGCTTTATAACAAATGCTAAAGAAAATTCTCTAGGTGGGAAATACAAGAGAAGAAAAAGACGCACAAAAACAAACCCAAAATAATTAAGATAATAGTAATAGGGGCTTCCCTGGTGGCGCAGTGGTTGAGAGTCTGCCTGCTGATGCAGGGGACACAGGTTCGTGCCCCGGTCTGGGAAGATCCCACATGCCGCGGAGCGGCTGGGCCTATGAGCCATGGCCGCTGAGCCTGCACATCCGGAGCCTGTGCTCTGCAACGGGAGAGGCCACAACAGTGAGAGGCTCGCGTACCGCAAAAAAAAAAAAAAAAAAAAAAATAGTAATAGGAACATACATATTGATAATTACCTTGAATGTAAATGGATTAAATGCCCCAATCCAATGACACAGACTGGCTGAATGGATACAAAAACAAGATGCATATATATGCTGTCTACAAGAGTCCCATTTCAGACCTAGGGACACATACAGACTGAAAGTGAAGGGATGGAAAAAGATACTCCACGCAAATGAAAATCAAAAGAAAGCTGGAGCAGCAATACTTGTATCAGATAAAATAGACTTTAAAATAAAGACTGTTACAAGAGATAAGGAGGGACACTATGAAATGATCAAAGGATCAATCCAAGAAGAAGATATAACAATTATAAATGTTTATGCACCCAACATAGGAGCACCTCAATACATAAGGCAAATGCTAACAACCACAAAAGGAGAAATCAACAGTAGCACAATAATAGTAGGGGACTTTAACACCCCACTTACACCAATGGTCAGATCATCCAAACAGAAAATAAACACAAGCTTTAAATGACACAATAGACCAGAGAGATTTAATTGATATTTATAGAACATTCCACCCCAAAGTGGCAGAAGACACTTTCTTCTCAAGTGCACATGGAACATTCTCCAGGATAGATCACATCTTGGGTCACAATTCAAGCCTTGGAAAATTTAAGAAAATTGAAATCGTATCAAGAATGTTTTTTTTTCCTTATTAAATTAATTTTATTTTAATTTTTTATTTTATTTCTGGCTGCTTTGGGTCTCCATTGCTGCATGTGTGCTTTCTCTGGTTGCAGTGAGCGGGGACTACTCTTCATTGCAGTGCACAGGCTTCTCATTGAGGTGACTTCTCTTGTTGCGGAGCATGGGCTCTATGCACGCAGGCTTCAGTACCTGTGGCACATAGGCTCAGTAGTTGTGGCTCGCGAGCTCTACAGCGCAAGCTCAGTAATTGTGGCACATGGGCATATTTGCTCCACGGCATGTGGGATCTTCCCAGACCAGGGCTTGAAACCATGTTCCCTGCATTGGCAGGCAGATTCTTAACCACTGGACCACCAGGGAAGCCTCCAAGCATCTTTTCTAACCACAACACTATGAGAATGGAATTCAATTATAGGAAAAAACTGTAAAAAACACAAATACAGGGAGGCTAAACAGTGCGCTACTAAATAACCAAGAGACCACTGAAGAAACCAAAGAAGAAATATAAAAAAATACTTAGGGCTTCCCTGGTGGCGCAGTGGTTGAGAATCCGCCTGCCGATGCGGGGGACATGGGTTCGTGCCCTGGTCCGGGAAGATCCCACATGCCGCGGAGCGGCTGGGCCTGTGAGCCATGGCCGCTGAGCCTGTGCGTCCAGAGCCTGTGCTCCGCAACGGGAGAGGCCACAGCAGTGAGAGGCCCGCGTACCGCCAAAAAAAACAAAAAACAAAAAAAAACTTAGAAATAAATGACAATGAAAATATGATTACCCAAAACCTATGGGATGCAGCAAAAGCAGTTCTAAGAGGGAAGTTTATAGCAATTCAGTCTCACCTCAAGAAACAAGAAAAATCTAAAATAAACAATCTCGCCCTACACTTAAAACAACTAGAGAAAGAAAACCCAAAGTCCTTAGAAGGAAAGAAATCATAAAGATCAGAGCAGAAATAAATGAAACAGAAATGAGGAAAAAAATAGCCAAGATCAATAAAACTAAAAGGTGGTTCTTTGAAAAGATCAACAAAATTGATAAATACTTAGCAGGGAGAGGATGCAAATCAATAAAATTAGTAATGAAAAAGGAGAAATCACAACTGACACTGCAGAAATACAAAGGATTATAAGAGACTACTACAAACAACTCTATGCCAATAAAATGGACAACCACAAAGAAATGGACAAATTCTTAGAAACGTACAATTTTCCAAGACTGAACCAGGAAGAATTAGAAAATATAAATAGGTCTATCAAAAGTAATGAAATTGAAAATGTGATTAAAACTCTTCCAACAAACAAAAGTCCAGGACCAGATGGCTTCACAGGCGAATTCTATCAAACATATAGAGAAGGGCTTCCCTGGTGGCGCAGTGGTTGAGAGTCCGTCTGCCGATGCAGGGGACATGGGTTCGTGCCCCAGTCTGGGAGGATCCCACGTGCCATGGAGCGGTTGGGCCCGTGAGCCATGGCTGCGGAGCCGGCGCGGGGGGGGGCTGGGCCCCCCAAAGGGAAAGGCAAAAAAAAGGAGAGGCCCCGCCCACCAAAAAAAAAAAAAAAAAAAAAAAACATATAGAGAAGAGTTAACACTGATCCCTCTCAAACTCCTCCAAAAAATAGCAGAGAGAGAAACACTCCCAAATGCATTGTACGAAGCCACCATCACCCTGATACCAAAACCAGAAAAAGAAAATTATAGACCAATATCACTGATGAACATAGATGCAAAAATCCTCAACAAAATACTAGCAAACAGGATCCAACAGATAAAAGGATCAAACACCATGATCAAGTGGGATTTATCCCAGGGATGCAAGGATTCTTCAATATATGCAAATCTATCAATGTAATACACCACTTTAACAAATTAAGGAATAAAAACCATATGATCATCTCAATAGATGCAGAAAAGTCTTCTGACAAAATTCAACACCCAATTATGATAAAAACTCGCCAGAAAATGGTCATAGTGGGAACCCACCTCAACATAATAAAGGCCATATATGACAAACCCACAGCAAGCATCATACTCAATGGTGAAAAACTGAAAGCATTTCCACTAAGATCAGGAACAAAACAAGGATGTCCACTCTTGCCACTCTTATGCAACATAGTTTTGGAAGTCCTAGCCACAGCAATCAGAGAAGAAAAAGAAATAAAAGGAATACAAATTGGAAAATAAGAAGTAAAACTGTCACTGTTGATGACATGATACTATACAAAGAAAATCCTAAAGATGTCACCAGAATGCTACTAGAACTAATCAGTGAATTTGGTAAGGTTGCAAGATACAAAATTAATGCACAGAAATCTCAGGAATTCCTATACACCAACAACGAAAAATCAGAAAGAGAAATTAATGAAATATTCCCATTTACCACTGCAACAGAAAGAATAAAATACCTAGGAATAAACCTGCCTAAGGAGATGAAAGACTTGTACTCAGAAAGCTATAAAACACTGATGAAAGAAATCGAAGATGACATAAACAGAAGGAGAAATATACCATGTTCTTGGATTAGAAGTATCAACACTGTGAAAATGACTATACTACCCAAAGCAATCTACACATTCAATGCAATCCCTATCTAACTACCAATGGCATTCTTCACAGAATTAGAACAAAAAATTGTACAATTCATATGGAAACAAAAAAGACCCCGAATAGCCAAAGCAATCCTGAGAAAGAAAAACAGAGTTGGAGGAATCAGGCTCCCCAACTTCAAACTATACCACAAAGCTACAGTAATCAAGACAATATGGTACTGGCACAAAAACAGAAATATAAATCAATGGTACAGGATAGAATGCCCAGAGATAAACCCACGCACCTATGCGCACCTAATTTACAACAAAGGAGGCAAGAACATACAATGGAGAAAAGACAGCCTCTTCAATAAGTGGTGCTGGGAAAACTAGACAGTTACATGTAAAAGAATGAAATTAGAACACTACCTAACACTATACACATAAATAAACTCCAAATGGATTACAGACCTAGATGTAAGGCCAGACACTATCAAACTCTTAGAGGAAAGCATACGCAGAACACTCTATGACATAAATCACAGCAAGATCCTTTTTGACCCACCTCCTAGAGCAATGGAAATAAAAACAAAAATAAACAAATGGGACCTAATGAAACTTAAAATCTTTTGAACAGCAAAGGAAACCATAAACAAGATGAAAAGACAACGCTCAGAATGGGAGAAAATATTTGCAAATGAAGCAACTGACAAAGGGTTAACCTCCAAAATATACAAGCAGCTCATGCAGATCAAAAAAACAAAGAACCCAATCCAAAAATGGGCAGAAGACCTAAATAGACATTTCTCCAAAGAAGATATACACATTGCCAACAAACACATGAAAGGATGCTCAACATCACTAATCATTAGAGAAATGCAAATCAAAACTACAATGAGGTATCACCTCACACCAGTCAGAATGGCCATTATCAAAAAATCTAGAAACAATAAATGCTGGAGAGGGTGTGGTGAAAAGGGAACCCTCCTGCACTGTTGGTGGGAATGTAAATTGATACAGCCACTATGGAGAACAGTATGGACATTCCTTAAAAAACTACAAACAGAACTACCATATGACCCAGCAATCCCACTACTTGGCATAGACCCTGAGAAGTCATAATTCAAAAAGAGACACGTACCACAATGTTCATTGCAGCACTGTTTACAGTAGCCAGGACATGGAACCAACCTAAACATCCAACGACAGATGAATGGGTAAAGAAGATGTGGCACATATATACAATGGAATATCACTCAGCCATAAAAAGAAACTAAACTGAGTTATTTGTAGTGAGGTGGATGGACCTAGAGTGTCACACAGAGTGCAGTAAGTGAGAAAGAGAAAAAAGGAATACCATATGCTAACGCATATATATGGAATCTAAAACAATTTTTTAAATGGTACTGATGAACCTAGTTGCCAGGCAGGAGTAAAGAGCTAGAGATAGAAAATGGACTTGAGGACATGGGGTGGGAGGGGGAAGATGGGGTGAAGTGAGTGTAGCATCGACACACATACACTACCGAATGTAAAATAGTTGGCTGGTGGGAAGCAGCCGCATAGCACAGGGAGATTGGCTCGGTGCTTAGCCATAACCTAGAGGGGTGGCATAGGGAGGATTGGAGGGAAACTCAAGAGGGAGGGGATATGGGGACACGTGTACGCATATGGCTGATTCGCTTTGCTGTGCCACAGAAACTAACACAGTATTGTGAAGCAATTATACTCCAATAAAGATCTATTAAAAAATAAAAAAAAAATAAAAGTGAAAACAAGGATCAGCAAACTTTTTCTGTAAAAGGCTATCCAGTAAATATTTTAGGCTTTGGGGACTATATAACCTTTGTAAACAATACTCAACTTTGCCTCAATTTTGTCATTGTAGCATGAAAGCGGCCACAGATTAACATGTACACAAATGCGTGTTGCTGTACTCGAATAAAACTTTATTTATAAGAACAGATGGCAGGGCTGGATTTGGTCCATGAGCCAGAATTTGCTGAACCCAGCACAGGAGCAAATAATCACAGCAGCAAATGCTCACGTCACATGATGTGTTCTAAGCACCCTACATATATTAGCTCACTTAATCCTCACAACCCTATTAAGTGGGTCCTTTGATTATTCTTCTTACAGGTGAAAGTTACAGAGTAACTGAGCAGCAGAGGCAGAATTCTTAGTCATTCTGGCTCCAGAGGCCACCCACAGCCCTTTAATTACTGTGCTGTGCCAACCGACTGTGGAGGGTGTTGCAGAGTTCCTTCACACCACTGTCCCACCACCTCTTCTCCCAAGCAGCCCCAGAAAGCTCTAGTGAGTAGCAACAGACATTCTCAGGATACAATCCCTGTTCTGCAGTCCATCTACTTTAAGGCACACCACACCAAACTTCACAGCATGCCCTGGGCAGCAACTTGGTTGACTTGTAGAGGGAGAGATACATATGAGATCATTACCCAAGAATATTAGCTTTCCGCCAGGGGAGACTTGGAGTGCAAGGTGGGAGTTTAACAGCTTCAAACTTCATGGTGGCAGCAACATTTACTGAAATGAAGACCCAGCTATGAAGCAGAACACAAAACCAACAAGGACGCCATGCAATTTCCCTACTAATTTCCGGTCTCTGGACCTGTTAACCTCAATGTGACCACTTTTTGAACAAATTATTAGGTTTTATGGATGAGTCTACCTCCACAAGTAGAAATGTTTAGTGCATTTCATACCCTGGGACTTCACCGCCTCATAATGAGCTTGATTCTTCTTCCTGTATAAACATTTAATCGGAGACTAAGAGTTTGGAGATGATAAAGTAAGTGAAGATGAAAGTAGAAGCTCAACAAAAATGGAAAGTAAGAGAAAAACAACGAGGCAAGGACAGTTGCACGATAGTAACAGATCTTAGGACAGAAATTCTGGGACCACGGGGGCAAACCCAAGACAGAGCCCAGACCTAAAATTAAAACTCCTGCCCTGTTCCCCCCTCAAATTTTCTCCTTGCATATCATTCACTTCTTTTCAAATTAAAAATATGCAATCTGAACATTTTAAAAACAAAACATTTGTATAACTGCCACAATTCCATGGAGTACTGTATTCTTATAAAAGTCTCTGATTCCGCCGTTAGACACAGGCACATTACGGCCAGTTTGGTGGGGTACCAGCTGTATTTACAGTTTGGGGTACTATAAAAAACATATGGAAACTGTGAAAATTGAACACCAGGGGGCTAATGTTGGAGGAAACCAACATTCCACAGTCTGGCCAGAGGTTGGAGGTGATTTGCCCAGACAATATACAGCGAAAGCAACCTGTGAGCACAGGGGCACTTCACGTATGCAAGGTCTGTTTTTATTGCATTCAACCCGGAATAGGGCTGTAGCAGCCCAGATATAAAATAAAGCAAAGGCATAAGAAGATAAAAATCTTACATGCTGATTTTCCAAACTAGAGTACAGAAATAATGTGTCAGGATTTATATTATTTCCTGTCAGAAAGCCATGTTAAAATATTGCTAAACAACAAAAGCACCCTCTGTTTCTCGATGTCATATGTCAGGCACTGTGCTAAGAACTGTAAAAACATAATCTCAGTTAAACAAAACAACGTCCTTATATCAAAAGTATTTTTATCCGTCTTTTATAGATGAAGAAAATGAGGCTTAGCGAGGTTAAGTAATTGGCCCAACATAATACAGTTAATAAGCAGGGGATCTGTAACTTGAACTATCATTTCTATGATGCCTAAGCTTATGGTCTTATCTATTATGCTATATAAAAATCATAAAATATTACTCTACATTATTAGGAAACCTTTGCCACAAAAGTACATGGGGCATTCTGGCCAGACCAAGATATTCCTTTTTTTTTGAGAGCTATGATCTTTTTTTTCTAAGAGGGAGCAAAGCACTAGCTTCAATAAGTAAGTTATACTCTTTAGGATCTGGACCATCTGAGGCATGGCTTATCAGACCTTCCCAAAGATAGACTAACACCAAATCAGTTGATGCCTAACAAAGTACCACAGATTTAGCAGCCTAAAACAACACATTTATTATCTTACAGCTTCTGTAAGTCAGAAGTCCAGGCACAGCTTGGCTGGTCCCTCTGCTCCTGGTCTTGCCAGGCTAAAATCAAGATGTTAGCCAGACTGCATTTCTCATCTGTAGGCTTAAATGGAGAAGAATGTGTTTCCAGGCTCATTCAGGTTGTTGGAAAAATTCCTTTCTTTGCAGCTGTATGAATGAGATTCCTAACTCTTCACTGGCTTCGGCTGTAGGCTGTCCTCAGGTCCTAGAGGCTGCTCGTAGTTCCTTGCCATATGGCCCTCACCACAGGCAGTTCACATGGCTGTTTGATTCTTGGAGGCCAGCAGGAGAATCTGTCTCTCCAATCTGCTAAGGGAGAGTCTTATCATGGGAGTGCTACCCCATCACTTCTGCCATATAACATACCCTAGCCTAGGGAGTGGCATCCATCAGTTTACCATATCCTATTAGCTAGATTGTAGGTCACAGGTCCTGCCCACACTCAAGCGGAGGGGATTATTCAAGAGTGTGAAAACCAGGGGGCAGAGATCACGGGGACCATATTAGAATTCTGTCTACCATATGTCCTATCCAATAGAATTTTTCACAATTATGGAACTGTTCTACTTCTATGCTGTCCAATATAGTAGCCACTTGCCACGTGTGGCTACTGAATATCTAAAACGCAGCTAGTAGAACTGCGCAACTATAGAACTGACTTTTCAAGATTATCTAATCTTAGTTAATTTAAATAGTCACATGAGGCTTGTGGCTACCATGTTGGACAGCACAGATCTGGACATTAACCAATGTCCAAATTATATGCTAATTATTTTTTAAAACTTTATTTTATTTTGTTTGTGCTAATCTTTCAAAAGATTTCCCAGTTTTTTACTGCCAATTTCAAACATTTCTTGGGGACTATTTACTTCAGTATGTACACAACAGACTTCATTTTTCCATTTCCCAAACTTCTTCCAAACCATTTTCACCAATGTAACCTAAGGCATCTGGAAGGCCTAACTTATGGCCAATGAGGGGTTATGGAAATTTATGCATCTTTATACTTTCCCAAGTATTTATCCCCATGACAACACACTACAAAAATAAACGCCTGTTCTTTCCACTCTTCTTCTTGTAACTCAAACCTCTTGTAACTCTTAGTCTAATGTCTTTACTCTAATGAGTAAAACAGAATCAGTGGTGGGTGGTGGATGAAGTGAAAATCAATGAAGGATAACCAAGTGGCAGAATTATCAACAAAGAGGGCGTAAGCCACTTTCCCCCAGTTGTATGAGAAGACAGAACGAACCACTTCCCCACACAATTGCCTCAACACAATTAACCACTTCCAAAATCCAACGCTGTAATGCCACCTATTTCAGTTTCACTTGATGATGTTTTTCTTAACTCAGTGATTTACAAACAGTGTTATGTCAGCACTAACCCTGCAGGATGTTAATAATTGTTACCAGAACAAAAACAGAAAACAAGAAAAGAAGGGTTAGGATTAAATAAGTCTTGAGAGCACAAAAATAAATGTGAACTAGTTTCTTATGCTGCAGGACTTTTCAGAGCCTTTACTATTATAAAGTGCACTGTGAATCTCCAGAAAGGGATATGGTAGGATGTTTATTAGACTTATTTGATCCAAACCTTTTTCCCCCCAGGATCTTCCCACTGAATTATTGCTCTGAGGTACAAAGTCTGAGGAATAATAGTGTTAATCAGGGTTTCCCAAACTTTAGTCATTAGTGTATCATCTCAATGATTTTTGCTATACCATGCACTACCTGCGTTACTTACTTAATATTTCTCTTTAAATATTTTTACCTTACATACCTTTTAGCCTTAGATTCTTTCTAAGCAAGAATTAGTGTAACCACATGTTTGATCTGCAAGTTATGATGTTTTAGTACAAAGAGGCATAGCTAATAAAATATATATTCATCTGTACTACCTAAAAGCATCCTCATTTTTAAACACATAACTAAAAACAATAAAGGTTCCTGGGTACCACTAAAGCCACAGCTAAAAATGATAGATACAGCGTTTAAGAACAAGAGGAACAAGAACCATGTCCCTGTCTTCCCTGTGTGGCTGATGAGATTATTGCTCAGAGCAGTTAAGTGACTTGCACACACTCACTCATGTCTAAGATCCTCAGCATCAATGGGAACTGCCAGATGAGCTATGAGGTAAAAGCAGGTATGTCTGGTTGCCACTAAGCTGGTCCCCAGGTTTCATCAATTACAGCTTCTTGAAATGTGTCCTTCTTCAGTACTAAGGTAAGACACCCTCTGCTGTAGTTTAGCATCTTCATATTCCCAGGGACGTGCAGATGGTTGACCTTCACTTTCACCTTAAGAAATTGCAGCCCTGACCAACCTGGGGATTCTGCTTGAAAGCAGAACAATGTCTCTCCTTTGCTTTTCAAAAGCAGCACCAAAAGGCCATCCAGGTGGAATCTGGAGGGCCCTGGGTCAGCTCTAGTAGCTTCAGCTAGCAACAAAGCCAAAGGGACAGTGGGACAGAGTGAGCTTAAGAGCCATGCCTTGGCACCCGATTGCATGGGTTCAAATCTCAGATCAACCATTTCTTCACTGAAGGACCTGGGACCTGTGAATTATTTTTCTTGTATCACTTTCCTTATCTGCAGAATAGTATATGAACAGTAAAACAATACTTAATCAAAGGAGAACTAAGATAGAGATAAGGCATGGAGAATGCCTGGCACATAGTAAGGGATCTATAAATGCCACCTTATAGTAATTTTAATGATAAGGAAAAGAATAATAACAGCAAGAGTGGCTTAGGTTCTCCATACATCCAGGCTGGCTTACTGTAGGGGACAGACACCTTTACTCAGTGACACCTGTTAAAGGATACTGTGTGCTGGACAAAGCTATTGGAAAGAAGGCCCTCATCCCCCACAACCCCATGCCCCAGGACTCACAAAGCACCAAGAAGATGGCGCCTATCTGAAGTCCTGGGTTATCTCAGCTTCACAGTTAAAAGTTCAGACCTCAGGAGGCAGTGTGACGGGACTACTGAACGCTTCAGGAGGTGGCATTTGGGCCACACCTCTGCCTCTGCCCCATTGGTCATGTGCCTCAAGTCTGGGGTCTGATCTAAATTGCTTTAAAAGTAATAAAGATATAAAGATGTGGCATTTCTTGACCCCCTGCGTTTATGGAGCAGGACTTAGCTCTGCTATATAAGTTAGAACAACTCCCAGCCACTTCACAATCATAGAATACACTTGGGCAGCTTTTATTCCATCTGTCCTTCTTTGTGGATCAATGCACTCCTGTTCTCTCAATTGCCCCTGTGAAAAGGTCTTCTACTTGATAACAATTACTCAAACCAAAACAATCGGAGAATACCAAGATCCAGCCTAGACTTCTGTCATTTCAGGAAGATTCTGAAAGAGAGTGACCTCTCAGACCTCCTCCAGAACCTATCTGCAGATTCCTGGCCATAGGGTCATCAACCTTCCTTCTCATGCTTCCCTTTTTCTGACCCAGTCTATTTCCTCAAGGGATACATCTTCCATACTAGAGTTGTGATAGGATCTTTACCAGGAGGGATGCAGGAAAATCCTGAGCATCCAGTTTTTCATCTCCTTTCTAGCTTCCATCTGGATGGCAATGCTTCTGGAGCTCCTAGAGGCAGGGTGGCCCAACTTTTAGGAATGTTCTCCCATCTAAAAAAACCCCACAGAGCAGCCACAAACACTCAGGGTCATAAGCATGCATGCTACAGAAGGTAGCATTTCATCAGCATCTCTCTGGACTAGACAATGTGCATGTTTAATCCTCAAGACCACTTTGCGATGTAGGTACTGTTATCCCTATTATAGACCAGAAATATGAGGATGAGCAGGTAACCAACGTGCTTAGAGGACTCTTCCATTTAGAAGGAGGCAGAGCTAAGTTCCATCCCAATCTGTTATACTCCAAAACTCATGTTATTTTCCTAACCTATCATTGCTATTCTTGCATTTACCTCACTTGCTAATTTCGTATCACAGCTAACAAGGATAATCCTTCTACTAAAAACAAACAAAAACACCACTACCCAGCTGTAAGACTGTTTTCCCAAAGCCATGTCACCACCACTCCCCATCAGCAGTTCCAAGCATCTTCTCTTCTCACCACAAAAAACTCAGCAAATATGTGTTTCCCACATCAGAAGATACACACGTACATATATACACACACATATATACCTACATATATATGTACACACATATTTAGTTCACATACACATACTACTTATATTTATTTCACATAAACATACACACCAATATACATACATATTTATTTATTTCACACACACACTCCTGTGAAGTGCCTGTGAAGGCATCTCTCCTTTAGGCAAAGGCTCTATCTGCTATATAAAAAGACACTACAAGAGACTAAAAACCATCTAAGACTGTGAAGACAGATGAACAGACTAGAGGAAGCCTGCTCTAACATTCCTCATATAGCATCCAAGGAAACCATTTACCCAGTGAATGGCTAAGGTTTGGGGAATAACTGAAGTTTTATAGTTTTATAAAATTCCTACAGGATAGTGACGAATGACTCTATTTAATATAGCTATAGTGTAATTTAGAAAGGATAACTAAAGTTACACTGTATAAACTGATCTTTCTACACAAGTAGGTAATATCCTATTAATTTTTTTTACTTTTATGAGAAAAACACCTTCAATATTAATTAGATGAATGTAAAAATACTTAAGATTCAAGATAAAGCATTAAAAAAAATAAATTCACTTGCAAAAAGTAGGTGTTTTGCTCTGCTAAGTGGTCTCAAGCTTGCATTTTACACCCCATGCAGTGATTCTTATTACTAAGTCCATTTGCTGGTATAAATCCTAAATTCTTTCTTGTTGCCCCTTATAAAATCAGAATTCTTCTTTATCCAAAGAGATCAGAAGCAAAAAAGATTTACCTCTTTCCTAATGGAAGAAACTGAAAGCCCTTATAAATTCAACATATCCAAAGTTCACTCCATGAGGAAAGCAACATCCTATTAGAAAATAATATGTTAAATTCTTACTAAATTTTTATACCATAGTGAATTCAAGTCCTATGTTGTTTGCATTTTTAATTAATTGATTTTCTTTCCATTTGATCTTTCTTTTCTTTTTAATACTACATTTTAATTTGGATCTTCTAGAAAGCCAGGCTATTTGTTTCCCTCCTGAATGTGGAAGTGAAATAATTCCTGGCTGTTGGCACTTAATTTGTATATTGTTGTTTGGCAGAAATTGATTAAAGTCCTGGCAACACCTGAACACACGCTGGTTAAAAAAAAAAATCACAAGTTTCTCACTGACTGAACTGTTGGGAATGGAATATTTTATGATACAGATTTACAAATCTCTACGAACTGGAAGCATTTCCTGGGCAATTAATCAAGGGGAACTTTTATGTAAAAACACATCTCGACTGAGCTATTTACAAAAGATCCCACAAGCTGCAATGACTAATTATAAGTCTCAGACCTGGGCAGTTTGCTGAAATGCTTTTCTTCAGGTCATTAAAAATACCAATGACAACATACAAATTCAGCAAGAAGAATAAACTAACTACGGGAAGTTACAATTACAGAAAGGAATTATTCAAAGTATGTGACCTTTGCACAAAAATGATGTACATTTATTTGATACAACAGACGCTCCTCTATTTTGCCCCTTTGATAGGTCTGCTGTAATTCCCACTAACATTAATGAGAGATATGTGCTAAAAATGAATCACTGCTAACTCCAGCCATCTGTGCATTCCTGGTACAAATAAAATTGAATGTCATCACTACCCTATTGGATTTCTCGGTAATGCTCTTTGCTGATAAGAACTTTGAAAAAATACCAATGGCTTTTTTTCCTTTTTCTTACTCATACAAAGCATGCCCATTCCCCTTGCTACATAAAGGAGTCCATTCTACTCTGAATCCAGGCAGCCACTGAGAGGTGGGGTGAGATAAATCCCTGCTTATCAAGATAACTATTTCCCCCCTCAGTATAAATGGAGACAAAGTATACCCAGACTCTAATGATTAAAATGGCCAAATTCTTAGCAGGTTAACTCATTACCTTTCATCCTTCTCTTGCCAGCCCTGAAAGCTAAGTAGCTGTCTTAACAGCCTGCAGCAGTCACTTCCGAACAACCCTCTTGCCCTACAGCTATGCTAAAATGGAGTTAATTCATTTTTCCTTTATGAATTACTGGCTGTCAAGAATTTTAGAAAGGTCCCAGGCTTTAATGGAGACCTTTGAAAAGAGAGGCCATGTACTGGAGGACCCAAGGAGGGATGCTGGGGAGCCAGAAAAGCAGGAAGATTGGAAAGCCACTGGTCAGGAACTGGAAAAATAAATACATATATATGGTGGAAGAGAGGCTCATGTGACTATCTCCAATCACAGCCAAGTGTTTCCTCAATAAGAACTGGGGACATACAGCACCCCAGGGCCATGCAGTTATAACTTCACTTCTCTGAGCAGCCAGCCACCCAGCCGATCCTCAGCAAGCCAAACGTTTTCAAGGGCCCCTTCATACACCTTCTTGGAGTGGGTGGAGGGTGTGTTAAGCCTTGCTTCTGGAAATCCAAGTGTCTAATGGATCAGGTGGGTCACTTCTTCCTCTCAAGCTGCACAGAGGGCTGTGGTGCTTGGGGTCCTCTCTTAGATTCGATCATTAGATCTAGTTTTATATGACATGTGATGACAGAACTGCTAAGAATATTTATTAGCTTGGCTAACAACTAAAGAAGAAATGGTAATCACAGCTCTCTGGAGAGGCTTTTTAAATTTCATTTTATGGCACTATAAAATGAGGCCATACCCTGAGCATTTAAAATGGGCAAATTATTTCGTTGGAAGGAGCTCAAATTTTGAAGTTTAGTCATATCAATAGACAAAAGCTAAGTGAATATTCAAGATAAAGTCCATTTCAAATGTAGCTACTAAGACTTCAGCAGAAGAGAGTAAGCATTTATTTGGTATGAGTGGTCACATGTGTGTTTGTAGGAGTATGAATATCTGGGGTCTAGATTACACTTTGAATAAGTTCTTAATATTTGGTAAAGCATTCCTAATCCTACCTCATGGAAACCTTGAAAAAGCAGTGCCAACGTAAAACTGTCAACTGGTAATTTATTTGTAAGCAACATATTTAATTACAATAGTACAAATTCACTTACTTTCCCTGAGAGCCTCATTTTTAAAGCTATTACTTTATTATTTAAATTGTCATTTTATTATTTAAAATATCAATTAATTACTTGAAAACTGTCAACTATTGTGTATTGGACAATTTTTTAAATAGAACACAGCAAATATAAATGTAAAATTACCAGTACACAAAAGAATATAAGAAATCATATATCTAATAAGGGTCTAGTATCCAGAATATGTAAATAACTCTTACAACTCAAGAATATAAAGATGAATACAATTAAAAATGCGCAGGATATTAATAGACATTTCTCCAAAGAAGATACACAAATGGCCAATAAGTACATGAAAAGATATTCAATATCTCTAGTCATTAGGGAAATGCAAATCAAAACCATAATGAGATACCACTTCATAATACTAGGATGACTATGATCAAAAAGGCAGACAATAACAAGTGTTGGTGAGAATGTGAAGAAATTAGAACAATTATATGTTGCTGGTGGGAATGTAAAAATAGCACAGCCACTGTGAAAAATAACTTGGCAGTTCCTCAAGAAGTTAAGCACAGAGTTACTCTATGACACAGCAATTCCACTCCTAGGTATATACTCAAAAGAAATGAAAACATATATTCAAACAACTTGCACATGAATGTTCATAGCAGCATTATTCATAACAGCTAAAAACTACAAACAGCCCAAAAGTTGATCAGCTGATGAATAAACAAAATGTGGTATACCTACAATGGAATATTATTTAGCAATAAAAAGGAATGAAGTACTGAAACATATTACAACATGAATGAACTCCAAACACATTATGCTAAGTGCAAGTAGCCAGTCACAAAAGACCACATATTATATGATCCCATTTATATGAAATGTTTCAAATATGCAAATCCATAGAGAGAGAAAGTAGATTAGGGGCTGAGGGAAGGGAGGAAATAACTGGGGAAATGAGTGTGACTGCTAATGAATATGGGTTTCTTCCTGGGGTGACAAAAATTTAATTCTGGAATAAGATAAGAGTGATCATTGAGCAACCTTGTGAATACACAACCAACCACTGAATTTATACACTTTAAAAGAGTAAATTTTGGGCTTCCCCGGTGGCGCAGTGGTTGGGGGTCCGCCTGCCAGTGCGGGGGACGCGGGTTCATGCCCCGGTCTGGGAGGGTCCCACATGCCGCGGAGCGGCTGGGCCCGTGGGCCATGGCCGCTGGGCCTGTGCGTCCAGGGCCTGTGCTCCGCAGCTGGAGAGGCCACAGCGGTGAGAGGCCCGCGTACCAAAAAAACAAACAAACAAAAAAGAGTAAATTTTATGGTATATGAATTATATTTTAATTTAAAAATTATACATGCTAGTAATTAAAAAATTAAATAGTACAAAAGAATTTATAAAAAGAAAAGTTATATTCCCTCTCCACCTGCCCCAATGACCACTCCCACTATTAGGGGGGTTTTGCCAATCTTCCCAGAAATTTATTATGCATAATGCACAAATAGACACATATCCCCCTTTGAAAATACAACAGACAATGTTATATATTTTACAATAGATCTTGGACATCTTTCCATGTAAGGAACATATAGACTGGGGTGTGGATAAAAAGACTGGAGTGAGATGGTGGAGCTGAAAGAGGGAATGCCAGGCAACAACCTGCAATCTCACCCTCTGGAAGAGCAAGAATCTGTCAGTTTCTCAAATTTTCAAATGTTCACTGAACAACGCTGCCAGGATATCCCACACAGAATCTCAATATATTCAAAACTAAATTCTCAACTGTCCCATCTCCAGAGTCCCAAATCACCCTACTTCTTTTGCAGTTTCTTCTCCATCAAAGTCATCCAAGATTGGGAGTAAAGGAGGAGTAAGTCCTCCGTCTTCCTAACACTTCACATGCAATGGATCACCACAATCAGCCATTTTCATTTAATTTAAAATGTCTATCAAAGCAGTTACCTCCTCTCTATTCTTACTGCTGCCATCTTAGCTCATGCCTTTGATTTCTTTATCCAGACACTGAAATAGCTCCTATCTGGCTTCTCTGCTGCCAATCTATCTATCTGTCCTCCCACCCATCCTTCCAACCATTTATCCATCTATTCATCCAACAAATATTTATGGAGCAATAACTATGTGCCAGGAAAAGAAGACACAAAGATGAAAAGGAAATTCTTTATCATTAGACAGTTCAAAGTCTAGTAGAAGGGAGAAACATGTAGCTGGAAAATAACAAACTGCTTTTGCAACATTAAATAAGTGCTGTCAGAACACAAGGTGGAATGACTGATTTTTAAGAGAAATCAGAGGGTGACATGTGAATTGGGACTTCAAAGATGAGTAGGAGTTTTGCACAAAATGAGGAAGAAACGGGGGGCATTTAAGCAATGGGAAGAGTATGCGCAAATGTAGAGGGATGGGAAAGGTCTAGCAAGTGTAGGGAATAAGAAAAAATTCAGTAATGCAAGCAGGTGGAAAATGAGGAGGTAGAGGGGCTGTGTGTGTATGTTGGGCTTTAAGATAAGACTTGAAAGCAACCCAGGGCTAGAGTGTGGAGGACTTCATAAGCCAGGCATAGAGTTTGCTATTTTGCCCAGTGTGTGAGGAGGCAGCAAGGGCTGTTAGGCAGGGGGTGCTGCCTCACTGATTTTCTCTGGAGTAGAGGGTGGGGGCAGACTGTGACTGTGGAGGCTACTGTATAGTCCAAGTGACCCACGAGGATAACAGCCCCGAGAAGGAAGACAGGAAATGAGAGAAATGAAATGGGATGGATTAGACACAATGAGGGATGAGGCACGATGAGGCATGAGGCAAGGTTTCTATCTTAACACAGCCGAACGTTGTACCAGTTCCAAGAGTAAATGCTAAGTAGATGGAGTAGTGGGAGGATGGGTGAAGGAAAGGGTGATGGGTCCAATTGTGGTTATATTGGAAACACAAGGTAAGCATCCTTCTAAAACACAATCCTGTTCCCCATTGCCTTCACAATGAAAACATTTTAATTGTTTTTATTATGTCACGCAAGGGAGTATCCATGTGTGCTTGTATCCACATGTCCTTTGTTCTTGAGGAACAAGAACTCTGGGTTCAAATCCAGAGTGACCTTGAGAAGGTTACCCATAAACTCACTAGGCCACAGTTTACTCATTTGCCTATTGTAAATTATTACTATCCTTCTTACAGCATCGTTGTGGAGATTAAAATAAATATTTCACATCAGTGTTTTGTACAGAACCTGGCCCCACGGAAAGTACTGAATGAATGGCAGCAAAGTTTTCAAAGAAGGGCAGTTAGAATTATCTTTCTCCCAAATTTTATTAAAAATATAGGGTCTTTTAAAGGTCTAGTGTGCTTTTAAAACTTAGTTGATCGTATGATAACAATCTGCCAATAACACTTAAAATTTAGAGAAGTTGAAGAAAGCTATGTTATTCACTCTATCCCAAACTTCTTAATTTTAGAGCACTGGACAAAAGTAAAAAGGCTATGAGAGATGAGAAGGTAAACCAAATAAACTGACAAACAACAAGCAGAGAAGAAATTCCCCTCACCCCAGCAGCTGTAAGAACTGAGAAGCCAACACAGATCCTATCAGATGAAGTCATTAAAGCTTAAAAGTTTAAGGCTTAAAAGTTAAAAAAAAAAAAAAATCTGAGCTCTGTAGGAAGAAGACCTTGCATTTTGATGGCATGATATCTACCCTGACCTAACATTATGATGAGGAAGAAATGATTCCACAGTATGTTTACTGCCTGGACAAGGGCACTAGTACATGAGTTTGAATTCTCAGCTTCTGTTAAGTGCTGCCAACCTTCCCACTTGTCTGAGACAAGATCAAGGGAGATGCAGATATTGTGCTGCAGAGAAGACCATCTCTCTATCAGGGAGTTGTTCTGTTTTCCAAAAGGAACATCATCATATATCACAGAAAAGGCCTTCATTTCTTTTCAGCTTTTATGCTGCTGGGATTCTCTGATTATACTGTGTGGGGCCATGAAAAACCCTCCCAAGAATGATTCCTGGAAGAAGCAGAAAACCCCTCTTGGAAATACATCTTTTCTCTTGGCTGCTTCCCCAGAATTCCCCACCAGGAACTGTCTTAAGCAGGCAGGAGGATGGATGGCCTGAGGTCTTCCCCATCTCTGCTGTCCACATTTCTTGAAACCTGTCCAGAGCTGATGACTGTCTCCAACATACAAAGCTGCTGTTGCCTCTGTGGAGGCGAAGTCACCAGCCCCCCTCAAACTCACTTCAAAAAGGAATTCCACATTCCTGCTCAAGAGAGGGTGAAGACTCAGACCAGCAGCTCAGAAAAGGCTGCTAGAACTGCCAACACAAACAGCTTCTCAACTTCCATTGTAAGACGTTTTCATCGTGTTTGGAATCCTTTGTATTATAGAAATAGCTTTCCATCCCAAAAGAAGCACATTAAAGAGAGGTCCCTATGGTATCAGGAGTTCTTGGGCCAAACCAATTTATCCTAGCACAAAAAGTCTCGCTGCAGAACAGGACACAGTGATTGTGTCCAGTGATTTCTGGGTTCTGGAATCACAACAGCTGAGTTTAAATCCTGGCTCCACCAATAGCTGTGTGACAGCAGGCAAGTTACTTAACTTTTCTGAGACTTACTGTCTTCACTTCACAAATGAGACCAATAATTTCACAAATAGCACCTACTGTCTTGGAGTTGGTATAAAGAAAATGTGACATAAACCTTGAAGAATGTACAGCACCGTGCCTAGCACCAAATAGGTAGCCAATTACGTCTTTTCTTATTTCTGTTGCTGTAACAGCAACAGTTACAACTACAGACTGCCTGAGCAAAATATCTGCCACCGCACCTTTATTTTCTTCCTGCTATCATAGTAGCTAGGTTTTATCTGCTGGTTTTTCCTGTCCTGCTGGCTCTTGTTAAACTATTCAGGCTGCTGATTTTTGTGTTTTGTCTGTTTCCTTGTTTTATTAATTATCCTGTTGCCTCCTCCTAACCTCTAGTGCCACCACCTTATTTCAGTGTTGTTGTTCCTTCTAGCTTGGTCTACTGCTGACCCTTCCAGAACAGAGATGTTACAGAATTAATCATTCTTTAAGATACTCCTGACTATGCTCTTCCCAGGCTCAAAAAATTCAAAATCTTTAGCTAAGTACTCAAGGTTTTCCCTGTCCAAGCAAACCCTTATTGTTCACTCTTCCCCCTACTCCAGGGCCTAAGCTATAGAACCCCATTCTCTCTTCTGAGCATGGCTTGTACCCTCCCACCTCTGCTATCTTTGATCATGCTCCCCACCTAGTTCTACATCTGATAAAATCTTGTCCATTTTTCTGTTCCAGTACAAATACCATCATGTTCATAGAAATTTCCCCGATCCCTCCCTCTTGTGAATGCCCATGACATTCGTATAGAATTTGCCACACTCTTCCATGGGTAATGCCTCAACTATCCAGTTCCAGATTTTTCATTCCACTCTGCCTACTGGACAGGCCTACCTAGCTATCCTAAAGCATCTAAAACACAGCCTGGACAAAACCTTTCTGTTCTTAGCTCCTGACATATTTTCCACACCTGTTCCTACATCCTGCAACTGTTAGGCAGGAGTCTCAATCATGTAGGTAAGCCTCACTGAACCCAGGGAACGCTGAGAAGTTAGGCTTCCTATGAAGAAAAAAAAAAAATGATATCCCGGCTGGGTCTCACAAAGCAGGATAAGGGAAAGCCACCTGAGGTCCAAGGTGACTCTTGACACAGGGTTGTTTTGTTGTCCTGTATAGCAAGGGCTGGCTAATCTTCCACCACCCTGTTGACTCGGTTCCCCTCTACGTGAGCCTCCATGGCTCACATTCCACTCTGCACGTCTTTTCCATAGCTTCTGGTTAGTCATAATTTCTACCTCTGCATAACTTCAGATCTTTACGACTCGTGTTATTAATTCATTTCATAAATATTTATTAAGTGTCTACTATTTTACAGACACTGGATGAATTAAAGACAGGTCCTTTCCAGATGGAAGTTCCACCCTAGCCTAAAAGACAAACGTTGAACAAGAATTAAGGCTGTGCTTCATGTTCTAGTGGGAAGTTACATGAATTTGTAAGAGACAAACCTAACCTGGGCTGGGCTAGCTCCAGTTAAAGGCAAATGGAGGAAGTGATATTTAAACTTCACTTGACCTAGAAAAAAATTAAGTTATATCCATACTTCATACCTTGGAGTAAGATAAATTCCAGATGGTCTAAAGACTAAATATAGAAAATCAAACCATAAAAATACCAAAAGAAATCACAGGACAATTGTTCTTATACTCTTTTGTGTGGAAGAGGTTTTCAACTATGACACAAATTTCAGAAGACATTGAAGAAAAGACTGAATACATTTGACTACATAGAAATATTTTTAACATTTCTGTGTAACAAAAACCACTATTAGCAAAAAAAAAGACAAACTAGCAGGGGGGAGCAATTAAAGCTCAAATCAAAGACAAATGGGTCATTTTTGTAATATATAAAGTGCTTCTACAAATAAGTAAGAAAAAGACCAACAAAAGAATACGACAAATTATAAACATACTTAAAGATGCACAACTTCACATGGCACTTAAATGCCATGGTTCACCTTCCATATTGACAAAGATCAAAAAGCTTGCAAACCACACTGCACTGACAGAGTTAATGTGAGCAAAGGCACTCTTACTGCTGCTAGGACTGTAATGGTTTAGTCTCTGTAGAAGGCAACTAGCAAAATCTAGCAAACTAGACATGTATTGTCCTAGTAATTCCACATCTAGAAATTTATCCTACAGATATATTCATATATATACATACATGTATAAAATTAAGTCTATTCACTTATTAATTATAGCAGTCTGTATGAGAGGAAAAGATTTGAAACAATCTATAAGTCCTTTAGGAGGTACAATGGAACAGTACATAGAGGTAAAAAAAGAATAGAAAACTTTTATGTATGAATATGGGAAGATCCGTAAAGATATTTTGTTTAAAATAAAGAAAATTGAGGTGCAGAACAGTGTGTATTACATTATGACACATGCATAAATATCACACTACAAATCCTATCAATTTGCTTCCATCTCTCTAGATGCTACTTCTGCGAATAGTTTTAGTTACACCACAGTACCTGGAACAGAGCAGATATACAATTAATATTTGATGAAAGTGAATAAATCAATGAATAAAGAAAATAAATGGATGAAGGAACACACTTGGGTACTTGACCTGTCCTCTAAACTCCATATCAGGTACTTTTATATATGGATACAAAAAGGTTGTGGCCGAATCCTGGCTACCTAGTTCCCTAGTTCCAGAAAAACCTAAAATACATCCTTATATAAGACAAACGTATTAAATAAATTAATTTGTATGTATGTATATAGAGAGATAAATTACTTTTCAATAAGCATGACATGAATTTTCTAGTTCACGTGTTCATATCTCTCAGGAATAAAGCATTCAGCATTCAGAAGGATGATATTGTTTTCAACCTTTCCCTCAAAATCCCTCAGTGGCTTAGGGGAAAAAAGAAGTCTACAGTCTTTATTCCGGCAACTGAGTTACCTATGACTAGGAAAGCAAAGGAAGCCTTGACAGGATCATCTCCCACTTCTCTCTTGCACGAATCCCCTGCTACTCTCACCAGGAAAACCTTCAACACGACCGTAAGCATGAAAACCACAACCATCACCACTTAATGAACATCTACTATGTGCCAGATTGTGCTCCACATTCAACCTGTATCTTGACCATAAGCTCATGAGAGATGAGCTATAAGATGATTGTCTCCATTTTACAGACACAGGGATAGGCTTAAAGACATGTGGACTTGTGTCCGGCATGCCACAGAAATGCTGATGTTGTTTCTTAGGATGGAGTTTATTTAATTTTCTACATGTAATATTCTGACAACAAATAGCAGTTTGAAAAACCTGGATTATAAGTGAAATGCTAACAAAAGTAATAACAGGTCTTGGATAGATGACACACACAAAATCCAAGAATAGTGCTTTTTTATCTGTTCAGGAATCCCTAAAAAGCCCTTGCATGTTGCATGTTTAGGTAGCAGAAGAGCACCCACACTCACCAAAGTGATAGGACACCTATGTGCCAATTGCCCAGTGAGTGTTTCTCACCAAGGCCCACTCATCGCAGGTTATCAGAAGATTCTCCAGCTATTCGTTATTATAACCAACTCATTCTCTCCACGGTAATTATCTGTGAGCAACATATCATGCTGTCCTTGGAACCATCAAACTGACATATGATTAAATAGCAGAGGGTTCTGAAGTTAAATTTAAAACCACTCTCTTACACTTCAACTCACACATCACACTGAGATCTGTCCAGCCATGGGAATATTCCAGTTAACCAATACCAAAGACCAGGGAGAGAATATTCCCTTACTTCACGTTCCCGTCTGAGAAAGGTGGTGATGACATTCTCAAAACTTTCTAAAGAGATTTTCCTAGGACGTGAAGTAAAATTTGGCAAAGCAGCTCTCTGTAGGAAGTTCTGCCCCCGCCCCACATTAAAATGTCTCAAGAGTTGCTTATATTCACCATTATATCATCACAGTTATGTGTGGGGTCTTACAAGAAACAGTACAGTCCTTCAACACACCGTGAGAATCACACACTTTCAGCTTTCCTTGAAAAAGTTACTGTAAATCTTAAGTTATTGTACACTCAGCTGTATATACCAAAAATGTTAATACTTATATTAACAATGTTACCAATTAGAAAAAAAAACTGGAAGAAAAGATCAATGGGCAAGCTGGAGTTAATATATAAGTCTCACTCTCCTTGGAATGAAAAAGGAGCAAAAAGAGGTTCTTCAAGGGGAAATCTGTTTCCATTTCCCGACCCACTCTATAGTTTCTAGAATTAAAGTTTTTCTACAAAAATGGTTCTATACAACCCAGTTTATGTTTGCAGGAGCTGTGATTTAGGAAAAACAATTTTTTTTCCATCTCTACTAAATAGTTGCACCCAAAGCAAAATCAGCCAATTTCTGCCTTGCTATTCTACTCTAGTTTTCATATTTAGTTTACTATTATAAATAATTTTCATGTATTTAGTATTCATTAAACTTACAGTAAAATAAAAGAGTGGCAAATACTGAAATCATCAGAATTCCCTAAAAAGAAAATTTCCAAAGCCTTTATGAGATATACCAACAACAAAGTAGTTTCTTCAGAGAAACACACACAGCACCCACTCATTTTTAAACAGGTACTCCCAAAACGTAGGCTTCACAAAAATGCGACATTATGCAGTGTGAAAAGTCCAAGCACCTTTACCCGATATGGAAGAAAGTCCCAGTCACTAGTTGGATAGGTTTCCCTACAACTCAAGCTGGTATTGTCGGTAATGAAGTGACAGAATTCACATTTCATAAGAAAAGCCATATAAAGGAAACAAGGTATTATTTTTCTAGAAAGTGATTTATAATAATACTGAGAAACTTTTTTTTAAAAATTCCTTCCCCTTCTCAACATTTACAGCAAAGGCTAACATATCTTGAGAGATTTACTAGTTGCTGATATTCATCCATATGGTAGCACCAACCAAAAGCCAGGAGCAGGGGAGGAAAAGAGAAAAGGAAAGATTTTGAAAAAGATACAAATGAATCGTTACCTCTACCGATATGACATCTCTTATTCAGAGGCCTGGACTTAATAGGCTTACCTGGCACTCTCTCTCGATTTTCCTGTTGTTTTATTGTTTTCATTGTTTTAACAGATTTGCAAGTTGAGAATGGTTTTACTCATTTCAAGGAACCTCAGAAACACACTGCACTACAAAAATATTTCAACTACAATGCAAATTGTATTCCTTCAATCTTTTTCACTATTCTGGAAGGTACGGAGAGAGTGCCAGAGCTGCAACTTAAGCAGAAGCTAAAAAGTAAAAATAATACAGAGCTTAAAGCCTTAGTTCTACAAATTGGAACTGGCTCAGCCAAACATTAGCCATGGCAAGTCCCACCAAGGCCAGGTCGGAAAGGTGCAAGAACCAACCCCTGGCTACATCTCAAAGGTTCAAAACCATTTCTAAATACAGAACCCACTTTATATTTGCAGGAGCTGTAAATCAGAGAAAACAACTTTTCCCCATCCCCAATAAAATATTTGCACCCAAAGCAAGATCTATTGATTTCTGGCTTTCTACCAGTTCTGCTTGGGCATAAAATTTTCTGACACTTCACCAGAAATGTCAGCATTAGTATAAGGCAGTTTTAAAGAGGGAAATGATTTTCTGACCTGTGGATAACCCCTTCAAAGGCAACAGGAAAACGAATTTTTAAAAACACCTGAAACCCAGTTTTTCCAGTTATTAGTATAAATGGCACCAACTATTTTTCATAAGTGGCCAAATCCTTCCTTATAGGAAGTACTGGTCTTTGAATTCAGTGAAGGCAGGGGTCATTCTATATCCTCAACACCCAGCACAGACCCTTGCATGGAGAAGGAGTTTAATGAATAGTCAAGAAAGGAGGGGAAGGGGAGGGAGAGAGGGAGGGAGAGGGAAGATGAAAGGAAGATGGAGGGAGGGAAGAGGGAACAAAGGAAGGAGGAAGAGAAGGAGAAAATGAGGTAAGTTCAGAAAGAGATCTTTTCCCTTTTCCTTTTATTTGTCTTAATTTTTCTTGAACTTTCAAGCATCCAGCTTGATAGAAAACCAATCATATCTTTTCTTAGAGCTTCCTGTCTGAAGCTAGATATGATATCCAGGGCAGTCAACTCAACCTCCAGAAAGAGCCCACCAACAAATAGCAAATCTCTGTGGGGACCAAGTAAAAGGTAGAAGGGAGGAGACGAAGCTAACAGAAGTTCCTTTCTTCAACAGTCATGCATTCAACAACCTTCAGGAGTATGACTGCCACCTCCAGTGTGTGACACGACACCGCATGCAGCTAGAGACCCATGCAGCGCTAGAGGAGGCTGCTGTCTACTGGGAGACACAGTGCGTTGATTAACTGCCCTAATTCAAGGTAGGATACGACACAAGCCAAGGAAAAGGGTTAGATAAAGCTCTGAGGAGATCAAGACAGGGAGAAAGTGCTTCTGTCTAAGGCACTCAGGGAAGAGAAGAGAGCTGAGGTGGCCCTGCCAGAGCAGGATTTGTGCACAAGGAACCAGCTCAGGGCAAAGGAGGTGGGGTGGAGGGGGAAGGAGGGCACGGATCTCAGGGTGAAGGAAGAGGCTGGCTGCACAGCAGACAGCAGTCCCCCAAGATGCTTCATGGAATATAATCTACAAATACTATATGTGGGAAATCATTGATTAAACACAATTGCACATTAAGTTTCCCTCCTCTAGGCCTCTCAGAGTTTTTATTATGCAACTGGAGCAGAAGTAGCAAAAAAGTTTTTTTTAAAGTAAATCAGAAAGGACTGGCTTTTGGGGGAGAAACCCCAATACCTTCACTTACTAGCTATATTAACTGGAGCAAAATATGTAACTTTTATGAACTCCAGTTTCCTCTTCCCTAATATGGAAGAAATGACAGTCCTGACCTCATACAGCTGTTATGAGAAGTAAATACTACAAAAAAAAAAAAAAAGATTAAATCAGTGCTGCCATTTAGTTAATGTTCAATGTTACCACTGCCGCTGCTACTTCTCTTATTCCGATTATTACTAGGATCAATGTGCATCAGGAATATAAAAATGAAGAATGTAATACATAGCATTTCTTAAACACTTTGGTCAGTTTTTCACCAGCTATTTTTTTGGAAATGCCAGGCCAGCACGTAGTGCCCAGCCTAGCACACAGGAGGTGCTTACTCTGTCTTTGTGGAGGGAATGGAGCCAAGAACTGACCCTAGCAAAGAGCAAAACACTGCAGGATGCTCTGGGCAAGGTGTTTTTCATTATTTCTTTGGGCAACAGGCCTCTGAGGTCTGGGAGCAGTGACTTCATCTTTTGCTAGAAGAATGAGGGACTGAGAGTGCAGTGTTCAGCTTTGGGGAAACATCACAAAGAGTTGATTTTGGTAGAAGTGTTTGAAGTGACTCTGTAACAATGAGCTCACGCCTGCTGCCAGGCGCAAACCATCAGCTCGAGCCTGCTTGCCAGGGAGATGCACACAGCCCCTCACCAACAGCCCCTCACCAGACATGTGCAGGGAGGATCCCAAAACACCCACTCCGAAGACAGCTACTTCCTCTCCAAGAGGGTATACTGAAGCACAAACAAGAAACCCAGAATCCAAAGCGAATCGGAGGCACAAACAAGAAACCCAGAATGCAAAGCGAATCGGAGGCTGGGAGAGCCCGGGAGAGGCCTGCGCCTTCTGGTTTCACTTGGTTGATTCTCTGGCAGGATTTTGGACTGAATCCCAACGGATACTATTCCTTTTTTGGTCAACTGCTGCATACATTTATCTAGATAACCTCATCTCTCAAAAGTCACATACTAACCTCACAAATAGTTCCTAGAAATGAGCAAATTTCACATAAACCCTCCCCGAGTGCAATGCAGGGATCTTGCTATACCTCTCCAGCTTCCCACTGGTTTGTGTGTAGAGACAAAAGTGGAGTTTTCTGGAGTGAGACCCTAAACAGGTTTAGCATATGACATTTGCATTTTACCAAACCCAATACTTAACATCTGTCTACCTGAATTTAAAGCAGGAGAGTCTACATAGAGTTTGAAAAAGAAATGAGGTCACTTTAAAAAGTAGTTGGAGGAGAGAATTTCTCATGCAGTCCACAGCACATAGAAGAGACCCAAGAGTTAGTGAAATTTTCCAATTTCAGATTGGGAGATAAAGAGGTGCATGGCAGACTACAGACTTTTATGTAAGAATGATCAGACATTTAAAAAAATACATATGATAAAAGTATACACATATTATATATGTATGTATGCATACACAAATATATGTAACTCAGTTGTGAGCTATATAAAGAAAGCACAATGGCCAAAGATCGTGTATTCAATTCAATTGTACATTTCATTTTATTTTAGCTGGTAAACCTGCAAGTGGCTGGAGAAAAAGCATAGTTAACTCTGAAAGCTTGTCAAAGCTCAGAAAGCTTCTAGGACTCCAGAGAGTTGTTTCTAGAAGAGCAGGGCTGCCCAATTCTTCCTACACTGAAAATATAACTAGAGACAGTTTGCAATGATTGTACATTTTCTCCACCATGTTCATCTGAGGCAAGAGGTTAAATGATATTGAAATGGTCTGAATCTTCTTTTGACCACTATAGTTCTCCCAATTAGACTTGGCCTGAACATTTTATCAAACGCAATCAGCACACCCTTGTCCAGAGAACCCCTTATTACCCACAAACTCTCCAAACCCTAACCCTACAGCCCATCTTCTGACAGTCTAAGTTCACATTCATTCACTACACAATAGGAAAAAACCAAATACTGAACAACACAGTTCCTGGCACATAAAAGACACAGTAGAATAACTGTGGACGGCATCTAAAGGCTGGGAGCCTGAGGTGTGAGAATGAACGGGGTCCCTGGTCTCAAGGGCTTAAATATCAACAGGTACAGATTAGGGGTAGCAAAGGGAAGGCAAAAGGAGAAAGAAAACAAAAAAAAACAGGCAAGGAGAAAAGCTTAGAGCTTCTTAAATGAGCGAATCCAAAACTTGGAGGAAGGGTTTCGATGCCATGTGGCCAAGGCCGTCCTCCCCACCCTCATTATGATGTCTGTTCCTGCACATAAGGGCACCAGAAAGTGAATTAACAGTCATTAGGTTTTTGGTGAGAGCAGTTCTGTAGGGCCGTAATTTTAATCTCTGTTTAGATCTCCATTTTGGGAACGATTGAGAATGGGCTTCCTTCAGTGTGAGGAAGTTCAAGGCAGTTTCTGTGGGACACCCAGTGTGGTATGTGGGAACAGCAGAGAAGTGGTTTCAATTTGAAGGACTATGAGCCCCACCACCGGGTTGGGAGCAGGCAGTGGGTGGTTGGAGGGGGCAAAATTGATGTGTGGGCAGGAGGCCTTGTTTTAAAATTATTCACTGCTGGCTTAGATGATAGCAGTGGACAGAATAAAGAGGTGCAGACCCTGAATAAAGAGAAGAAAATAATATAGCTTGCCTCTGAAAAGAGCAACTATATTGGCTACCAATTTAATTTGAATCTTTTTTGAAGTCTGGGTAAGCCCCGATCACACAATGAGCATCTTGTAGTAAACTCACTGATTGAATTATAAAGAAATCACTAGATATTATTATGTTGTTATTGGAAAGAGAAGTCTAGCTTGACTTAAAGGAGAACCAATTATTGACTTGGGCCCCCTGCCTTAGAGGAATCAAACCTGGGATGCATTTTCAAACAAAATGTCCATTTCGCTTCTTAATACTGGGGTGCACACAGTCAACGATGAATCTAGTTTTACATTCTGTTCCATATGCTACGCTCTAGGTAATTAAAGTATGTCTTATGGCTAATAAAAATGAAGTTAAAAAGGTTAAAACCAAAACAATGACAGGAAATAACATGTGTGTACAATATGTTACTAACACACTGATAATTTTCAAAAGTGACTTTAAAAAAAAGTATTATAAATCTTTCAAAACACAGTGATTTATTAAGCGAAAAGTCTAAACGATTTGCACTATTAAATTTAGCTTTTAAGTTGCTGTGTCACGAGCAAATCTTTTGTTCTCCTAGGTTAAATTTAGCATCCTGCAATTTTGTTTTTTCCACTGCTCCATGTTTTATCATCATGCAGCTAATTTTCTGAGCTGCTCAGGAGAAATGCACTCAGGAGTTTTCACAATGATTTCTCTTACTGATTTTATAATCCAGGAAGAGAATGTATCAAATAATCCAACAATGATTTATTTTCATCTTCTTCTGTTCCTTTTCCCACCTATACAGGCTTCTCATAAAATAAACCTTCCCTAGGCATGGGATGAAACGGAAAAAAAAACGTGGTGGCCAGAGGAAAACCATTTCAGAAATGTATTTGTTACACAAGTGCAAGCAATAAATTGAGCTTAGGAGGGAAGGGCGGTTAGAAGAAAAACTGAAAGTACTGACCTGAGAGTCAAGCTGATTGGAGCAAGGGTGAAAGCAGCAATTTGGAGGATAAGCAGAAAGGAAAAGGGATAGCAAAAGAGAATAAAAGGAAGTAAATGCATTAGTTTTAAACATACAGCCAACAGATGTTATATTAGCAGGTTTTATAACCAAATGAAGGACAATAAAGCAACTTCTATCTGATATTACCCCCCAAAAGCCTGGGCATACACTCTGTTATATTAATTATTACATATAAGAAACCAGTATCTGCTCTCATGCACATAATTACAAGCACTGATGTGAAACAGAGGTGTGTTCCAGCAACACAATGGCACAATTTGCTCTTTTCTGGAGGAATATTTATAGAGAAAGCTCCTATCTGTGTGCATGTAAAATTTTATTATTTAATAAACTGAAATGAAAATTACTAAGGTATTAGAACTGGTGGTAAGCACCTATGTCAGAAAGATTTTATTAGAACCAGTAAGTTGGAAGATTATATCCTATGAGATATTTTTTCTTCATCCCTAAAAACCAAAAAGATCTGAGCAATTTAGCTTTCTGTTCAAAGATTTCCATTGTACATGCTCACAGAGCACTGTACCTAGCAATGATCAAAGACTATGAGGACAGCTTCAGGTGAGGGGCCATCTGCCTATCAGCCTCCCAAGAAAAGACAGATTAACTTCCAAAGCTGAGAGTAATTTTTTTTGGTTGTGAAAATGAGGATCAAACTTCATCATTGAAAATATCCAAACACTTGATAACTAATTTGTAGAAAAATATGTAGCATGTCTTTCTAATTTGTCAAAAGAATAAAGTCTCTAATGTGAGGCAAAAATTAAAAGTCATATCCTCTTCAGGCTACCACAGAAATCATAGTGGACATGCATTTTGTTAACCTATAAAATGCCCTTTGCAAAAAAACAGGTGGATTAACACATACTGTATCAGCCGTCTGCCCAGTGGGACCCCACCATCCCATACTATTAAGAAGTAGTTTTAAGCATTTCACAAAGAAAGAGAAAGCACAACAAATCCTCAGAAGGAAGCTTAAACAAAAACATTTCAGATGAAAACAGCATTGACTATAATGATACAAATCAAGTAGAAAATTCAAGATTAAACACTTGGTGAAAGCACTGATCCAATAATCCCTCGTGTCTGAAACTCCCCTGCAGAGTATTTCGTGATAACGAATGCACAACTGATCAAAAATAAGAGTTAAGTCAGGCCATGGCCTTTGTGGGGACTCTAGTGATGTTGCTGCTGTTTGAAATCTGTCTGGAGCAGAGGTAAGCCAAACTGAGGTCCATGGTCAAACTTTAGGGAATCCTAAACTGAAACAGCAAGCAAACATTTAAGGTTTAGTTGCCTTTTCCAAGGGTCCCTAGTTTCTCTTGCCAACTCAAAGGCATCTATGATATCCATGAACTTCCCCAAAAAGCTGCTAGGGATGGTATAAAACCATCTGTCACTTGTTTTAAAGAAATTCCTTCAAATACATTTACAAACATAAATGGGAATTACTTAGCAACAAGAGTTTATATCAAAACAAACAGAACTGGTATCAAGTTTCCTCCATGTACCATCAGATTTCTAGATCATATCATAAAAACGAAAGCTTAAGTTTACATTTTCTGAAAAAAGTTCTGAAAAGCAGCAAAGAAATTATGTCAGCACGTTATTGAGCAAATTCAGAGGGAAAAATAATAGTCTATTTCTCAACCTTAGATAAGGTGCTTTTAGGCATCTACAATGATTTCTCATTGTCCAATTGTCTGGCAGCATTAGTCCTGATCCAGATATTTAAATGCTACCTTGTTTTCCTTTCTTTTTTTTTTTTTAACATCTTTATTGGAGTATAATTGCTTTATAGTGGTGTGTTAGTTTCTGCTGTATAACAAAGTGAATCACCTATATGTATATATAAATCCCATATCTCCTCTCTCTTGCGTCTCCCTCCCACCCTCCTTATCCCACCGCTCTAGGTGGTCACAAAGCTGATCTCCCTGTGCTATGTGGCTGCTTCCCACTTGCTATCTATTTTACATTTGTATATAGTGTATATATGTCCATGCCACTCTCTCAGTTCGTCCCAGCTTCCCTTCCCCACTCCCCATGTCACTGAGCCCATTTTCTACTTCTGCGTTTTTATTCCTGTCCAGCCCCTACGTTCTTCAGAACCATTTTTTTGTTTTTTGATTTTTTTAGATTCCATATGTATGTGCTAGCATACAGTATTTGTTTTTCTCCTTCTGACTTACTTCACTCTGTATGACAGTCTCTAGGTCCATCCACCTCACTACAAATAACTCAGTTTTGTACCTTTTTATGGCTAATATTCCATTGTATATATGTGCCATATCTTCTTTATCCATTCGTCTGTTGATGGACACTTTCGTTGCTTCCATGTCCTGGCTACTGTAAATAGAGCTGCAATGAATATTTTGGTACATGACTCTTTTTGAATTATGGTTTTCTCAGGATATATGTCCAGAAGTGGGACTGCTGCATCATATGGTAGTTCTATTTTTAGTTTTTTAAGGAACCTCCATACTGTTGTCCATTGTGGCTATATCAATTTACATTCCTACCAACAGTGCAAGAGGGCTTCCTTTTCTCCACACCCTCTGTAGCATTTGTTGTTTGTAGATTTTCTGATGATGCCCATTCTAACTTGTGTGAGGTGATACCTCATTGTAGTTCTGATTTGCATTTCTCTAATAATTAGTGATGTTGAGCATACTTTCATGTGTTTGTTGGCAATCTGTAAATCTTCTTTGGAGAAATGTCTATTTCAGTCTTCTGCCCATTTTTGGATTGGGTTGTTTGTTTGTTTTTTAACATTGAGCTGCATGAGCTGTTTATATATTTTGGAGATTAATCCTTTGTCTATTGATTCGTTTGCAAATATTTTCTCCCATTCTGAGGGTTGTCTTTTCGTCTTGTTTGTAGTTTCCTTTGCTTTGCAAAAGCTTTTAAGTTTCATTAGGTCCCATTTGTTTATTTTTGTTTTTACTTCCATTTCTCTAGTAGGTGGGTCAAAAAGGATTTTGCTGTGATTTATGTCATAGAGTGTTCTGCCTATGTTTCGCTCTAAGAGTTTTATAGTGTCTGTTCTTACATTTAGGTCTTTAATCCATTTTGAGTTTATTTTTGTGCATGGTGTTAGGGAGTGTTCTCATTTCATTCTTTTACATGTAGCTGTCCAGTTTTCCCAGCACCACGTACTGAAGAGGCTGTCTTTTCTCCATTGTATATTCTAGCCTCCTTTATCAAAAATAAGGTGACCATAGGTGCATGGGTTTATCTCTGGGCTTCCTATCCTTTCCCATTGATCTATATTCCTGTTTTTGTGCCAGTACCACACTGTCTTGATTACTTTGTAGTACAGTCTGAAGTCGGGGAGCCTGATTCCTCCAGCTACATTTTTCTTTCTCAAGATTGCTTTGGGTATTCAGGGTCTTTTGTGTTTCCATACACCTTGTGAAATTTTTTGTTCTATTTCTGTGGAAAATGCCACTGGTAGTTTGATAGGGATTGCACTGAATCTGTAGATTGCTTTGGGTAGCATAGCCATTTTCACAATGTTGATTCTTCCAATCCAAGAACATGGTATATCTCTCCATCTGTTTGTATCATCTTTAATTTCTTTCATCAGTGTCTTATAGTTTTCTGCATACAGGTCTTTTGCCTCCTTAGGCAGGTTTTTTAACCTAGGTATTTAACCTAGGTATTTTATTCCTTTTGTTGCAATGGTAAATGGGAGTGTTTCCTTAATTTCTTTCAGATTTTTCATCATTAGTGTATAGGAATGCCAGAGATTTCTGTGGATTAATTTTATATCCTGCTACTTTACCAAATTCATTGATTAGCTCTAGTAGTTTTCTGGTAGCATCTTTAGGATTCTCTATGTATAGTATCATATCATCTGCAAACAGTGACAGCTTTGCTTCTTCTTTTCCGATTGGGATTCCTTTTATTTCTTTTTCTTCTGATTGCTGTGGCTAAAACTTCCAAAACTATGTTGAATAATAGTGGTGAGAGTGGGCAACTTTGTCTTGTTCCTGATCTTAGAGGAAATGGTTTCAGTTTTTCACCATGGAGAACGATGTTGGCTTTGGGTGTGTCATATATGGCCTTCATTATGTTGAGATAAGTTCCTTCTGTGCCTATTTTCTGGAGGGTTTTTTTTTTTTTTTTTTTTGCGGTACGCGGGCCTCTCACTGTTGTGGCCTCTCCCGTTGCGGAGCACAGGCTCCAGACGTGCAGGCTCAGTGGCCATGGCTCACAGGCCCAGCCGCTCCGCGGCATGTGGGATCTTCCCGGACCGGGGCACGAACCCGTGCCCCCTGCATCGGCAGGCGGACTCTCAACCACTGCGCCACCAGGGAAGCCCAGGGTTTTTTATCATAAATGGGTGTTGAATTTTGTCGAAAGATTTTTCTGCATCTATTGAGATGATCATATGGTTTTTCTCCTTCAATTTGTTAATATGGTGTATCACGCTGATTGATTTATGTATATTGAAGAATCCTTGCATTCCCGGGATAAACCCCACTTGATCATGGTGTATGATCCTTTTAATGTGCTGTTGGATTCTGTTTGCTAGTATTTTGTTGAGGATTTTTGCATCTATATTCATCAGTGATATTGGCCTGTAGTTTTCTTTGTGACATCTTTGTCTGGTTTTGGTATCAGGGTGATGGTGGCCTCGTAGAATCAGTTTGGGAGGGTTCCTCCCTCTGCTATATTTTGGAAGAGTTTGAGAAGGATAGGTGTTAGCTCTTGTCTAAATGTTTGATAGAATTCGCCTGTGAAGCCATCTGGTCCTGGGCTTTTGTTTGTTGGAAGATTTTTAATCACAGTCCCAATTTCAGTGCTTGTGACTTGTCTGTTGATATTTTCTATTTATTCCTGGTTCAGTCTCGGAAGGTTGTGCTTTTCTAAGAATTTGTCCATTTCTTCCAGGTTGTCCATTTCATTGGCATATAGTTGCTTGTAGTAATCTCTCATGACCCTTTGTATTTCTGCAGTGTCAGTTGTTACTTCTCCTTTTTCATTTCTAATTCTATTGATTTGAGTCTTCTCCCTTTTTTTCTTGATGAGTCTAGCTAATACTTTATCAATTTTGTTTATCTTCTCAAAGAACCAGCTTTTAGTTTTTTATCTTTGCTATTGTTTCCTTCATTTCTTTTTCATTTATTTCTGATCTGATCTTTATGATTTCTTTCCTTCTGCTAACTTTGGGGTTTTTTTGTTCTTCTTTCTCTAACTGCTTTGGGTGTTAGGTTAGGTTGTTTATGTGAGATGTTTCTTGAGGTAGGATTGTATTGCTATAAACTTCCCTCTTAGCACTGCTTCTGCTGTATCCCATAGGTTTGGGGCCATCATGTTTTCATTGTCATTTGTTTCTAGGTATTTTTTGATTTCCTCTTTGATTTCTTCAGTGATCTCTTGGTTATTTAGTAGAATACTGTTTAGCCTCCATGTGTTGGTATATTTTACAGGTTTTTTCCTGTAATTGATATCTAGTCTCAGAGCGTTGTGGTTGGAAAAGATACTTGATATGATTTCAATTTTCTTAAACTTACCAAGGCTTGATTTGTGACCCAAGATATGATCTATCCTGGAGAATGTTCCATGAGCCCTTGAGAAGAAAGTGTATTCTGTTGTTTTTGGATGGAATGTCCTACAAATATCAATTAAGTCCATCTTGTTTAACGTATCATTTAAAGCTTGTGTTTCCTTATTTATTTTCATTTTGGATGATCTGTCCATTGGTGAAAGTGGGGTGTTAAAGTAACCTACTATGATTGTGTTACTGTCGATTTCCCCTTTTATGGCTGTTAGCATTTGCATTAAGTTTTGAGGTGCTCCTATGTTGGATGCATAAATATTTACACTTGTTATATCTTCTTCTTGGATTGATCCCTTGATCATTATGTAGTGTCCTTCTTTGTCTCTTGTAATAGTCTTTATTTTAAAGTCTACTATTTCTGATATGAGATTTGCTACTCCAGCTTTCTTTTGATTTCCATTTGCATGGAATATCTTTTTCCATCCCCTCACTTTCTGTCTCTATATGTCCCTAGGTCTGAAGTGGGTCTCTTGTAGACAGCATATACACGGGTCTTGTTTTTGTATCCATTCAGCCAGTCTATGTCTTTTGGTTGGAGCATTTAATCCATTTACATTTAAGGTAGTTATCGACATGCGAGAGTTCCTATTACCATTTTCTTAATTGTTTTGGGTTTGTTATTGTAGATCTTTTCCTTCTCTTGTGTTTCCTGCCTAGAGAAGTGCCTTTAGGATTTCTTCTAAAGCTGGTTTGGTGGTGCTATATTCTCTTGGCTTTTGTTTGTCTGTAAAGGTTTTAATTTCTCCATCGAATCTGAATGAGATCCTTGCTGGGTAGAGTATCTTGGTTGTAGGTTTTTCTCTTTCATCACTTTAAATATGTCCTGCCACTCCCTTCTGGCTTGCAGAGTTTCTGCTGAAAGATCAGCTGTTAACCTTATGGGGATTCCCTTGTATGTTATTTGTTGCTTTTCCCTTGCTGCTTTTAATATATATTTTTTTTATTTAATTTTTGTTAGTTTGATTAATGTGTGTCTTGGTGTGTTTTTCCTTGGATTTATCCTGTTTGGGACTCTATGCACTTCCTGAACTTGATTGACTATTTCCTTTCCCATATTAGGGAAGTTTTCAACTATAATCTCTTCAAGTATTTTCTCAGTCCCTCTCTTTTTCTCTTCTTCATCTGGGACCCCTATAATTCGAATGTTGGTGCATTTAATGTTGTCCCAGAAGTCTTTGAGGCTGTCCTCAATTCTTTTCATTGTTTTTTCTTTATTGTGCTCTGCAGTAGTTATTTCCACTATTTTATCTTCCAGGTCACTTATCCGTTCTTCTGTCTCAGTTATTCTGCTACTGATTCCTTCTAGAGAATTTTTCATTTCATTTATTGTGTTGTTCATCATTGTTCTTCTAGGTCCTTGTTAAACATTTCTTGCATTTTCTCCATTCTATTTCCAAGATTTTGGATCATCTTTACTATCATTACTCTGAATTCTTTTTCAGGTAGACTGCCTATTTCCTCTTCATTTGTTTGGTCTGCTGGGTTTTTACCTTGCGCCTGCATCTGCTGTGTATTTCTCTGTCTTCTCATTTTGCTTAACTTACTGTGTTTGGGGTCTCCTTTCTACAGGCTGCAGGTTCATATTTCCCGTTGTTTTTGGTGTCTGGCCCCAGTGGGTAAGGTTGGTTCAGTGGGTTGCATAGGCTTCCTGGTGGAGGGGAGTAGTGCCTGTGCTCTGGTGGGTGAGGCTGGATCTTGTCTTTCTGGTGGGCAGGGCCGCATCCGGTGGTGTGTTTTGGGGTGTCTGTGAACTTATTATTATTTTAGGCAGCCTCTCCGCTAATGGGTGGGGTTGTGTTCCTGTCTTGCTAGTTGTTTGGCATAGGGTGTCAAGCACTGTAGCTTGCTGGTCATTGAGTGGAGCTGGGTGTTAGCGTTGAGATGGAGATCTCTGAGGAGCTTTTGCCGTTTGATATTACCTGGCACCGGGAGCTCTCTGGTGGACCAATGTCCTGAACTCAGCTCTCCTACCTTAGAGGCTCAGGCCTGACACCCAGCTGGAGCACCAAGACTCTTTCAGCCACACGGTGAGTGCCAACTGTGTGCCCAGGTCTTTTTGGACACATCTCACAAAGGTTCTTCAGGCGCTCCTCATTTCTTCTGGTTCTGCTTGCAATCTCCAGTATTAGACATGAGCCCAAATGGTGAACACACCTCCTTCAGACCCCAGTTTAGTGCTGTAGAGAACACTTCATTTCGATTCATTCAGTCTTGTCTGTAGGTACTTTGGTAGAACTGAAGAGATTCTGACACATACACTTGCTTTTTTTTTTTTTTTTTTTTTTGTGTGCAGCCCTCTCACTGTTGTGGCCTCTCCCATTGCAGAGCACAGGCTCCGGACGCGCAGGTTCAGCGGCCATGGCTCACGGGCCCAGCTGCTCCGCGGCATGTGGGATCCTCCCGGACTGGGGCACGAACCCGTGTCCCCTGCATCGGCAGGCGGACTCTTAACCACTGCGCCACCAGGGAAGCCCTACACTTGCTTTTTTTATCCAAAGTATTTCATTCAAAGCCAAAGATGTGAACTGTCACAGCATCCACCTGATGGAGTTTGACACCTCGCTCCCCACCACACAGGGTCAGGGCTGCCTCTCAGCCTTGAGCTCCAGCACTGCCCGGATTATCCCAGGGCACACTGCTACCCTGTTTTCTATTCTGATTTTATGTTTTAGGAGTAAACCCCCCTGAGGGACCCACTCTCTTCTTCACAGTGGGGAGGGATCTGATTGAGGGCTCAATTTGGGCATTCCCTGACCTCCAGACAAATGGTGACAAAGCCCATTTATATTTAAGCCCATATATATTTAAGATAATTTACATGAAAGGTCATCTGACTGATTCCTTCCCATGGGTGAGATGCCAGAAATCCAGTGGCAGCAAGCCTTGTTTGACAGACTCTGTTAACCTCTCTCCTTCCCCTAAGGCACTAAAGGATTAAGCCTGAAACTCTAAATAAAACTCAGAGACCTTGATGAGCACTGACATAGAAAGACTACATATTTCATTGCCTCTAATGTTGCCTCTAGCTACTTGATTGTGCACATACAAGATATCTAGCATTGGTGATCTCATAATGACTTCAGCCTGATTTGGACCAGCTCTCAGGGGCTTGCTGAAGGTCCCCTGACCACATTGTGTCAAATTCCCCCAGAGCAGCCTGCAGTCCAAGGCAGAAGCTCCCTGCTGAGCCACTAGCATCAAGTGCAAGGGTTTATAGGCAGAACTGCACATAGGGACCACACTGGAGCAACATGTACTTTGAAAAGCAGAATCTTTAATGGCTGATGAAAAACATCATTCACGAAGAATTTAAGAGGTAAATGCATCCATGTAAGTGCCAGGCATGTGCTATTTAGAATGTATATATTGTGGAGAAAATAAAAAATGGGAATATTAACGGAATAGAAAGCAAACACAAACTGCCCTCTGAGAGAGAAGTAGGCACGTGTCAGTGTCGTTTGAGTTATCCCTAACCCCATACCTTTTCTCGCACGTGACGGAAGTTCTGGAATATCTCAGAACACTAGCTGCTTTTAAAAAAAGGTCTACTGACTCTGGTAGGTCACATTACAGACCAGAGACCACAAATTTATTACGAGTTCAATTTTTTGGTTTTCAAAATCACAAACTTAATTGCAAACACTCCTCCATGATTCCAAAATGGAGCTATATGTCACATTGCTAAGAAATCTTTAGTTCCCAACATTATGAGGTATGAATTTTGTAGTTTAAGCCAGCAAATGGAGATACTGCCCAATTTGAAAAGGGTTGCCTGACAACTTGAGGAAGATGCTTTGGTCAGAATACACATGTAGCCCAGCAGATAATGCTTCAGAAAGACAGGCCAAGGCTGAGCTCTCCTGTTCCCAAGAAACTTCCCCTCTTGATCTCCACTCCCACCCCTTTCTGGGTCTGGGCTGGGACTGGGGCTCAGACATTTCCCAGACTATGCTCTGCTGCTGGACGCAAGACACAGGCCAGCAGAGAACTGGGACAGAGTCAAGTCCCACCACACGTTTTATGAATTACAGTGCCTGGGAGGCATCAGCTTTAAGGGGAGGCAAAGGCAGAGATAAAGAAAATGTGCAGAAAGTACATAAAGATAAATGCCTGTAAAATCACTGTTGTTTTAATGCATTCCATATTGCGGAAATAAAAACGTGAATATTCTTGATGATTTAATGGCAATAGCGTTCAGCTAAGACCTGTTTGTCCAACTAGACAATTATGCTATTTTATGCAAATATTTATAGTAGCTGATCCTGACTTTCAATTACTGTTCCGAAGGGCTGGTTTAGTGCAGAAAAATGCCTTCTAAATGAGCTTTCTCTCATGAAAGCTAATAAAGATGAGGCAGATCTCCTGTGGCCCAGCAGCGAAGCCTCTCTGCCAGCTACGAGACTGTTGAGTGCTACTGGACTAGCTTCTTCTTTCTGGCCCAGTGTTGGATGGGATTGCTCTCAGTCACTCATCTGTCAGACCTGGGTTCAAATCCTGACTTTGATTCTTATAAACTCTGCAATCTTGAGGAAGTTAATTAATCTGTATAAGTCATAGTTTTCTCACCTATAAAATGATGATAATGAGACTTTCTGTGTTGTGGGTAGAATTAAAATGGTATACAGTACTTGCAGGTCAAGTGCTTAGCAGAGTACCTGTTATACTGTGAGCATGAAATATATATAATCTATTTTGAATCATAATTACTATTAGTAATATTATCTAGGGCATCCTCGCTATGGCTCCCTTCTTCTCAGCGAAGTGGACTAGGGGTCAAGAAACCTACACTACAGTTTTGTCTCTTTCTGACCACAGGACCAATCTTCAGAAGGTCGTTCAACCCTTCAGGGTCTCAATGTTCTCAGCAATAAGAAAAATATGGGGCTTCCCTGGTGGCGCAGTGGTTGAGAGTCCGCCTGCCGATGCAGGGGACACGGGTTCGTGCCCCGGTCCGGGAGGATCCCACATGCCGCGGAGCGGCTGGGCCCGTGAGCCATGGCCGCTGAGCCTGCGCGTCCGGAGCCTGTGCTCCACAACGGGAGAGGCCACAACACTGAGAAGCCCGCATACCGCAAAAAAAAAAAGAAAAAGAAAGAAGAAAAATATGATAACTTCACTGTGATTTCACACTATCTTTTTAAGAAAAATTTTGGTCCTAAAATATCATTCCAAAATAACCATGTAGATACATCTAAAATTAACAGTATTTTTAAGAACCAGTAGGCTGGCAGAATATTTCCACACTTTAAAATTAAAATGAAGCCCTTAAGGATTTTAATTTGCCGATCAGAAAAAAAAAACTTGACATAATTTCTAAAATGGGTCACACTGAACAAAAATCAGATTACCATCAAACTAATACAAAGACTTTTTAAGTGGTTTTTTTTTTCAGGTAGTCAAAGCTTCGGTCTCTTACACACTTTGCTGGCACAAATGCTAGATCATGGATATCACTCAAGAAAGTTGCCCATTATTTTCTCAAACACTGAAGAAGTACATAAGCCCTCAAAAGATAAGCCAACTGACTTCCGAGTATCCCACAGAAACACATCATCATCCCTACAGGCCATATTCCTCATGCATAACTTGTTTCCTCCGTGAAATATGAATGTGCATTCCAAATTTACTGCAACCTGAGATGGGCAACTAAGCAATCAATGTTCATTCACTGTTGACAATTCACAACATGAATGCAAAGTTTACCTCTCAAGTTCTGCAATTTTCTTGTCCTTGTCGTTCTTTTCATTCTCCACCTCCTTGAGGATCTCCAGCAACCGGTCGACTTCTGCTTGGGCCTTGCCACACTCATCACGGTAATAAGATGCCTCTTTATCAAGCTGTTTTATTCGGTCTGCAAATTCTGGGTTCATCCTGGAGTCATCTTCAATATTATGAGCCTTCAACATTATATTTTTAAAGAATGTAGTTAAGATAACAATTTAGAACAACAATAGATAGTGCAGTCACCAATGGCCCAGAAATTAACTTTGGAGAAAAAAATAACAACTATCAAGAATTATGGGTATACTGTCAGTTAAAAGGCAAAATAGGAAAATCACAAATTTCAGCTACCTTAGAACTATCTTGATTTTTAAGGCTAGTTTCTTTTATTGTTAATATTTTATTTCATTAAATGATACTGCTTTTTGCTTTTTTTTCCCCACAAGAAATGGGGGCTTGGTGGAGGTAGAGACAGTGATGTGTTTATTTCTGGTGTTTTGGCAAACAGAACGAAGACAATTCAACTCCTCACAGTTAAGTAAATGACTCATACCAACAGCTTCCTTTTCCAATACAGAGAAACTGAGAAAAAACAATGTTAAATTATTTCTCCAGGAACCATCAAGGGTATATATAAAGCTAGGTAACATATAAGAGACTGGCTGACTGATCATTGAACACTTCATCCCACTGAGAAATTTCAGCAGAAGATGTAGAATGAAACAAAGCCTTGAAAAAGCAGAAGGGCTTTCCAGCTAACAGTCATACCCATAAATTCTTGTTCTTTTGATTAAATAAACCTGAACCGGGAGGAGGATGAGCTAATTCATGAGCAAGCACACAGACGAGAATCTTCAAACACATGCATGGGGGGTGGGGGGCAGCTTTACACAGGAGAACAGACACAGGCAACAACACAGCAACAACACTACAGAATAATTTGCAGCCAAAGTATTTGTGGTTTTTTGTGTGTGACAGTGCGTTATGGCTTTTTTTTTCCCAAAATAAACTTTTGGCTGAAATATTCCCAGACAGATGGAAATAACACTGCACTGCAATGTTTTGCCTACCCCTTGTTTCCCATTATTCCTAATTGACTTCTTCAAAGAGCAGGCAGGGAAAAAACAAGTAGTTTAACAACAGTGCACATTCAACATAGAAAGTTCAGAGAGGTCATATATGTATATATCTCCAAAATCCACGTGTGAACTAATAAAATGTTAACAATTTATTAGGACTTAAATTATCCTGCTGTCTTCTACTAGAGCAGATGTCCGTTGTGTTTTTATACACTTTTTAAAAAAAATTTCAGGGAAAAAACAAGGCAAGCAAGCTGCAGCTACTGTGGGGTCAGATGAATCATGCATGGTTAGAAAAATTAACACTAATACTACTGTTAGAAGGTTGACAGTCTTTGCAATAATTTAGTAGAAAAAATCCAAAAATTAGTATAAATAAAAATAAATTTCTTATTTATGACAAACTAATTATTTTTAGGAATTTTTGCATGTAACATATTATTTAAGCATGAGGATAGATGGGGAATAATTTGCTTTCACATTCTTTAATCTAAGATTTCCTTATTCAAGAAATAAACTCAACTACGCAAAAGAACTTGGAAAAAATATATCAATTCAACACAGTATCAGGCAGTCTGTCATCCACATTTCTCAGAAAATATTTATTTTTATTTATTTAGTGCGTACACTGAGTTTCATTATAATAGAATAGAATAGAATTAGTGAGCTTTTTCAGTATAATTAAAATAATCTGAAAGTGAATCTTGAGCTAATATTCCTTTAGGAGTTTATTCATCTAATAATTTTATTTTAAATTGAAGTAATGAATATTAATTTGTTAATCTCCCATCAAAAGATGTAGAGCAGGTATTCTATTTTAAAACAAAATACTCCATATAACTACCTCTATCTGTGATAATAATAATAAACTCATTTCTCTTATAACAGAAAAGCATTTAAAATATACAGCTTTTCGATTACTATGAGAAAGAAAACAAAAATTTCATGTTAATTCTCTTCTACTTTTATACTATATTACCATTATTTTATGGCAGCTAAAAACCTGTCCATGGCAGTTTTCTCAAACTAACCAACCAGCGACATTGAGATGTTTAAGGAAAAGAATTAAAGAACTAAGTAATGACCAGCTAGAAAGACTCAAAATAAATGAATAAATGTTTTGCAGCTTATTTCTGATGAGTGAAAATTCCTTTTTTGACTCAGATTTGAAGATTCACAAAGAGCTAGCAGTTAGCTGCTGTGGTTTATTTTGGTTGTTTTTATTCTTAAGATTATTATTATCACGATTTTTAATAAATGGGTACAGGATTACTAATTGTAACATCTAGATTCTAAATATGGCCTTGTGTCTTACGACTATGGGCAAATGAATAAGCCTCTCTAAGGACAGTGAAAACGATAAAATGACAAACATGGGGAAGGTATTATTCATTTGTGTTTTTATTGTGATTATTATTTTATAATATGCATCCCATAAGCGGGGCTTGTCATACAGCTAAATTGATATGTTTATTTAATTTTCATTGACAAGATACTACATACACCTTAGAGAAGCCTCCCTGCTAGGTTTTCAGAGAAAGCAGTCTGCTGGTGATAGGTATGTAAACACATTTCTTATTTTAGCTACTTGAAGAGAAGAAGATGAACCAAGGCAAGTTTTCAGCACAGGGTGAAATTCAATGGGTTGGCAATCTTTTAAACCTACCAAGTGAGTACGGCTAAAGGACTCATGGGATGTTTAGAGGTACAGAAAGCCTAGGAAAAAACAGTCCTGAATCTAGACCATGTTGACCACTGTGTGTGATGCTACAGTTAGATCATGTTATTAAAATAAAGACCATAGCCAAGTTTACAGCTGGCCTGGTGTCTGTTAGATAATTTGTAGGTGCTAATGATTCTTCCTTTTAAAAGGAATAGACAACCTGAAGAACACCTTTGAGTTAAATATATCTATTTATCTCTATATCAATGCCTACTGATTTCTGGGCAAAAGAGTTTATGTCAAATCACCTTCAATATTGGTGTCAGAATTCTTGGAAAGGTTATTAAATAAAGGTGTAGATACATATCATTTAAAAATTTTTCAAGTCAATAGAAAGCTGCAAGAAAGAGTCATATAGAGATGGAAGAGTAACAGCTGCGTTTGGATAATCACTAGGGTCCATGTGAAGACCCAAGGGAAGAGAGAGTTTCACATGACTGTAGCCTGGTGAGTCCCTGATCCAACCTAAGCAGTGGAAGCAAAAGTCTTCCCCAGAATTTAACCAGCTCTACTCAGCATGAATCACAACTTTTCAGAGGATTGGCTGAAACTGTTAACTAGTGTAGCGTGAGTGTGTTATACTGTGATCTATAGACATGGGGGAGATACTATACCAAAGAAAAACAGGAGGAAATTGAGCTTACAAAGCCAATGCTTCCTTCAAAATTGTAAGGCCAGAGCCTCCTCTAAAAATAGAGAGAAGGAAGCACTTTCTTTGCATTTAGGCAATACTCTTGCCTTTTCAAATTAAAACATGGGTTCTTTCATCTGGACTGGGAGTTCCTGATAGGGATCAAAAGTAGACAACAGATTTGGGCCTAATGTACTTTAGGCACTGCAAAAACATAAAAATACATTTGAATAACATTACCTGACAAATTCCTACCATGGCATTGTGACCTAGTCAAGGTTTAGACTGAAAATATACAATAAGTACTTCCCCTTATGAATCTGTTGATTTTAAATTAGTACCCCCAAAAGGTCAGGAAGCAATTGCCCATTCCATTCATCTAAGACACATCAACTTCATTCACTAGTCGGGAATCTAGCTCTTGAAAAATGCAGATTGGTGTGGATTTTCTTTTAATTATTTCAGAACTTATGTATCATAATCTAGTGAAGCACACTGTCACTTTCAAAGACGTACACCAGTCATTAAAACCAAAGGAATACCGATGAGCATTTTTTTTCCTAATGTAGAGATTTAATTTTTCTGATTAAACAGGTCAGTTTAAAAACAAATCCAGGTATCTGGTTCTGCTTCAAAATATTTCTGGTAACTTTTAGAGCAAATTTCAAGCATCTTATAGAAACACAGAAAATTGAGAAAAGAACATTTCAAAAATGTCTGTATTACATATTAGATCAGTAAATTTTGAGGGTCCCCCAATTATGTTTCTTGCATTTCCATATGTAAGGAAATTTCCCCGCAAATGGGAACAATCAAAACAAAGTTTGGAGCCTCACAGATGTGGGCAAGCTTGCCATTTTGATGTGAACTGGTTCTGAAAGCCTGAATCAAGCACAGAAGAGAAATCTGGTCATGACTTAGGACAAGGAGTACACAACAATACCTAGTGGTTATTTTAATGAAACAATTTAGAACTATTTCAGGAAATAAGGCAAAATTACAGATTAATACTATATCTAAATCAAAGTTAAGAGCAAACGTGATTAAAACCATACCAGGATTGATAGTATCAATATGACAAATCACAAGTTTATTTACACTCCTTGTGTGAAAGTTAGCCATTGATTATTTTTAATAAAATGTTAGTTCATCATTCCAAGTGCCTAGAAAGGAAAGTATTAACTTTGGTCCAGAAACCTGATGTGAAACTAGGCAGGGAATATTCAATTATAATGTTAAATAACATTCTCTCTTTGAAATGGGCCTTAACAATTTTAATAAAAAATCATTTCTCTCAAAATAAACAAATGATTAGTCATGACCATAAAGTGCAAGCAGAACGCTAACTAATGAATCTGAGGACTTTTCTTTCATGCTGCTTATGGTTTTAGCAATAATTTATTAAATTTATGCACTGTAAAAATATGATTCTCCATTGCAGCACTTTGGGGGTTTAGTGTCTGTTAACAACACTTTAACGGTCCTTTCATATCTTAACAGCAGAACAGGGTATATAAACTACTCTAAACATTAGTTCAATCTGCTACAGTAAGTTCCAATCTTCACATAATTCTGAGTTATAAACAAAATATTACTTTTTAAAATAGAGTTTTTAGGGTGATTTTAGAACTCTAACATGTTATAAAATTTAAATTTTATTTTAAATCCAATTAATTAATACCAAATATAATAGGTGAGTCTAAAAAATGTGTCTGGAAACTAAAAACGATGTACCTTTCAGTCTTACATTAATTAATGCTAAAGGAAATTATTCTTTCACAATTCCAGCTAACTACATCCAGAATATTCACAATTTGCATATTATAACAACCATTCCAAAAAGAAATTTCTTGTCATAGATGAGACAGATAGGATATGTATAATAAACATAAGAAAAATTATTTTGAACATTTGTTTAAGTTCCACATATACAAAATAAAAGGAACCAACTGTATGCTTAACACTTCTTAAGACCCTTCATACAAAAATATAATTATTAATGTAATACCTTTTAACTATGGAATTTCCTAAAATTAGCAATGTAGAGAACTGAATAATTATCTGGATGGTCTGATACAAAACATGTGACTTCCAATCTTAAGTGTTATTTCAAATATAACTTGAATTCTTTAAGTACTGAAAGCCTAGATTCAGTGTGAGGTATTTTTTTTGTGTGTATATGTGTGTTTGTACATGCTACATGTACGCTACACGTATGCTACAACTACCTCTTAAATAGTTGTAATTTTCCATTGTGTCAAGGGAGCTAGTTAGTCTATGAGTGAATCAAATAATTTTCAGACACTGGCTAAAAAAAAATCGTAAAAAGAAACCACTGTACCTAGATAAGGACTGTGAAAGTATTTATAATTCAGCCTATCATGTCCCTGGGATTGCACTCTTATAATGACATATAAATCAGGAAGAGTTCACTGAACATGAACAAAATTTTTTTTCCCTTTGGACTGGAAAAATGCTTGGTCTTTTTCTTGTAAAACCTTACATAAAATGTGAGTCCCACAAAAGGTGAATTTGTAGAAGAGATGGGATTTCAAAAGATAGTGACCAGGCAGGGGGGACTCGTGTGTGGGAACAACAGAGGGGTCTCAAGTATGTCTTAGCCAGTAGCAAAGTTGCCCCCAGTACCTCCAAATCAAACATTTGCCCTGCAGCAATGATGGTATTAAATGAAGCACTAAATTTAGGACCCAGAAAGTCTAAAGATTTATTAAAAATTTATAAGAGGCTTCTGGATACGATCTCTGGGCACAATAACCGTTAGGGCTACAGCAAAGAAGGTATTGGAGACTGATGAAAAAATGATATTACTTGTCTAGAAGTAAGAACTAAAGGAAGAAAAGAACTCGCCTGAAGATAACCTGCACAGTGTTTATAATGACAAGACAAAACTCCTTCAGGAGTAGAGATTGGTAGTTAAGCTGAAGAAGGGTTATTACTATAAGAAGTAATAAGGATACACAGACAACATTTTAGACTCCTAAGACATGGCATTAGAGTATCACTTAGTAAAACAGAGTGACTAATGTAAAAGGTTTTTCAAAGTAGAAGGTTTATTTCTACTCTAGTAAAAATACTCCCAGGAGGACTTCAAAGCTTAATTTTTATTTATTCTGACTTAGTTTAGACAGATGTACATAGGGCTGACTGTAAAATTATCTTATTTAAGAAAAACAAGTTATAATTCACCAAATTTTGTAGGGTGGCCATATTCAAAATAAATAAACAAGAATAAAATAAATTTCCTAGGTACCAATAACTGGTTAGAAAATAAAAGGACAAATACAGCATTCACAACAGTAACTAAAAATTATATACATAGAAATGCTCAGGGCTATCCTTAAAAAGAAACATCACAGGCTTATAATAGAAAAATGTCAAAACTTTACTGTAAAAGATAACTGAAATAGATAAAAGTTGTATCAAGTTCACGAAATGGGAAAAAAATATTGGAAAGATAGCAATAATAACTGAAATAGATAAAAGTTGTATCAAGTTCACGAAATGGGAAAAAAAATATTGGAAAGATAGCAATAATTCTAAAATTATTTTATAGGTTGAATATAATTCAAATTAAAATAAACAACTGTGCTTTTTAATTGACAAGGTGATCCTAAAGTTTACTTGGAATGATAGAAAATTAAAGGCTAAGAACATTAAAACAAACTGAGACCTAATAAAAAGCAGAGAGAAGTGGGGTAGAATTTGTTGCACTCGATGTTTAAAAATATTATAAAGCCACAATAAATAAAATTCTGACTCAACCAGCAATGGAAATTGATGAAACTAAACAGAAGCTCAGAAATTAAAATATTCATCCATATAAGAATTTAGTATAAAACAGTAGCAAGATCAGTGGATGCCAAAACAGAAAGAATTACTTGATAAATGGTGTTGGGATAACTAGTTGATCATTTAGAAAAATATAGTTAGAACCCCACCACTCAACATGAATCAAAGTAATCTAAAGATAGATAAGGTGAATAAACTGATATAAAAAGTAACATTTAAAAAATTTAATATAGGTGAGTGTCTATGCTTGAAATCAGAGGATGACTTTTAAGCATAAAGGCAATGAGGAAATCCTAAAGGGAAACACAGGTCAGGAATGTAAAAACAGTTCTCTAAAGAAAAAAATTAAATAAAATTTTGCCACAAATCTGACGAAGTTTCCATATAAAGCACAGAATAACCCATACAGAATAATCCAATGAACAAAACAGAAAACTCAAAAACAAGTGCTTAAATGACTTAAAGAAACAATTTACAGAAGAAAAATACAACCAGCTAATAAATGAATTAAAAACCTCAGCTACACTACTAATTAATGAAAGGAAAGTTAACATGAAAAAAAAATATTCCATCTGTGCATTTGTCAAAGTTATGTAAAATGAAAGTCCTTGGTGTTGGTCTGGATGTGACAGAAAGAATGCCTTTATTCAGTGCTGGAAGAACCATGCCTTAGTAGAACTTCTCTAAAATGCAACATAGCGGGAACTACCGGGAGCTTTTAAAAGTTACTGGCCCAGGATTTTATTCTATTAAAAAAATAGAAATGTGGGAAAATTAATATGGAAAGCTGTTCTTCAGTGTATTATTTATACTGGCAAAAAAAAAGGGGGTAAGAAATGATTAACGTTTGGGAAATGAGAACATAGGGTGGAATATCATACAACCATTAAAAAGGTGTTTTAGAAGAACAGTTAATTATATGAGAAAATTCTGATGATATGTCATAAAAATAGGATATAAAACTCAACAAACACTGACACAATTTCGTGAAAAGAAATAGATATTAGATAAGAAAAAAGAAGAAAGAATAGAGGGAAGGAGAGAAGGATGGAAAAGGGAGGGAAGGGGGAGAAAGGAAAGAAAGAAGGAACAGGGTAGAAAAGGAAACAGGAGATGAAAGAACACTAACAATCAATCAAAAGATATCTGGGTGTGGAACAACCTAGATGTTCCTAGTTATCATCTCTGTTCACTAAGGTGTCTTGTTACTTTTATTTTCTCCTATATCCATCTATACTTTGGCAAATTTTCTGCTGAGACCATACCTTATTTCTATAACCAGAAAAACATAGTCATTTTTTAAAACATTCTAAAGTATAGAAAATTCATCATGCTACTTCTCTATCAGTCTAAAAAAGAATTGAGGGCTTCCCTGGTGGCACAGTGGTTAAGAATCCACCTGCCAATGCAGGGGACATGGGTACGAGCCTGGTCTGGGAAGATTCCACGTGCCGTGGAACAACTAAGCCCGCACGCCACAACTACGGAGCCTGCGCTCTAGAGCCCATGAGCCACAACTATGAACCTGCGTGCCACAACTACTGAAGCCCGCATGTCTAGAGCCTGTGCTCTGCAACAAGAGAAGCCACCACAGTGAGAAGCCTGCTCACCTCAACGAAAAGTAGCCCCCACTCACCGCAACTAGAGAAAGCCCAGGAGCAGCAATAAAGACCCAACACAGCCAAAAGTAAATAAATATTTTTTTAAAAAATTCAAAAATAAATAAATAAAAAAGAATTGAACCCTGAGAATATCTGCAGACAGGGAAGTTAAAATAATGAGCTATACACTATGGAAGACAGTATGGAATTTCCTCAGAAAACTAAAAAGAGAGTTGCCATATGATCCAGCAATCCCACTCTTGGGCAAATATCTGGGCAAAACTATAATTCAAAAATATACATGCACCCCTATGTTCACAGCACCACTATTCACAATAGCCAACACATGGAAACACCCTAAATGTCCATCAAGAGATGAATGGATAAAGAAAATGTGGTACATATATACAATGGAACACTACTAAGCCATAAAAAAGAATGAAATAATGCCATTTGCAGCAACACGGATGCAACTAGAGGTTACCATACTAAGTAAAGTAAGTCAGAAAGAGAAATACAAACACCATGTGATAACACTTATATGGGGAATCTAAAATATGACACAAGTGAACTTATTTACGAAACAGAAACAGACTCACAGACATAGAGAATAGACTTGTGCTTGCTAAGGGGCAGAGGGGTGGGGAGGGATGGATTGGGAGTTGGGAGTTAGCAGATGCAAACTATTATACATAGAATGGATAAACAACAAGGTCCTACTGTATAGCAGAGGGAACTATATTCAATATCTTGTAATAAACCATAAAGGAAAAGAAAATGGCAAAAAATATATACATGTATAACTGAATCACTTCAGTGTACAGCAGAAATTAACACAACATTGTAAATCAACTATACTTCAATAAAATAAATTTTAAAAAAATAATAATGAGCTATATTAATTGGCTATATTAATAATTGGCTATATTCCCAGGATGCCAAAACAATGGGTTAGCTTAATTAACTCAGGGAGAAAAATCAGTCAATGACTTTTGAATTAGTCACCTAAAGGACTGGAAAGTTTGCTTTTGCATCCTAGAGACCCATCACTGGGTTAAAATGAAGGCAAAATCCAATACCTGCCATGTTATCAATATTTCTGGAAATGGTCTAAAAGTTAACAGAACTATTTCTTTGGCCCTACCTATCCTAACAGGGATGGTGAACTCCTATTGTGGTCCTGTTAAATCATAGCTGCTGCAGAAACAAAGCCCTCCCCATTTGCCTTGCACACCTAAAATATGACATACTTAGGTTTTTTTCCTGTCCTTAAGTAGTAAGTGTGAGACAATTTCAGTGGGATTACTTTACACCTCTTTAAAATGACCTACAGAAAACACTTATTTTTCTCGGGGTCAATTTTCAAGCTTGAAGATATCCCAGTCTTAATTTGCCTTTCTTCACATCTCCACTGTCCTAAGTCTGCTTATTAACCATTCAAATGTTAAGGGAAAGGAAATTTGGATTATTTTTGTTGCTCTGCTAAAAATCACACATGGGGAAAGAGGTTAATAAAGATGCTCCAACGAGGCTTGAGGAATTCTGTTTGCAAAAGTAGAATTTGTTTTTAAGAATGGAGGGTGGAGACTGAATCTAATGAAATACACCCAAGCATCTTGTGTATGAGGCTGTATGTATCCTGGAGCAGCAGCTTAACAAAAAGTTGTTGGCTGAATTGTTTCCTTTATCCCTGCTATTCCTTTTTCCCATGATGGGAATTTATAAATAAAAGATAATTAGAATTCATGATAGCACAGATCACACCTGCCACATAACAAATCCCAGTCACCTTATGTATTATTTCTCCCATTAAGTCACCTGAATTGGAAAAACAAAAAAGCCCTTCTTCTTTAATAAGTTAAAGAAACAAACTGCTTCATATAAACACACACTTGTCATGAGGATAAAAAAATTAGTGGTGGCATCTGGGCTGTTTTACACATAGTTTTACTAGTTACCTGTTTTTTTGTACCATTAAGCTATAATGAGAATTGTTACTATCTGTTTTTAGGAGACTATATTTTAGTTTGTTCTCAAATGATATGTTTTTAACTCTTACAAAACCCACAGTAATGTTAGGCATTTACTAGTCTCAAAGAGCATAGCCCTACTTTAAAATAAAAACCTATTTTAACTTCTATCCCTTGAATATAACATACATTGAGTTGTTTGCTATTTTACAAATGCTATCCCTTTTGGCATAGATAACTCTATGTTTGAAGGATCGGGGAAAGAATTCTATGAGCCTAGATCTGCAGCTGACCTCTGTTTTTCTATCGCCTTAGGGTTGAAGTTAAGACAGAGGTAATATCACAGCTGGCGATAGTTCCCTGAGTTCTTAATTTTTTAATTTCACTTTCAAAAGAAATGGCAGTGGCCTCTGCACAGGTCATTTCTTTTGACAGAACGGAAATGGGAAGAGACGTATATTTTCGAAACACCCCCAATATGGCACACTGTGACGTGATCAATGGATCCTCATGCTTTGATATGTTACAGCGGGAACTTTCAGAAATGACTTACTGGGTTGTACATCTGATTGAACAACTGCTCAGCTTGCTACATTGCAAAGGTGGGGAGGCATTGAAGCACAGACAGGGAAAGAAGGAAAGATCCAGAAACACAGCATTAGCTCAACAAATCTAGTGCATTTGCACAGACAAACTCATGGTTAAAAGGAAGAAATTTCAGTTTCTAAACATTCCACAGTGAAAGTGAGAGGCTCTAGGGAAACAGAAATGTTGACTTTGGCTCCTAAAAAAGAATAGCTGGAATAAGAAATTGAAGGTTTGTGTTACTTTCCCTTTCTCAAGTTAAATAACCCATGAAGTAAAGAAAGCTGTCCACTTTTGATGATACATGAAGTGCTGGCCTCCAGCAATGAATCAGAGGAAGTGCTTTTGGCCAAGCCTGCAATTTGTTACCTGAACTTCAAAGATGGTAATAATAAAAGATTAATTAAATCTTATCATTGAATTTATAGCTCTTCTTTTATATTAACACCAGCCTGAATTTTCTATTCAGTCTAACTTTAGAAAAATATAGATCAGCAAACAGCAGGTTAGCAATAGCAAAATATCAGTAAGCAAGACATTACAGGATTAACAGCAAATGGGAAAAGAAAAAATTTAAGTCAGTAGGAAGATTAAAGGGAACCAAAATACAGTATTATCCATTGTCTACTATCAGTTTCCACTGGTAGTTCATAACAACAAAAAATACCATTTTTTGTGTCTATCCTACTATGTTCCAAGTCCTTTAGAATCTGTAATGCTCTTCTATTTTGTGTAGAAGATTTAAATGTTTGCAGATTTAAATGTACTAAATATTTTAAATAGCATCCTCAAGTTATATTTATTAAATACTTGCATCATTAATTTGGGGCTCAATGTCAAGGTGTAGAAGGTGAAATATTGTAGGATCTTTTCATTTGCTTTAAGCCAAGACATGTCTTTGAAGAACATGAATTTTTTTCTTCAACTTTGATAAAGTAAATGACAGTTTTACTGCGGTTTTAAAAAACACCCTCCTCAAAATGATATTAATTGGAAAATTACCAAATAAGACAAATCAAAACATTTTGAATTGCTGTTGCTTCTCAAATGATTTCTAGTCATTTAAAGGAAATTTACTTCTACATATTGAACACTGAATACTCTTTTGAAAGACAAAATGATCCACATGTCACTAGGCTCTTCTCAACCCCTAGGTGTGTAATTAAGATTAATGAATGCACTAAGTTATAAAGCACACTCATAGCTAGTACTTAAGAATTATTTAGTTAATATCATTTTATCAGCCTCATTAATATCAGTAAAGATTTCTTTACAAGTGAATCTTGGATTGTTTGTTTTTAAGAGGTGGGATGGAACGTGTAAGGAATAGCTCCTTTTCTGCCTATAGTAACCACTGTTGACACAAAGTATTTGGAACTGTCTTAAACTGACATAGTATAGTAAAGGGTTCAAAGCAACTATGTGTATGAATGTTCTCCACAAACTTTTCTGTTAAAAACTCACCAATTTCAAGCACTGTTTATAAGACAAAAGCAAATTTAAATCGCCATTTGGATTCCATTGTCACTAGCAAACAAGATTTCTGTTCAGCTAAACACATCTACAATGCTGTATGGATTTTATGATAAAAATACCTGGACGCTCACAAATCTTAAGCAAAATTCCATGGGGAACTCATGGTTTATTTATGATATAATAAAACTATTATGTTTTCAGCTTTCATTTAGTAACCCTTTATATTTTATTCACAAGTCACATACCCTTTTATTTAAAAGGAGGCCCAGACACTCCTTAAGCTTTTATAGCTGCTTATTTTTCCATGAGTAAATGATGTGTTTTATGTATATTCACATACTGTTGGCTTATATTTTCAAATATTTCATGCAGATCTCAATTCTTTTTAAGGTGATGGGTACTTGAGGTTTTTACAGAACTATTTATTAGCAGAAATTAAAGAGTACTAGAAAAAGTATTTTGAACTTTCGAATTTAGTTGATGTAGAGGGCCAAAAATAACAAAATAACATCTGCAGGTTAGGTATAAAAATATTTAAATTATAATTACCTTATTTAATCTCACTGTACTATGCATTTAGGAGACAGTATAAGCAAAGATTATTTATATACTTAGAAATAAATTATCTTTTCATAAATTAAATAGGTCCTTTACAGCAAGACAACCATATTTGTTACTTTAATCCTGGTGATGTAGCAGAATGTTAAAATGTCATCAGGAATAAAGCTAAAATATTTATAGGATTTGATCTATGAATTTCAGAACATGGTGTCTATCTGAGAGTCTAAGGAAACCACATGTTCTAATTGACTTTTGGGGGTTAAGCATAACTATGTTGAAAGAAACTAAATTCAACTGCATAGACATTCATTTATTAAACTAGTTAAGTCATATACATGGAAACTACAAGCATCAATACATGAACCTCTTTCTTTTAATTTTTAGAGGATTTCAAATTCCATAGATGACTTACACTAAAAGGGAGGGTGTCAAGTATGTATCTGCAGAAATAATATATGGGATGCCCTCAACTCCATAATGGCTCCTCAGAGTTGATGAAGGGCATCTTTCATGCCCAGGTCTATTTGGGGCCCTTCTTCAGGACTTAGCACATTGCAAGTGAGGTAAGATAACTCAAAAGACCACCACAGGAAGCCAAAGAAGTTCTCTCACAGAGTTATCTGAGAGTCTGCCTTATGATCACAAAACTGTTCATTAAATAAAAAGTACCTTTCTTAGGTTCATTTCTTGATAGGCATATACATGTATAACATATTGCAGAAAACATTCATATATGTGTCAAGAATATGTATCATACACCCAATGCATAAATAGCCAAGTCAATCTCCACGTAAACACCCTCAAAGAGGCAGTTTAAATTCTTCTATTTATTGCTCAAGATTTCTGTTTAACTAGATGTTGCTTGAAAAAAGTGAGATGTTGAGGGGATTAGGAAATAGACTTTGTAATATAGAGATTTTCTGGCTGTTTTTTTGTAAAGAGATTTGACCTGTATATTTATCTTTTTCTGTATTAGTAAGGAGACTTTATTATTAGTGTGAAATCTCATAACAATTCCCTAAAATTCTGTGGTAAAGTGAACAAAGTATAATCACATTTCAGTTATATATTGCATCATACGTACAAAATAGTCTATTAAATTTAAAAATATCCAGAATTTCTCCACAGATATGATGCTTTCACATCCCTATCATCCATATCATATATTTTCATAACTCTAGCAAATAAATCCCCATTCCAATATGCTATGAATTATACAGTCGAATTTTATTATATGCTTCGTTTGATTGTTTAGATTCTTATCATCTCTTTTGAATAAGTTTATAAGTTGTCAAAGGGAAACAAAATGCTTAAACTCATAATGTTATGAGTTTTACGTGAACAATGAATGCAGACGTACCAAACAACACAGGGAAAAAGTCAAAGGAACAATGCATGACTGGAAATGTACTCCACAAAAATGTCCAGTTCAGAGAAAACATGTTAATGCTGCAATGCAAAGATCCTGCTTTCTTTTCTGAAGCCTTCTACGTATAAACTTGCTTAGACATTCAGGCCATTTCTGGTCAAGTATAAATAGTCAATCCGTACATCTTCCAAGGACTCGACTATTTTGGTGAACTTCTAGAAATTTAACATTGTCGGGTAAAGTTTTGCAAAGTTCCAATTAAAAAAATGGACCTACTTCTGAAAGTAGTAAAAGTTTATTAATGTATAATGGGACCCCTGGATTCTTTGGTTTATGCAAACACTTCCATTTATCTTTCTTTGATAGTTGAGATTTGCCCACAGAGTAATGGCTGGTTTTTGGTTTTTAAAATATTTTTCACTTCTACTACAATTTTCATCTATTTGTCAAGGTTTTGTTTTGTTTTGTTTTGTTTTGTGTTTCCCCAGACAGGAAACCTAAGATAACTTTTCAGGTTCACAGACAGACTTGATGCAGACTTCTTAGGAATAAAGATTGCTTAATTAATCCTTTTATCACCAGATGACAAAAGATAAGGGGTTTTTATTTTTTGAAAAATGTCTCTTCCTTTCCTATTTTATAAATTCAGAAAATGAGCATGTTTTTTCTTAGACTTCACTTACCTTTTTTAACTGTGCTTCCAATTTGTTACATTCTTCTTTCTTTTGTTCAATGGCTATTTCTAGAGATTTTAATTTGGAGTCCCTTTTCAGCCCCGCTGAGGCTAATGAAGATGCATGTTCCTTGAGGTCAATTAAACTAGACTGAAAGGAAAAGAACACTAGTAAGTAGAACACTATAATTTCTACTAGTAATGTCTTCAATTTGAATACATTGATTCTATACATAGTAATAAAGTGTGCATTAGACAGAGAGGGTAAATATAGTCTTACTAAGGTAACAATAGTCGGCCCCGGCCAGGAAATTAAAGTTGGCCAGTTTACAGAACCAAGCAGGATCTAATTGCAGTAAAAATCAAATGTGACCAAATGGTGCAGTCAGTAAATGCATGTTTCATGTCTCAAAGTTATGCTAATGAACTAAGTCCCAAGGTGGTCTTTACATGTCATGGCAAAACAGACACCCTGAGCCTTCCATTTATGTTTATTGCTGTCAGGTGGCACAGACTCTAAGAAAAATATGAAAGAAAATACAAACTTTAATTCTTTTCTCCCTGAAAAGGGCAGATCAAGTATAAAAGAAGAATCCTGTTGTTTTTATCAAATTGCATTTCTTTAATGAAAAATGGCCAATGGTTTCTCAAACATCTTCTACAGAATCAAAGATAAAATTACTTAAAAATTCAGAGTAGACTTTATGGCCTAGTGCTTTGTAAATTCAGATTCAGCAATATAATGAATCTCCCCAACCCTGACATGGGGTTACCCAAGTTGTTCCATTCACTAATCACGCCCAGAAACCAAGAGCTTCCCTGTATAGTACGAATCCCAAAAGGTAAAGAAATAAATACTAGCATATACCACAGAACACAACGTTGCTAGCTAGGAGAGCAATGTCCACCAGCAAACACAAAATGGTTAGCAACGTCTATCTACGTGACTAAATTGTTCAGGTTCCACCCCAAATCAGACAGGGTACATTTCCTTTATATCCCTTTGCAGTTCCTAGGAAAACACTAAGCACACAGCAGTTTCTCAGTAAATGATGTGGTCTAATACTTTACTGCTTCATGGGCACTGGAACAACCTTATTGATGAAGATACTGCCACAATCACCCAGCAAACCACCCAGGTCCTAACAACCCTCTGAGGGACAGGTTAGCCATTCTCATTTTTCAGGTAAGGAAACTGAGGCTCACATGAGGCCCTGTCTTCTCCAAGGTTCTCAAGCTATTAATGGGAGACATAGGTCTGAACCCAGGTCTCTGACTCCAATTTCAATGGTCTTTATCATGTAACTACCACAGAAATAATAAAGAAACTTATAATCCAGGCACTCTGTCATGCTGAAGATTATTACCACTCCAACTAAATTATAAGCTCCATGCTAACAACAATTATACATTGTTTTCCTTTATAAATTTAAAATTGCCAGGGGTGATAGCTTTATGTGTCAACTTGGCTAGGCCATAGTCTCCAGTTATTCAATCAAACACTAACTTTAAGTGTTGCTGTGGAGGTATTTTGTAGATGTGACTAACATCTGCAATCAGTTGACTTTAAGTAAAGGATATTATTCTTCATAATCTGGGTGGGCCTGATCCTATCAGTTGAAAGGTCTTAGGAGCAGACTAAGGTTTCCCTCAGGAAGAAGAAATTCCTCCTGTGGACTGCAGCATTAGCTCCTGCCTGAGAGTTTCCAGCCCGCCCTTCCTGATGGTCTTCCCTGTGAATTTTGGACTTGCTTAGCCAGCCTCCATAACTATGTAAGCCAATTTCTTGTAATAAATTTCTTAATATGGTTAAATTCCTTGGTACAGTTCTGTTTTTCTGGTGGAACCTTGACTGACACATCTAGCCCAGTGGCAGGCACATTATTACACAGGAACAATAAATGTTTGCAGAAATGCCTATCTGAAGTTCATACAATGTAAGCATTGTTTACAAAATTATTTTCATTTAAAGCTTATGCTCCACCATGTCATCAAGATCTCTTTTCAATTAGAGGCATATCTATCTATCTATCTATATATATTTTTAAGGTGCAAACCCATGAATAACACTTGCAATCTGTGAAGAATGCTGCAAACGAGATAGAAGCTTCTGTGCCTTCTGTTACATACTAACTACAGTAATTACAGATCCCCCAGAATTTACATTCTTTATTTTCATATCAAAGAAATAATCTCTTCTCTAAAAACTAGTGAGCTTAAGTTTTAGAGAATACAAATTTTGCTTCTAAGTTTCCTCAAAATTCCTATTATTCATCAATTGTTCCCTTCTTGGACTCCTAATTTAGACATTACTTTAATTTGTATAGAATTATCAAAATCCAAGGGCTGAGGTGATACTTCGGAGCTGGGACATATACAACTATGCTGTCATACAACCCAACAGAGCAAAAGGATTGACATATCATAAAGGAGATAGACATTTTCCACAGACAAAAATAAGTGTGAGGGGACCAAGTGTGGACAATGGCACATATCTCAGAGCTTTGGAGACTGAATAAAAGACTGGGCATTGCTGCTTCTCAAACTTCTCCACCGAAGTATCCCTAAGTAAACTAAAGGGGTTATAGCCATCCCTCAGAATAGGGATACTCTCCATAACCACCAAACAAAAAATTTCTTTAAAGCATATTGTTTTACATTAACAAATGCAGGTGAGATTTGTTTTCTGTATCCATGTTTGCGCGAGCATTAAAATACTCTTTCAAATTCTTTACCATAATGTAAAAATGATGTCCCAGAAGAGCAGCCACAACCTATACATATGTGTCCAGCATGGTACCATATAACCTAACCTGGTGGTATTGAATGATCCATTGAGAAGCACAGATGAATGTACAGCACCCAACACAAGGATTAGTACATAACAGGCCCTCAGTAAAGTGGAGCTATTGTTATTATCATCAATGCTGTTGTTGTTACTGTTATCTCAAACAAGGGATCATGAGACATTGAAAAAAAATACAGAATCCTCCAAGCCGTATGAATATGGTAAGACATCAAGAAAACTTTCAAGGAGCTAAATGGTATGTGGTCAGTAGAGTACAGAAGATATGCACAGAGCATCACCAGATGTAGGGAATTACAGTAAATGCTGTTCTTTGAATTCAGATAACTTTACAAAGCAAAGGTAACTAGGTCCCCCAAGCCTTCACACTGTCCCTCAAACTAAGTCTCTAGTCTCTCAAGGCTACATGGATATGGGTTTATGAGTACTATCAGTGTGGTTGTTTTCCCAGACTCACCTCTTTTTCAGTCAGTTCAGCTTGTAAAGCGTTGACCTTCTCTTTCAGGTCTTTATTCTCTTTTCGGAATGATTCTATCTCTTCAAGTCTTTCCCGATCATCTCTCTCCCGTTGTTCTTTCAAACGCTCAATTATTCTTTCCTGTGAGGCAATTGCCCAAAAAAAGAGTTGAGAACCAATCAGTGTGCATGCCAAGGCATGTTACAAAAGGAAACAAGAAGAAATACACATAAGAAATGTTCTAGAGGAATCAACAAACACAAGATATTCAAAACTGGGTTTGTGAAGAGAAGCTGTGCGTAACAGCATTTGGAAAAGACAGTCAATAAAGCTTTCAGCTTGTTAATCAAAGTTAATATCATAGGGTTGCCAGGGATCTCAATGTTCAAGTTCATGGTAGTACCAGGAAAATTCCAAGAGCAATTCCAGAAGAGGGAGGTTCAGGCACCAAGACCTAAAGTCTTGTATGGGTAAGGGGAAGAGGTAGAACTAACCTCTTGGATCAACCCTCTTTGCTTGGCTTTCCCATTTGATGTCAAAGAACTTTCCTTGATTTCCGAAGACTCTTCTCGCTAGAAAGGGGATCAAAGTAGGGCAGGACCTAGACCCCTCTGGGACTTAGAGCTGGACTCACAGTGAAAACTTGAGACAAAAGAAAGAATAAGCTCCTTATATAAGTGATTTTTCAATGTGTCTGGAGCTGTTTATTTACTTCCATATTTTTTCAGTGGTTTCTTGGCAATCAGTAGAGACTCAAAAACATTGCTAGAATATGAGCAAAGTTCAAACAGCAGCTTCTTTTACTGAGAAGCCGCTACATGCTAGGCACTGTGACACACCCTTCTCATCTAGTCCTTATCACATCTGTGAGATCTGAACCAGTACCACTGGTAACAGAGTAGTGTAGAGGAAACCCAGCCTCAGAGAGGCCGACTGACTCGTCCAAGGTGATCCAGCTCATAAACAGAAGGCCCACCCTGCCACCCAGGGCTGTCTGAGTCTTAGCCACGCCCAAAAGAACACACTGCCACAAACATACACCTGGAGCCATTCAAGGAGATCTGAGGGTCTGTCTGCCCTTGACTTTTATATTGAAATAAAAACATTACTCTAGTAGACATGTTTTCCAAAAGAGTGAAATCTTACTGATATCAAAATAAGAACCTTTTGTTTTTTTCCTAAGGAATTTTTTTAAAATTTATTTATTTTTGGTTGCGTTGGGTCCTCGTCGCTGCGCGCGGGCCCTCTCCAATTGCGACGAGCAGGGGCCCCTCCTCGTTGTGATGCTCAGGCTTCTCATTGCAGTGGCTTCTCTTGTTGTGGAGCACGGGCTGTAGGCGCGGGGGCTTCAGTAGTTGTGGCGCACGGGCTTAGTTGCTCCGCGGCATGTGGAATCTTCCCCGAGGGGCTCGAACCCATGTCCCCTGCACTGGCAGGTGGATTCTTAATCACTGAGCCACCAGGGAAGTCCCGGAACCTTCTTTTTTTAAGGAAAATTCTGCTTGGGTAAAATTTAAGTTAGATTTCTGAAACTTGTTTCAAATTACCTAACACATATTTGAATTTCCATTTGGATGGTCATGTTAAAAAATGTTGGTGCAACGATTCTTAAGAATATTGTCTTTTATATTCTTACAAGTATATAGTACAAGATGATGCCTGATACATAAGACAACTGTAAAACGGTGTTTAATGTAGAGGGAAGTTAGTTTGAACACTTAGCCTGTGATTTAAGTTCCCCCAGGGGAGCAACTGTTCTACCCCAATGACAATAATTTATGTCTAATGCTTTCAAGGGCAAAAAAAGTACCACTGTTGTTTTGTAATTACTCAAAAACACTTTAAAATGAAGTATATTATTACTATAACAGTGGGGGTAGAAATAGAACAAATGAGTCTATTACATTCCCTATTTTGTTTCTTCTTGATTTCAGTTACTGTCCTATTTTACTCTGTCTGTGCCATTGTAGAGTAGATGATTATGTGATTGACAGAAGAAGGAAATGGCCTCAGTGCACGGTAAGTCTCTCAAGGACTTTTAACAATTTCAGCAACTGAACCCACATGGCCTTTTGCCTGCACTTATTGCAAAAGCCTCACAACTGGTCACCCCGTGAGCAGGCCATCTCCATCCCATCGCTTCCACCCCGTGGCTCTTGGAGTGATATTTTTAAAGCCCCAAACTGACCATGTCACATCACTATTTAGAAACCTTCCCAGGAATCACTCTGGCCAGAACATAAACATGCATTTATTCTCACTAGGCACCCTTTGCTTGGTTTTATTGCATGTCCACTCTCTCAGCCTAGTTTTCCAAAAGGCAACAGTCAAATCTTATGAATCTCTTAACCCAGGGCTGGGCAAACTGTCTGGCATACAACAGGCAATTAAAAAGGCTGATGGAAGGAACAAAATTCAAATTAGGGATCATCCTGTCTTCAAAGGAAGGGAAATTAAGTATGCATGTTAACATCCAGAAGGTGTCAGAGTCGCTTGGAAATTAGGTTGATTTGCTCTAAGCACTTGTACTATTGACTGGGCATTGATGACAAAGAAAATCAGCAAGCAGTATAATGTTTTTAAGTGTTATTGATGATTCAATACTACAAAATATTTCTCCGTCAATCACAAAACTAATTTAACTGTCAGCCGCGCAGGGCCAGATGTCAAAAACGTGTGTTAAAAGGTCCTAATATGGCATGATCTACTTGATTAACAACCAACTTGCAGAAATTCCAACAATGTGTTCTTGTTTTAGTCTTATTTGCATTGGCAAGTGTTCCTTGTGCACCCATCTGGCTCTGCACAGGTCTAATCTATTTGTGCTTTATCACTGGGTGGGAACTGCACTGCTGTGGCCTCCAGCTCTGCTATCTGGCTTTCTCAACTGCTTATCTGCTACATGGCCACAGCAAGGCTTGGCGAGACCAGCTTTATAAATACTGCGGGTTCCTTGAGCTTCTGTGTGTCATTCCTAGAGCTAAGTCATACTCAGTCTTAACTCACCAAGCAGCATTATTTATTTATTTATTTTTACACACTCTGGATATTTGAATAAGTTCCCGGACATTAAAAGGAATAACACACTCCCTGGGATGTAATAATCCAAGTGAAATGGTGAATAGTGCCTAATGGGTTCTATTCATCAGCCAAAGGACAGCAAATAATTAAATGCTCTCATAAGTACACGATTTTTAATTAATCATTTTCTTTTTTGTCCCATGTCTTGTTGCAGAGGATCTGTCCACTTACATGTGGATAAAAATGGAACTGGTGAGGGGAAGGCTATTAAAAGAGATTGCGTTGTCAAACACACAAAGAACAGAACGTTTAAATTTTAGTCCCATTCCATCACCCATGAGCTGAGTGGCCTTGGGGAGGCAATAAAGTCCCAGCTAAGGGCTAACTTAGAGAGAGCAGAAGTGGCTTCCCAGAGTGCTGGGGTGAGAAGTTAACTGGTGCCACGGGTGATTAATGATGTCCGCCCAGGGCCCAGAGATGAGGAACAGTGCTGCACATGTCCCAGATTTTCATTTCTGGGCATGTCATTTTACCTCACTGAGCCCACTTCCCATGTTTAAAATGAAAGAGCATGGATTTACTGTTCCTCAAAGTGTAGTCTTCCAAACACTTGCATCAGAATCACTGGGCATGCTTGTTAAAAATCAAAGATTCGGGCTTCCCTGGTGGCGCAGTGGTTGAGAGTCCGCCTGCCAATGCAGGGGACGCGGGTTCGTGCCCCGGTCCGCGAAGATCCCACATGCCGCGGAGCGGCTGGGCCCGTGAGCCATGGCCGCTGGGCCTGCGCGTCTGGAGTCTGTGCTCCGCAGCGGGAGAGGCCACAGCAGTGAGAGGCCTGCATACCGCAAAAAAAAAAAAAAAAAGAATACATGATATGGAAAAGTATATGGTATAAGTTTATTTCTGTACATTTGGAGAAAGAAATCAAGGGTACAAGTGGACTGACATCATATCACTCAAAAACTGCAAAAGGGATACATGATTATTAATAGTTTTTGAAACAACATTCCTTTATTCAAATTTTACAAACAAAATTACTACAAGAAAGTTTTCAGGGACTTCCCTGATGGCGCAGTGGATAAGAATCCACCTGCCAATGCAGGGGACACAGGTTTGAGCACTGGTTCAAGAAGATCCCACATGCTGTGGAGCAACTAAGCCCGTGTTCCACAACTATTGAGCCTGTGCTCTAGAGCCCGCAAGTCACAACTACGGAGCCCACAAGTCACAACTACTGAGCCCGCACGCCACAACTACTGAAGCCCGCATGCCTAGAGCCCATGCTCTGCAACAAGAGAAGCCACCACAGGGAGAAGCCCGCGCACTGCAACAAAGAGTAGCCCCTGCTCGCCACAACTAGAAAAAGCCCGTGCGCAACAACGAAGACCCAACACAGCCAAAAAAAACATTTGATACTAAATTCTTGAAAATTGTAAAAAGAATATTTTTCCTGAAAAACCATCTTATTTATTCTTATGTTTCCACATAAAATCTTGTCTCTTATTTATAATTTAATGTTAAAGTTATAATCTTGTAATTTTAATAGGAACATTAAGACTATCTAGGCATAGAATTATGGCTCCTTTTTTTACCTTCTCTATTTTTAGCATAGACAAGTGGTTCTTAGACTAGCGTATGTATCACAATGACCTAGGGAGCTTGCCAAAGTGCAGACTTCTAGGCACTACTCAAAGTTCTGTTTCAGTAGATATACATGGGGCCTAATAATTATATTTTCAACAGACTCCTCCTGGTGCTTCTGAAGTAGAGGTCAGAGAAGCCTTCTTTAAGATTCACTGACTTGTGGAAACAGTGGGCTATTTAATCTAATTCTCCCATCCTACAAATGGGAAATTTGAGGCCCTGGGAGAGAGAGTTATTTGTCAAGGTCACCCAGTTAGTGGCAGAGCTAAGACTGAGCACACTACACAAACTCTGCACAGTATGAGTCCTACAGAAGTGCCCAGAGAATGAATGAACTAACTTAACTAGAATGAAATGGGCTAGAAATCATTTTAGAAATCGGTAAACATCAGGATGACCTATTTGCCTAATAGATTTTGTTCATTCTTTTAATCAAAGTAATCCTTTTAAATGTCAGTCAGAACAAAACCCTCCAAATGGCTTCCTAGCCCCTTTGGAGTGAAAGTCAAAATTTTTCATTCTTTCTCACAGGGGCTTCAAGGGATACTCTTCCCCCCTCCCCCTCCCACTCTGCACTTGCTCTCCCCTCTAGTACATTCTCCCTCCAGAAGTGCTCATGGCTCACCCCTCACTTTCCCTTCTCAGTAAGACCCTCTACCTGGCCATTTCACCCCAGCACTCCCTGTACCCTCTTCTTGCTTTCTTCTATGGAAATTATTACCCTCTGAAGTCCCATGTGTTTTACTTACTTAATTATTGTCTGTGTCTCCTCAGTCCCATTAGAATCTAACCTCCACAAGAGCTAGGATTTTCACCCATTCTCTTCTCTACTGGACCCCCAGTCCCCACAGCAGTGCCTGTCATATGGTGGCGACTCACTCAATCAACACCCACTGAGCACTCCCCCATGCAGGTACTGTGCTAGGCACTGGGGGAAGGTAAGCTAACACACACAAATAATACACATATACAGGTATGTTGCTCAGGCTTGGAGTCCAGCAGAGAAGACCAATTAATCACATTAAAACAGATAAATGAACAATTAAGATTATGACAAGAGCTCTGGGAAATTCACGGTGTTCATGAGAACATAAGAGAGGATTTTACCTAGGAGGCTTCCCTGAGAAAATGACTGATAATAATAACAGCTATAACTTATTATGCCTGTTATTCTCAACACTTTCCATATATTAATGCATCTTCTCCTCAACATATTCCACTAAAGTAGGTACTATTATTATCCTCTTTTACAAATGATAAAACTGAGAAAGCGAGGGGTTAAGTAACTTGCCCAAAGTAGTAAGTGTCAGACCTAGGATTTGAACCCAAGCAGTCTGACTCCCATGTCTACATTCTTGACTACTGTGCAATACAGCTTCTCAGGAAGCTGAGCTCTCTGAAGAAGAGAAATTAAGTCTGCAGAGAGTAAAGAACATTCTAGGCTCAGTAATAGCTTGTGCAAAGTGTCTGAGGTAGGAGGGAACAATGGTGCACTTAAAAACCTAGAAGGCCGGGGCTTCCCTGGTGACACAGTGGTTGAGAATCCGCCTGCCAATGCAAGGGGCATGGGTTCAAGCCCTAGTCCGGGAAGATCCCACATGCTGCGGAGCAACTAAGCCCATGTGCCACAGTTACTGAGCCTGCGCTCTAGAGCCTGCAAACCACAACTACTGAGCCCACATGCCCCAACTACTGAAGCCCGCACACCTAGAGCCCATGCTCTGCAACAAGAAAAGCCACCGCAATGAGAAGCCTGAGCACCGCAGCAAAGAGTAGCCCCAGCTCACCGCAACTAGAGAAAGCCCGCGTGCAGCAACGAAGACCCAATACAGCCAAAAATAAAAATAAATAAATTAAAAAAGAAATCTAGAAGGCCAGTATGCCTAGAGCACAAAGAATGAGGGAAGAGAGATGGGGGATGAGGCTGGAAAAGGAGGAAGGAAGGAAAGATGGGAGGAAGGGAGGGAGGGAGGGAGGGAGAGGGGGGAGGGAAGAAGAGGGGAGGGGAGGGGAGGGGAGGGAAGTGAGGCAGGCAGAGAAGTGGCTGGTCAGGTAAGAGCCAAAGCAGATGAAGGGTCGGACCCTATGGGTGAGGTTAAAGATTTCAGTCTTTATCATCCTAAAAACAATGACAAGGTAGTGAAGGTTTTTAATCAGGGCCAAGGGTGATGTGACCAGGTATGCATTTCAAAAAGACACCCTTGGCTTCAGCGTGCCAAGTCTACTGCGAAGGGCGAGCACGGGAGTGGGAGGCCCAGCTGGGACTAGGCTTAGTGCGGGTGCATGGAGAAAAACAAGCTCACTGAAATGCATTTGGATCGTTTCCTCCCAATCATGTTTCCCTAAATCCTGATACCCCCGCTAATTTTTAGTCCAAGCTTACCTTCTCTGACAAAGCCTCCTCAAGCGTCGCCAGTGCAGTATCCGTATTACTGGAATCAGTCTGCAAGGACTTCACTCTGTCTTTCAGATTGGTCAGTTGCTTGTCTTTATCCTTAAGTTGTTCTTGCAAGTTTTCAATCTGAAAGTAAAGATCACCATATTTAATGCACGTTTTATTACATATTCAGTGCCAAGGTCCCTGAAGAGGACCTATCTAAAAAGAAAAATTAAAAAAGACCCAAGATTATGGAAATTGTCAGTATTATGAAGTTACACTTTGACTCAGAATCAAGGCCATTTTGAAGAGACCTTCTTTCTTCCATGTAATTCAACTTTGTGTTTAAATGGCAATACAGACGAGCAGAATATCTCCCTCCATGCAAATGCAAGCCCTTCAGACATGTAAGCACTATTATTTCTATCTATTTCTACCTCTTTCACCAGCCCTTTAAGTCTCAAATCCATAAACCTAATCTTGGTGCAGTGAATCAGAGAAACACATATTCAGGATTACTTTATTCAATGAACAGACACGTACTGGGTGCTCATTCTGCACTGAGCACCATATCAGTATAAGGCAGAACCTATGTAGTCATTCACTCACTCCTTTATTCAGTATTAAACTTTGTGATATGCCAAATGTCGTCAAGTGGCTGTTTCAAGTAACCACATGAAAAGCCAAGTAGGTTATCACCAGTCGACTGTTAATGGGAAGAACCTGTGATATAAATCAAATGTAACAAGTACTAAACACTCCATCTGGCAAATAAGTCATGTGTTGGCAACCAACCAGCCACTTTTATCCACTATCTGCAGCCTGAAATAAACACACCAAATTGCCGATTATAACGCCTGCCCAGGAGTAACAGCAAGGACCTTCTCTTGGGCATTGCGTACATTATCATTCATGTTTTTATTCTCTGCTTTCAAACCATGTATTTCTTATCTAAGGATTAAAAAAAAGTCCCACTGTACAAACAATTTATTCATATTAAGGGTTTTAAATTGACAAGGAAAAAAAGCAGTACAACTCTAAGATAAGTCCATTCAAAATATTTGTATTCTGCACCCAGGCTTTCTCAGGAAATCATTCCAAATGCATGTTTCACAATGTGTGACTCAAACAAATTTGGAGATGACTCGATTCACGTAGCATGAATCTGGAATGGCAATACAAATAATGACAAGAGTAGAAGCAATAATGAGAAGGAGGAGGGTTGACAGTGGAGGTGGCAGCAGTAGCAGCATCAAAATAGCTCTGAACGCAAAGATGCTGACCCTCAATCTGAGGACAGAGGACGTGGCTAATTTTTCCAATGATTAAAATCGATGTGGCCTAATGGAGATGGACATTTCCTCCTTCCATTCTTCCCACCTTCCTTTGCGCCTTCCTTCCTTCTTTTATTTTTCCCTTTCTCCTCCCCCTTCCTTCTTCTCCTTCCTTTTTTTGCCAATGTATTTTTTCATAAGACATGTTTTCTGCCTTGAGACAGACATCCTGGTTTGGGGAAATAATTAACCTTCTCCTTCATCAAAATGCACTGTATTCCTATTCAGCTACCACTGTAAGAATTCAGTGTCCCTCCATGCAAAACACAGGAACTCAAAAGGTATAATCATCTGCACTCAGAACAAAGGCTCCCTCCATTCCAGACAAGTGTTCATGGGTTACACAATACAATAAGCAAATATATGAGTGAGCAAAAATATGGATGGTTACATATCAGAATGTAGTCATTATACAGAAGAAGCCAGCAGCTGAGAGGACTGACCCTTGAGAGAGTGTGTGTTATTATTTTGAGTACACTCACACCCACATTTGTGTACACACGTGTGCAAATCCATGGTGGCTCCAAGCAAACTGATTAAGTTCCCCGTGTTCACCCTGGGAGACAGTGCCCTCGACAGAAGAAAGGGGACTTTCTCTCAGGGCATCAGCCCTGGTGTAGTGGCATCACTGATTTCAAGGGACTTCGGGCGCTGCAAATAGAGGCTAAAGAAGACTGCTGTGAGACTCCCTGGGGCCTCCTCAGTTACTGGGGAGATTAAGGATGTTGAGGGTCAGTGGTCCAAGGAATACTCAGGTAGGCGATAAGAGCTGGAGAACTGTGGGCTGGTGAGACACAGGACTGACATAGCTATTATCTCACATCTAAGAACTCAGAAGAGCCAATTATACCACAGACAAGATTGAAAAACAGAGCTGGAACTGGAGACATTTATAGAGGTAGGGATACACCACTTTAAAAATGTTGCACAAAGATCACCAAGAATGATTCTTAATAAAGACAAGGTACAGACCAGGGTGGGGAATATATAGCCTCTTATGTAAATAAAAAATAAGCCTATAAATAGATACATATACACAGCTATTAATATAAAATTTTTTTCTGGAGAAAAAATTCACAAGAAATTTTAATAGTGTTTAACTTTGGGGGAAAGGGTCTAGGGTACAAAACTGTGGAAGAGGCCTTCTGTTTCTCCTTTCTGAACATTTCTGTAGTTCTCTGCTTGAATTTTCTAACCATGTGGGTTTTATTCATTTTTAATTCAACCAAGATTATCTGGTTGGTACAATTATGGGTAATTTTTAGTTTATATTTGTATATAAAAATTTAAACCATTATGCAAGTATTTAAAATCATGTTTGCATACAATTGATAACTAAGTAGAAATCGGAGAATGAGAAGGAAAAAGAGTAGAATGTAAAATCATATGATATTTCTTTGTAAAAAGAGAAAAGTCTAGCACAGAACAACAACAACAAAATATATATGGAACTCACTAAAGTATTATTTGGCAGTGGTATGAATGATGATTTTACTTTTCTTCTTTATACTTTACTGCATCTGCCAGCTTGTTCTCCTTGAACATAACAGACAGAATAAAAGATATTTAAGACCGACTACAAAATATAAGAATGGTTCTTTAAATGTGTTTTGAACAGTAAGTTTGTGCTTTTTAAAAGGACTCATTTTAAGAGGAAATATTCCTTTCTTACTCCAAGGAGGACTCAATTCTTAAAATTTTAAATTTAGGAGACTGGGGCAAATGTAAAATTCTGTATCTTTTTAAAAATTATTTTACAGCTTTCTAATGTTTGTAAATTATTAACAACATTTACAAGAAAAAAAGTAGAAACTTCTTCAAAGGGTGAGGTTGTACTAGGTTGAAATAGCAGGCAATGAAAAATAAGCAAATTGAAAACCTGGGTTTAGGATTGGGGATGGAAAATGAGGATTTTGTGAGAAATTCCACATGCTGCAAAAGACTGAATCCACTTAAGCAACATAGTCAACTCACTGGTCACTGTGACTTGATAAAATAAGAGATGGGCCTGAGCAGAAGAGGGCGAGAGATGGACCTGAGCACAGGGCTGTCCTTGCCTTTGAACTAAGCTGCCTTTTCATCACAGCTAAGGAGACTCAGAAGGAGCCAGTTTTGCTGAAGTGGTACCTGCACCTCTCAGAGCAGACCACTGGAGAGGGGGCAGGGGGCAGGGAAAGCTCAGGCCCTGGAGGTCACCAGGCTGCCCTAATCCTAATGGCTTCAGACTGACTTCTGAAGCTCCAGGCCTGCCACGCCTGAGAAGGGGCAATGCCCAGAGGGAGCTGTTTAGTGAGTTTTCACACAAATGCAGCCCTCAGTGCGAGAGCTGTCACTGACTGAACAGCAGCAGCCTCCTTTACTCCACGTTTGCTCCCCTCCCATCTGGTCTCCAAAACTGCAGCACAAGTATCCTTCCTATAATGCAGATCTGACTGAATGACTTCCTTTCTTAGAACTCTTCAACTGCTCCCCCATTGCCTCCAGATAAAGCCCAAACTCCCTGACATCATACGTGAGGCCCTTCACAGGAAGGCTCACCTGGTCCTCCACTATCCCCAGCCTCACCCCAGCCTTGCCAAACCACTCCTGCTATCTCCCAGGACCAGGCTTTCTCGTAGCCTCTCCATCTTTGCCTATTCGTTTCTTCCGCTTGGGAGATTCTTCTCATCCCAATTTTTTACCCTAGTCTTACTCAAATATTTAGATATCAACATATTCCTCACTTCCTCCAGGAAGCCTTCTCTGTCCACAACACCCACTCTGGCCCAGGCTAAGTCTCCTACTTTTCACACACTTTTAAAATCACCTCTTTTTTTTTTTTTTTTGCGGTACATGGGCCTCTCACTGTTGTGGCCTCTCCCGTTGTGGAGCACAGGCTCCGGACGCGCAGGCTCAGCGGCCATGGCTCACGGGCCCAGCCACTCCGCGGCATGTGGGATCTTCCCGAACCGGGGCACGAACCCGTGTCCCCTGCATCAGCAGGCGGACTCTCAACCACTGCGCCACCAGGGAAGCCCTAAAATCACCTCTTTACTTGTCTCTTTACAATGTGGCTGTGAGTTCCATTAAGACAAGAATTCTGTCATACTCACTGTTGTATTTCTGGCCATAGCAACCAACTGTGTTGGCAATATCACATATTCACTTATTAAATGAATGAAAGAACAATGGAAGGAACCCTAAAGAGAGTGTCTTGTATGAAAGGAAGAGACCAGAGCATGTGATAGCTGAGTCCCTTCAGTTCTTAGATCCTACAAAGAAGAAAAAGCATGGAGAAGCTCCATATTTAGCCAGAGCACCTAAAACATGCTGAAGCATCTTTACGCTTTCCAATATTACCCAAAGGTATCTTTTTGTCTGTTTTCTTTATAGAGTTCTGAAATTTAGTTACTTAAAAAAAAAATTTTCTTTTCTCCATATCATATATCTCTGTAGTTTCTGTTATCCAAATCTAGGGTATCAGTCAGCTGAATCAACAAAAACAACGCAGCCTGGTTTAAGCAGAAAAGGAGGAGGATTCACAAACCACCAGCAATACTGGAGAACCAGGGTTGGGGAAGATAACCCAGAACAATGCCCATAGTTTTGATGCGACTGGTCTAGTGCAGACACTGTTGCCCCAGCTGCAGAATACCAGAAACTGAGATTTACAGCACAAACCCAGCTGCCATGGACCACTGAACACCACCGCTAGCCCTGTAGCTGTGCAGCACCATGGCCTCCACCTTACAGACTCTGCAGCAGAGAACGCGTCACATTTTCAACATTCCAGCAACTCTGGGGCAGCTACAACTAATGAGCAGAGCCAGGGTCGGGTACACAGCCCAGCTGCAAAGGAGGCTGAGAAACCAAGTGTTGACATTTTCACCTTCCATCAGGAAAGGTCCTTCATAAGATCAGAAGAGAGTTCAAAATATGGGTAGCCAAAAAAAAAAAGAAAAAGAAAGAAAGAAAGAAAAAGAACCCATATCTACACACCTAGGGAGAGCATGGGTTGTTAGCTCCTGAACCTGGAAACTGGACCATCCTGAAACAATTTCTCTCAACTGTCTCTCTCTCTCAAGTTCCTAACGCCTATAAAGCTAAGATTTGACTTAGACACTTGTCCAAATGTGGTCCATGCAACTCTTTGTTGCCAGTCCATAAGATAACTGCGAAAATCGAGAGTGCCTACGTATCACACCAATATTCAAGAACAAGACTGATGGACTTGTCACCGTGAGCAGTATATAGACAAATTGAGATGTTTCTGAACACATGAGTCACATGTGGCCAGAACTGCACAATGATCATACACAGTAGGACCACATATTGTTCCATGACAAATTAGATATTCTAAAAAAGAAACAGCTTGGGAAGCATGAATTTACAGGCCTGCAAATCTCACATAATGCTTCAGAAATACCTTTTCTTTTTTTTATTGTGGTAAAACACATAAAGCAAAGAATTTGCCATCTAACCCGTTTTTAAGTGTATACTTCAGTAGCAGTGTAGTATTTAATACCTTCATAATGTTGTACAACCAACACCATCAACCACCTCTAAAACTCCATCTTATAAAACTGAAACTACCCATTAAATGATAACTTTCCATTCCCCCTACCCCCAGCCTCTGGCAACCACCATTCTACTTTCTGCATCTACAATTCTGAGTACTCTGAGTACCTGATATAAGTAGAATCATACAGTGGTTTTTGTGTAATTGGCTTATTTCACTTAGAATAATGTCCTCAAGGTTCATCCAGAGCATACATCAGGATTTCCTTCCTTTTTTAATACTGAATAACATTGCATTGTATGTATATACCACAGTTTGCTTATCCATTCATCTGCTGATGGATACATAGGTTGATTACACATTTTAGCTATTGTGAAAAATGCTGCTATGAACATGAGTGTACAAATACCTCTTTGAGACCCTGTTTTCAATTCTTTTGGTTATATGCCCAGAAGCAGAGTTGCTGGATCATATGGTTTTTCTACTTTTAATTTTTTGAGGAACCACCATACTGTTTTCCACAGTGGCTGTACCACTTTACATTCCCACCTACAGTATATAAGGGTTTCAATTTTCCCACATCCTGTCCACCATTTACTATTTTCTGGTTTGTTTTTGATAGTCGCCATCCTAACAGGTGTGAGATAGTACCTAATTGTAGTTTTGATTTATATTTCCCCAGTGATTAATGATGTTGTATGATCTTTTAATGTGCTTACTGGCCATCTGTATTTCTTTAAAATGTCTCTCCAAGTCCTTTGCCAATTTTTAAATCAAGTTGTTTGATTTTTGTTGTTGAGTTTCAGAATTTCTCTCTTTATCCTGCATATTATTTCCTTATCAGATATATAATTTACAAGTATTTTCTCCCATTCTATGGGTTGCCTTTTCACTCCACTGATATTGTCTTTGGATGCACAATTTTTAAATTTTTTCATGAAATCCAATTTGTTTATTTTTTCTTTCATTGCCTGTGCCTTTGGTGTTATAATCAAGACATCACTGCCAAACCAATGTTGTGATGCTTTTGATCCATATTTTCTTCTAAGAGTTTTAGGTCTTACATGTAGGTCTTTGATCCATTTTGAGTTAATTTTTGTATATGGCGTCAGGTAAAAGTCCAACTTCATTCTTTTGCATATGGATATCCAGTTTTTTCCCAGTACCATTTGTTGAAAAGATTCCTTTCCCCACTGAATGGTCCTGGCACCCCTGTCAAAAATCATGACCATATATGTGAGGGTTTACTTCTGGATTCTCCATTCATGGTTTGTGTTTATGCCAGTACTACACTGTTTTGCATATAATAACTTTGCAGTAAGTTTTGAAATCAGAAAGTGTGATTTCTTCCAGCTTCATTCTTCATTTTCAAGACTGTTTTGGCTATTCAGGGTCCTTTGAGATTCCATATGAATTTTTTTTTTAACATCTTTATTGGAGTATAACTTCTTTACAATGGTGTGTTAGTTTCTGCTTTATAACAAAGTGAATCATCCATACATATACATATATCCCCATATCTCCTCCCTCTCGCATCTCCCACCCACCCGCCCTATCCCACCCCTCTAGGTGGTCACAAAGCACCGAGCTGATCTCCCTGTGCTATGCGACTGCTTCCCACTAGCTATCTATTTTACGTTTGGTAGTGTATATATGTCCATGCCACTCTCTCACTTTGTTCCAGCTTACCCTTCCCCCTCCCTGTGTCCTCAAGTCCATTCTCTATGTCTGAGTCTTTATTCCTGTCCTGCCCTTAGGTTCTTCAGAATCTTATTTGTTTTTTAGATTCCATATATATGTGTTAGCAAAGGGTATTTGTTTTTCTCTTTCTGACTTACGTCACTCTGTATGACAGGCTCTAGGTCCATCCACCTCACTACAAATAACTAAATTTCGTTTCTTTTTATGGCTGAGTAATATTCCATTGTATGTATGTGCCACATCTCCTTTATCCATTCATCTGTCGAAGGACACTTAGGTTGCTTCCATGTCCTGGCTATTGTAAATAGAGCTGCAATGAATATTGTGGTACATGACTCTTCTTGAATTATGGTTTTCTCAGGGTATATGCCCAGTAGTGGGATTGCTGGGTCGTATGGTAGTTCTATTTGTAGTTTTTTAAGGAACCTCCATACTGTTCTCCACAGTGGCTGTATCAATTCACATTCCTACCAACCGTGCAAGAGGGTTCCCTTTTCTCCACACCCTCTCCAGCATTTATTGTTTGTAGATTTTTGGATGATGGCCATTCTGACCCATGTGAGGTGATACCTCATTGTAGCTTTGATTTGCATTTCCCTAATGATTAGTGATGTTGAGCATCCCTTCATGTGTTCGTTGGCAATCTGTATGTCTTCTTTGGAGAAATGTCTACTTAGGTCTTCTGTCCATTTTTGGATGGGGTTTTTTTTGGATATTGAGCTCCATGAGCTGCTTGTAAATTTTGGAGTTAATCCTTTGTCAGTTGCTTCATTTGCAAATATTTTTTCCCATTCTGAGGGCTGTCTTTTCGTCTTGTTTATGGTTTCCTTTGCTGTGTAAAAGCTTCTAAGTTTCATTAGGTCCTATTTGTTTATTTTTGTTTTTATTTCCATTCATCTAGGAGGTGGGTCAAAAAGGATCTTGCTGTGATTTATGTCATATAATGTTCTGCCTATGTTTTCCTCTAAGAGTTTTATAGTGTCTGGCCTTACATTTAAGTCTTTAATCCATTTGAAGTTTATTTTTGTGTATGGTGTTAGGGAGTGTTCTAATTTCATTCTTTTACATGTAGCTGTCCAGTTTTCCCAGCACCACTTACTGAAGAGGCTGTCTTTTCTCCATTGTATATTCTTGCCTCCTTTTTCAAAGATAAGGTGACCATATACTATAGAAATTATCCCTGAAAGTATGGTCATTTGGCATTGGCTTTTTTTCACGCAGTATGATTCTTTGGAGATCCAGCCAAGTTGTAATGTTTACCAATAATCTATTCTTTTTATTGCTAACTAGTATTCCATGGTATGGATACATCAGCTTGGTTAACCATTCACCTAATCTAAGGATGTTGGATTTTTTTCCAGTTTTTAGCTACTACAAATAGGCAACTATAAACATTCATGCACTAGTTTTTTCCATGAACATAAGTTTTCTTTTCACTGGGATAAATGCTGCCCGAGTACAACTGTTGGGTCTTATGAGAGCTGTAATTTAGCTGTACAAGAAACTGCCAAACTGTTTTCCAGAGTGGCGGCACCACTTATACTTGCTTTCACAGAACAGAAAGGCCAATGTATTACCCTTTCTTTCTATAGTTCATGCCTTTAATATCAATTCTATGAACTTGTTACCTAGCCCTACATTCTGAAGATTTTATCCTATAGTTTTTCTCACAAATTTATAGTTTTATGTTTTACATTTAAGTCCACGATCTACTTTGAGTTAATTTTGCATAAGGTGTGAGATTTAGGTTAATGTTCATTTTTATTGTCTATGGATGTTCAATTGATCCAGCAACATTTGTTTAAAAAAAGGCTATCCTTCCTTCACTGAAATGTTTTTGCATCTTTGCAAAATATCAGTTAAGCATATTTGTGTGGGTGTATTTCTGGGTTCTCTGTTCTGTTCCACTGATTTATGTCTCTGTCTCTCCAATAATACAACACTCTCTTGATTACTGTACTTACATTGTAAGAGTTAATGCCAGTAAAGTGGTATTTCCTACCTTATTCTTTTTTTCAAAGAATGCTTTAGTTAATCTAGGGCTTGTGTCTTTCCGAAAATTTTTTATAATAAGCTTGTCTACTTCAATAAAAACCCTTGATGGAAATTTGATAGAAATTTCATTAAACCTACAGCTCAGTTTTGGAAGAACTGACACCTTTGCTATGTTGAGTCTTTCAAACCATGAATACAGTGCATATCTCCTTTGTTTAGGTCTTCTTTGATTTTTTTCATTAACATTTTGTTAATTTCAGCAATGCAGAACCTGTACATGTTTTGGTAAGTTCATATCTAAGTATTTCAGTTTCTTTGGAGTTATTATAAACGGTATTATGCTTCTAATTTTAGCTTCCACATATTCATTGTTAGCTTAGACAAATGTAGTTAATATCTGTGTGTTCAGTTAAGTCTCAGGATACAGGACAACACACATGAGAGACAGTGGTCTGTAGTTTTGTCCTGGAGGGTTTTTCTTTGCTTTTGCTTTTTTTTTTTTTAATATTATTTTTCTGTTTTTGGGTGTCAAGGTAATACTGGCCTTATAAGTTAGCTGGAAAATATTCCCACATCCCTTTTTCAGCAAGAGATTAAGTAATATTAGTGTTAATTCTTTAACTATTTGGTAAAAGTCTCCAGTGAAACTATCTGGGCCTGGAAATTTCTTTTTCAAGAGCTTTTAAATTACAAATTCAACTGATTTAACTGTTATAAGATTATTCATGTTATCCATTTCATCTTGGTTGAGTCTGGTAGTTTGCAGTTTTTGAGGAATTGGACCATTTCTTCTAAGCTATCAAATTTATGAGTATTTAGTTGTAATATTCCTCTCTCAACTTTTTAATGACTACAGAATCTATAATGGTGTCTTGCTTCATTTCTGATATTGTTGATTGGTACCTTCTCTGTTTTATCTTTTTGTCAATTTTATTGATTTTTTTCCAAAGAAGCAGCTTTTAATTTTATTGATTTTCTCTATTCTTTCTGTGTTTTCAATTTTATCTATTTCTGCTCTGTATTTATTATTTCCTTACTTATACTTGTTTTGGGTTTATTCTGTTCTTCTTTTACTGGTTTACTGAGGTAGGAACTTTGAATATTCATTTGCTACCCTTCCTCTTTTCTGATGTAAGTATTTAACTCTATAAATTTCCCTCTCAGCACTGCTTTAGCTGCATTCCACAAATTCTGATATGTTGTAGTTTCATTTCCATTCAGTTATATGTATATTTTTTCTTTGAGACTTCACTTTTGAAGCATGATTATCTATTTAGCATCTGTGAACCATAAATTATTTGTAGATTCTCTTCTCTATTACTGAATTCTAGTTTGATTCCAGTATTGTCATAGAGCATACTCTATGAATTAAATTCTTTTAACTATGTTGAGGTTTGTTTTACCACTCTGCATATGGTCTATCTTGGTGAATGTTACATGCATACTTGAAAGTAATGTATAATCTGCAGTTGTTGGGTGGAGTGTACTATATATGTCAAATAGCTCTTGTTAGTTGATAGCTGTTCAGTTCTTCTATATCTTTGCTAATTCCTGTATTTAGTTCTATCAATTGTTGATAGTGGGGTGCTGAAGTCCCCAACTATTATTGTGAATTTGTCTACTTCTCCTTTCACTTCTATCTGGTTTTAGTTCATATATTTTGAAGCTCTTTTGGCTGTGCATACACATTTAGATTTGTTGTCTTCTTGGTGGATTACGTCTTTTATTATTATATGTCACCTATTGTCTCTGGTGATTTTCTTTGCTGTTAAATCTACTTTTTCTGATATTTATATAGCCATTCCTCCTTCTAAAAAATTTGTCTTAACATGATATCTTTTTCAATTCTTTTACTTTCAACTTACCTATGACATTGTGTTTGAAGTGAATTTCTTATAGACAGTATATAGTTGTGTCACATTTTTGTTGCTGTTATTGCTGTTGTTGAATCCACTCTGGCAATCTCTGTATTTTAACTGGTATATTTTGACCATTTATATAAAGTAATTATTGATATGTTAGGGCTTACTTCTGCTATTTTATCATTTGTTTTCTGTTTATTTCCTTGGTTCCTCATTCCTCTGTTTCTCTTTCCTGGCTTTCCTGAGAGCTACCTGAAGTATTTTTAGGATTTCATCTTCAATTATTTATACAATTTTTGAGTATAGAGTTTTGCATATTTTCTTAGAAATTGCCATATGTGGTGCAATTTACATATGCAACACATCACAACCTACTGATATAAATGTTTTACCATTTCAAATGGAGTATTGAAATTGTACTTCCTTTAAGGTCCTTTTACCTTACCCATTTTTAATATATAGTTATCTCATTATTTCCTTTATATACATTGAGCACAACAGATACTGTTATGATTTTTGCTTCAACCGTCAAATATGATTCTAAAAACTTAAAAGAGAAAGACAGTCTATTACATCCAGTTCTATTTCCTTCCATTCCACTGTTCTTCCTTCTTTTCTGAAGTGCTAGTCCTTCTGTTATCATTTCCTTTCTTTTTAGAGAGCTTTCTTTAGTCTTTCTTTAAGGATACATGTGCTAGTCTGTTGGTGGGAATGTAAGTTGGTGCAGCCACTGTGGGAAACAGTATAGAGGTTCCTCAGAAAACTAAAAATGGAATTACTCTATGAGCCAGCAATCCCACTCCTGGGACTATATCCAGACAAAACTATAATTCAGAAAGATATATGTACCCCTATGTTCACAGCAGCACTATTCACAATAGCCTAAATGTCCATTGACAGATGAATGGATAAAGAAGATATAGTATATATATATACAATGGAATACTACTCAGCCATAAAAGAGAACCAAATATTGCCATTTGCAGCAACATGGATGCAACTAGAGATTATCATACTAAGTAAGTCAGAAAGAGAAAGACAAATACATATGATACCACTTATATGTGGAATCTAAAATATGACACAAATGAACCTATCTATGAAACAGAAAGAGAACCATGGACATAGAGAAAAGACTGGTGGTTGCCAAGGGGGAGGGGGTTGGAGAAGAAATGGAGTGAGAGGTTGGGGTTAGTAGATGTAAGCTTTTGTATACAGAATGGATAAACAACAAGGTCCTACTGTACAGCACAGAGAACTATATTCAATATCCTATGATGAACCATAGTGGAAAAGAATATGTTAGAAAAGAATGTATATATATGAATAATTGAATCACTTTGCTGTACAGCAGTAATTAACACATTATAAACCAACTTACTTCAATTAAAAAAAAAAAGGATATATGTGCTAGTGACAAATACTCTTGGTTTCCCGTTATCTGAAAATGTCTTTAGTTCCCTATTCACTCCTGAAGGATAGTTTCACCAGATAGAGAACCTGTGGCTGAAAGATTTTTCTTTCTGCACTTGAAAAATGTGTCAAATCTCTCTGGATTCCATAGTTTCAGACGAGAAATCTACCATCGTTTTATTTGGTATTTATTGCCCTATAAATATTGAGTGGTTTCTCTCTGATTGCTTTAAGATTTTTTTTATCTTTAGTTTTTAGAGGTTTAATTATGATGTGTCTTGGTATAGATTTCTTTGGGTTTGGGTTTATCCTATTTTGGGTTCACTCATCTTTTTGAATCTGTAGGCTTATACCTTCTGCCAAATTTGGGAAATTTCAGCTATTGCTACTTTGAATACTTTTTCAGCTCCATATTCTTTCTCCTCTTTTTCTAGTACTCCAGCAATATGTTAGATATTTGTTATTGCACAGGTCCCTGAGCTGTGTTAATTTATTTTCCCGTCTACAGTGTCTCTGTTATTCAGACTAAGTTCTATTGATCTGTCCTCAATTTTACTTGATTCTATCATCTGTTGTCTCCACTCTACTACTGAATCCTTCCAGTGAGGTTTTCAAGAAGTAGAAAACCTCACTGGAAGGATTCAGTACTTGTTCAATCAGTTTTACGATAATTGTTTTAAAATTTTTATCAGATAATTCCAATATTTGATTCATCTTGGTGTTGGCATTAGTTCTTTCCTCACTCAAACTGTGATTTTTTTTTCTGGTTCTTGGTATGATGAGAGATTTTCAATTGTATCCTGGACATTTTGAATATACCTTAGAAGGTTTGTTTTGTTTTGTTTTCCTATTTATATCTTCGATTTTAGCAGGCAGTCACCCTATTTCAGTTTAGTATGTGGGATCTGGTTGGCTTCCTTGACTTGCTGACATCACTGCTAGGGGCAGAGTAGCTTGTTGCTAGGGGTTTTGGGTCTGGGGATGGGTTAGGCTGCCCTAGCTCTACTGATAAAGCTGCTGTGGGCAACTTGAGCCCACCACTGCTGGCAGGTGTGAGACGGAGGATGGATCAGCTCATTGGAGCTCTGCTAGCAATGCTGCTGTGGGCAGACTGGGCCACTGCTAAGTCCCAGCTGGGCTTCCCCTTTCCCAAAGGGAAAGCAGGCATTCCCTTCTTCTCTTCCTCCCACCCTCATTCCTCTGTCTCTCTGTATCTCTCACTCTGCCTGCCTCTCTCTCTTTTCCTTCTTCCCTTCCTTCTTTTCATCTATTTCTGTTGGCAGTTCAGAATTGCAGGGCTCTCCAGCTCCAGTCAGGGATGTATAAGGAAGAACAAGATAACCCAGGGAACTCAATGAGGCATCCTTCAATTCCCGAGGCCCACAGCCAGTCCTCCTTCTTCTTTTCCCCCTTTCAGGGTCCTTTTATGATGGTCTGTTGAATTATTTCCAGACAATCTAAATTAACTTGTATTTAGAGAGAAGGAGCAGGAACAAGTGAGTTTATGCCATCTTATCCCAGAACTGGAAGCCACTAAATGTTTTTTGAGAAATGGATTGTTTAACTTGCTCTTCAAAATCCCATCACTGATTTAAAATGAAAAGAAGCAAAGTAACTTGTTTAAGGTAATCCAAACAACTAGTGGTGAAAGGAGGGTTCACACTCAGACTGTCTGACTCTAGAGACTCCTGCCCTGGCTCAGATTCCCCACGGTTATTCAGGAGCATTTCAGAGCAGAGACTCTCAGCCCCCTTCCTCTATCAGCACACCTAGGGACCAATTCCCACCAGATGATAGATGGAAAGGATGGAAAGGAACAAGAGTCTAACTGGAGGGTTGAGTAGTTTCCAAATCAGACTCCATTTGCGTTTCACTCCCAAGTGGCATGAAGTTACATGGTAAATAAGTTCAAAGAAACTCAAACAAATTCACTGCGTTGGTAAATATTCCCTCAGCGAAAATGCTTAACACAAAGTGAAGAAAAGGACTTGCATGATACCACTAAGATCTACGTTTCCTATCATGGGGCTGGCACATAGTAGGCCCTCGGTAAATATTCCTTGACTGTAACCAAAATAAACCAGTCCTTTTAAATTCTAGATGAGCCTTGGCTCAAATTACCTCCCACAACAGTGTTCCTGAGAACAAATAACCACATCATGACACCCTGTGGAATACTTGAGACACTGCACTCAGCAAGTTCTACCAACACCCAAATTCAAATGGACAGGGAGAAAGCAGAAGAGAACACAGCTCTGCAAGGCACATAATCAGTATCTAAAGGTCTAGAGTGTTCTTTTATCATCAGCAGTCTGACCCCAATGGATAAGCTCTCTAAAATAAAAGTGCCTGCTTCCCTTGCTTGGTGCTTATCTGAATTCCAGAGCATTTATATGATTTCCTTTCTTTTAAAACTAATTTTAAAATGTGATCCAAACCCTAACCAAGACAGCATGTTCCCAAATAGTATGGAATTTTGTATAATTTTCCTTTAGACATAAAATGAATAGGCAGCAAATTTAAAACATCCCTAAATTGTTCTAAGATGGAACATCCCGAAACTGTCCAATGAGAAAATGACAGGCAAGGTCCAAAAGAGCTCCTAGAAATTCTCATGATGTAAAAATATTAATAAATAATTGTTGTAAACTATACTTTCATGGTTTGCTAACCATGGCTAAACTTATTGGGAGGATGGCAGGGTGGTTAAGAGGTCTGGAGCCTCCTAAACAGAAAAGTTTCCTAACGTCCTGCAAACTGATTTCTGCTGAACGTCATGATAAAAAGATTCTACTTTTGTTTTCCGCATAAAAAACTGAAAACCCATCAAAGTTAGAATGTAAAATATTGCATTTTTTTTCATATTTTGTCCTCCCGAGAAGAAAAGAAAAAGAAAAATGTATACAGGGGAATCACTACATGCAGCAAAAGTACATTTGCACACACACTGAACAGGAAATAGTTTTAAAATTTATATAACACTGATTTTACCTGAAAGTCATAGCTTTACACATTATATAGCTTTTGTATCAAGTTTCAACGATGCATATACCTTTACTTTTTATGGACTTCTTTATTCTAATAGTATCTGACATCACAAAAAATAATTTGCTTATTGGAACACACAAAACTCACATGGGAAAGAGGGATTAAAAAAGAAATAATGGGACAAATAGAAAAATCTTGTAAAATCTTTAAAATCTCATAATCTTATATATGATTCTGAGAAAGATATCACTGTAACTGATCTTGTGCAGATTTTCATTTATGTATTTTCTTTTAATATTTACACATTCATTTTTCACTCTCTATTCTAAACTTGAAATTTAGTTAACAGGATACTACCTGCCTTTCATGCTTGTTTTGTTGCTATTTAATTCCTAGGCTGCAATTCAACTGCAACTAGCTTTAACTTTTAAGTGCACCATCTAATCTTTGACTATTTAAATAATGAATATTTTAGTAATTAAAAATTGCCATTAAGATCACTCAAAAAAATCATTAAACTCTTCAGGATAAAAGTCTTTTCTCCTCCACACACTGTCAATAAACAAAGTGCTAATCTTGTCACTTTTTTGGCCACTGTCTCAGGAATGCTTCTTAAGTACTCAAAGGATTAAATTAAATCTCACCTGCAGACAGGCTTTACAATTCAGCCGAAAACCTGGTTCTCAAAGGAAAATTACTTTCATTATCTTAAGTTAAAACCAAAGATTCTGTCCTCCGGAATTTGCAGGAAAATAGCAGCATCAAAGAAAACAATTCACTTCAAGAGAGTTTGTTCTTCAAGACCCTGTCTAAAAGAATTATTTAAGAGAGAATTCATTTCGGGAAATATTTTCTCAAGGTCATTCTAAGACAGCCATAAAACTGTGTCATTTAAATTACTTCAAGTTGATGTCTTTTCACAATTCTGACTGTCTTCTTGGGGTTTTAAGAGGCTTATTATTTTTAAAAAATCATTTTATTTATAGTCCTTGTTTTGAACTCTAAATTTGGCTTAGGGTCTTTTGCTTTTCTAAGAGGTTATATAATTTTATGAGCTAAACATTTGAAACCCATGGAGGGGATAAGAATAAAATTTATATCTTTTGAGTTCAAAAATGAAATAATAGAAGAAAATGAATTTGAGATTAAAATATGTATGCATTTGGGGGCGAAATGACAACACTCTAGTACCCAAGAAACTATTTTCCAACTTAAAGTAGTCTATCTATGTTCTTTAATTTAAGAAATACTTAATAGGATAAAATACTCACATTGCAGAAAATTTCCTCCTAAGAAGAGATAGCGTTTCAAAACTTTCCCCCACCATGTTGTTAAGAGCCACTGTGGGGAGGATTAGGACATGGTTCATTTTTGGACTCTTGAATCTACCTCCTAAATAAACAAATCCTGGCTCTTTCTCCCCAAATCAAATACAAACCCAAAGGAAGGACAGGGAGATGAACTACCAGACTGAAAAATAGAAACATTATGTCAAAGCACCCTACATCATCATTTGCAGACAATTTATTTTGTTACTGGTTAGTATCCTTCATGTTAAATGTTCTGTCCCCTACAGCAAATGTTCCATTTCAAAAACATAGTAACATGTGCTGGAAACAGAAACCACCAAAGAAATACGTCTGGTGGCTATAGAATGTATTTGTGGTGGATTAGAAAAATGCACATTATTACTGAAGCTCACTATGTATGAATTTCACTATCAATATAATATGTAAAATAACCCAACAGTATATCAAAATTCTTTGTCACTTGGAATAAAAGTTTTATGAGATAGAAATTAAAGTATATTTCACCATCACCAGGCTATCTGTAAAAGAGAGTTCTGTTATATACAAGTATTAAAGACAAGATTTGTAAATTCACTCTTTATTTTCATCTTAGAAACAACAGGAAGTATGAAAAGTAACAGTTCCTCAAATAGATACATGAGCTGACCTGTAAAAAGATCACTCTGTATCTTAGTGGGTTTTTTTTCCTTTGGTTTTTCCATTTGACTCTTTAAACAATGTGTTTTATCTATACTTGGCGAGACTTGCCCCAGCCTAAACCTTCTAGAGCCCAGTCATAAATGGCTCTGGCAGGACCTCAAAGAGAGATCCTACCTGTGCCCCAGCTTCCCTTCACTTCAGATGAATTTCTTCAGGGACACATAATCTTACATGTCATTCTTACTAAAGCCACGGTGTTGCGTCTGAGCCTCACAAATGTTATACAGTAATTCTGAGCATCTTTAACATTTATCTCAAATATTTTGGAAACTAAGCATGAAAGAATCTCTGGAAATGAAGAGTTTTCATGAGGTTAAGGCCAAAACCCTTACTGAGAATCTTTTATGACATAATGAATTTTGTTCTTCATTGGAACAAAGGAGTGGGTGGACAAAAAGCCCATAAGCATGTAATTCAGCAACCTCTGAGACACTAGCATCCAAATGATTTAAACAACTAAATACTGTCAGGGGTCCCAACGGAATAATCTATTCCTGTCACTCACTGTGTTGTGATGAGTCACACATCTGCAAAAACTATAATCGATTATTAAAATATAAAAATTATCCATGGGGCTTCCCTGGTGGCGCAGTGGTTGAGAGTCCACCTGCCGATGCAGGGGACACGGGTTCGTGCCCCAGTCCGGGAAGATCCCACATGCCGTGGAGCGGCTGGGCCCGTGAGCCATGGCCGCTGAGCCTGCGTGTCCGGAGCCTGTGCTCCGCAACAGTAGAGGCCACAACAGTGAGAGGCCCGCGTACCGCAAAAAAAAAAAAAAAATCCAAAACAAGTGTGGCTTCCAAATTGACCACATACAAGAATCGTCTAGGTACCTGCTAATGCAGATTCTTGGGTCCCAGGACCGGAGGTGCTGACTCATTGGGTCCATGGAGAGATTTGGTAATTGGCATATTTTAAAAAGTGCCACAGGTGATTTTGATCTAACGGTTGATGGACCAAAGTTTTAGAAACACCGAAAGGGAAACCTTTTTATATCAAACTGAGTCCAAAATGAATAGTAACTACCCATTTCTCCCTCAGTCATCATCTCCTTCAAGAAAAATGGACAGTATTCTCCCTTAGTCCCTCATAAGTGAAGTTATTTTTCAGAGGTCTGAGAATTCAAAAAGCATTTCCAGAATATGGATCCAGGTAGAGGCCGGGGGAGAAGGTTCCTTTTCCCTTGTACCTTCCTTATCATGAATCGATATGCCTAAGTGGTTTTTGCATTTGATAGGAGCATCTTCTATGAGAAAGCAAGGTCCTGTGAAGATCCAGTCTCCCTAAAAGACTCTGAACACGTGAAATCACCAGTTACCTGGCAAACCTTATCCACAACCTATCTCCACTTAGTACCCACCGGAGGCCAAAGGCATAGCTAAGGAGATGAAGATATAACAAGCACTCATAAAAACAACAGGACCTGGCAAATTCTAGCAGACAGAGCTTCAGCGTAAGTGAAACAGATTCTGTATATTCTCTGCCTCTCAAGTTCCTGGTAAAAGAATTTCACGGAATCTTAAATGTATTGGGAGAAAAGAAGCACAAAAAGATTATGAACAGCAAACCTGCAGGCCTGTGATTTAAACCCTGGGGTTGGATAGACGAGCTGAAATGGGTAAGCAGCCCTTTCATTTTCTTCCCTTCAAAGTTTAACATCATTCCTTCCAGCAGGAACCATCTGTGCTTGAGAGGTCTGATTACAGCAGATGCAGAATTTACAGAATAAAATAATGACTCAGGCTCCAGATTTATTCAGCTAATGGAAAGCGGTCTGTCTTCTGCAAAGTGTCAAAAATTCAATCTCGTCTGCTAGTCTGACACTAAAGAAAATGTAAAACGCTTCTTTTCCCAATTAGATTCAGGGTTCCTTAAACTTTCCTAGGAGGCTAGTCTTGCTCTGAAATTGGATATTTAAAGAAGCAGTCTGCTTTTGTTTATACACTTTTGTTTCCTATTAAGATCTAGAATGCATTTTGTTCTTTTATTGTCCAAGGCATCTTCCCCACGTAAGTTCTGAACCTCATGGATTGATGTTTCTAGATGGCCATCAACAACTTCTAACCTTTATTAACAAACTCTTCTGGTGCCCTAATACCACGGGGTGCTGTCCTTAATCAGAGAAAACAGTAAGGTTTAGTGATTCAAATCCAGATGTATTCAAAGGTGCAACACTACGGATCACTGCAAAATTCTCCACACAAGTATAGTAAAATGTAAGGGGATGCCGCAAAGCAGCAGGGATCGTTCCAAAGGAAAATGGATCAGAGCTCAGGAGCCGGATAGTTTACCAATGATTAGTTAATGTGTAGTGTGAACCAACTGCGAAACCAAATGTAGCAATCAAAGCACACGGTATATTTAAATAATCCCTTAGAATAAAATTAAGGGGGAGGGAAATGGGAACTATTTGAAGCATTTCACTCTGGGAAAGGTACATTGAGTTAATGACAGGTCCGTTCTAAGGTGGCTTTTACATACTTACAAGTGCTTTTTTAAAAGAAAAAGATAGCTGTAACTTAAAAAAAAAAAAAGAAATTTGCCCTCATACTTAAATTTCCACAGGCTCTCTCCCCTAAGGCTTCCTCTTTTCCATGATTCAGTAATTGCTGGCAAGAGGGGCCACTTGCACCTCAAAATAAGGGGCAAGTGGCTAATTATTTCTGTACAGGCCCATCTGCAAACTCAATCAGTTGCAGATGTAGAACTGTACCCACAAAAAGAGCAGCAGCTTCTATACCATAGAGGCCTAAATGCAGTGGAACTCCAACAGAGGCAACACAATGACCCAGCAGTACATAGACATGAGGTACAGCTCTATTTAGTCCCCAAAAGTGTGCTACCTTGGTGATTTTCTTTAAAACAAGTAAATAAGAACCACCAAAAAACTAGAATTATATTCAGATAAGCAAGTTAAATCTGCTCACGATACTTATCTTGGTCTAAATATTAAGCCTTAATTTCCTTCAGTGTTTGGCCTAACTCTACCTCAGTCTTTTTTCTAATTCAAGAAGGAAGGGAACAGGAAGGAAACCATATGTTCAGAGGGAGGCCTCCCACACCAGGTGCTATGTTTGTTGATTGAATCCTCAGGATGACCCTATGATTTGGTGACAATAATCCCTATTCTACAGTCAAGGAAACCATTACATACCTACTAGATGGAAAAGTAATACTTGAACTCAAGTCTGTCAGATTCTAAACACTGCTTTTCTTTCCTTTTTTTCTTTAACCATAGTCACCTAGCCAGTTTAATTTTTAATATTTAATGTGAATCGGACACAGCATGCTTAAGAACAGCTCTTCTCTAAACATTTATTCCAGACTGGCCTGACTACATACTATTAGCACTTTCCTTTGCCCCCACCCCACCCCCCAGATACAGTCTTGGTAAAGGTCAGTGATAAGACAATGTGCAGTAAACTGTTCATTAATAAGAAATCAATGCATCTTATTTACCGATATGTCTGATTTTATATATTTTTAAAAATTTATTCAGTATTGAGCTACTATTTGTTTGCCAGGTACCTTTGCAGACCTGGTGAAGAAGCCAGACAAGCTCCCTGGCCCCGTGGAGCTTATGCACATTAGGGGACGAAATTAATAAACATGTCAACAAATGCTCATAAAACATAGTAACTTCAGATAGTGATAAGTATGAAGTCCTATGGGGAAAAAATAAATAAATCAGACCAGGGAATAGAGAATGATGGGAGTTGGAACAGAGTTATGTCAGACAGGGCGCTTAGGAAGACTTCTTAGAGAAGATAACATCTCAGCAGAGACATAAATGCTGTGAAGAACCAGCTGGGGAGAACAGCAGTGCAGGCTCCGAGGTGAAAAGGAGACAGGGGAGTTCAGGAACAGCAAGAAGCCTTCACAAACACTGGCCAACAGAAAGCATCATATCACCTGGTAACAAAGCTTTTACTCTCCGAAGAGATGTGACTGAAATCTCTGCAAAAACTGAGGCAGTCATCTATTCTTTTGTTATGAGTGTCTACTACATGAGGGCTATCTAGTTAGATGATTTATAGAGATACGTAAACTACTGTGGGACTCCTAGCCTGGGGGTCAATTCACCAACAGCCTATCAGAGAAGATACCAGAGAGAGAGAAGAGAAGCAAAACCTGATGCCTGGAGACCCAAACAGAACCTTCCCCCCAAATCCAGACAGTGCCAAGGGGAACTCAGTATTAGACCGGGCAATCCTCTGAGGTCAAGCTGGTCAAGCGGTATTCAGTCTCGCACACACTGGGTGGGATGCTGGAACGTGTTCTTGAACTTCAGAGAACCTGGGATTCTATTTCTAGGGGCACTACAAGGTTTCAATCAAGGCTGAAAGGGGAAGAAACGTGTCTGCAGCAACAAGACATTTTGTGATACAGAAATGTGGAGAGGCTTCCTACACTCAGGAGTCATATCACATATGACACCATATGCAGGTCTGTGAGAAGCTGGAATTCTCCCAATGAGCTGAGCAACATAAAGCAACTCATGTGGACATCCCAAGCTTCAGGGTCATTTCCCTAACTGGAATGATAACGTTTCCCCAGCTATCCTCATTTATGCAATAAATACTAGGTGAGTGCTGGACACCCATGAGGTGTTGGAACACAGTAGTGAACAAACAGCTCCTATCTTCACGGTTCCCATCTAAGGGGAGAAGACCCCGAAATAAACAGGGAATTACAATACAGTGTGTTGTTACAAGTAAAGTACAGAGCCACTGGGGCACCAAGAGGGAGTACCTGCCTCATTCTGTGGGGTCGACGAAGATGTCCTGTAGAAAGTAACAACTAAGCTGATACTCAAGGGACAAGTAAAAATTAGCAAGCTGGGAAATGAGATGAGAGGAGAGGAGCATGTTCCAGACTGAGGGAGGAAACCTTGCAAGGAGCAGAGGAAAGAGAGAGCAATGATTTGTTCTGGGACCTGAACGTAGTTCCAAATGGCAGGAGAAAAGAGTGGAAAGAAGGGTGGTGGGACAGAGGAGGCCCATATTTTATAGGGTGCTGTGAGAATTCTAGGGACCTTTATCCCAAGGGCGATGGGAGTATTTAAAGTTGGGAGCACGGGGACAGCATGACTCGACTTGTGTTTGATAAAGATAATGCTGGCTGCTGTGGGTCAATGTATGGGAGGGGCTGAGCGCAAGCAGGATGGGCAAGAAGCTCCCACAGCCATGCAGGCAAGATACTGTGAAGGGGTATCCGACGTGACAGTGACTGGACAACTTCAACAGGTCAATGGACAAACAACTGCAGTTCATCCATGCAATGGAACGCTACTGATATTCCACAGACTGATACCCACCAAAGCATGGATGAATTTCAAATGCATTATCCAAGTGAAAGAAGCCAGGCCCCAAAACACTACATATGTATGGGTCCACTTATATATTCTGCAAAAGGCAAACATAGAAGGACAAAACAACAGATCAGTGGTTGACAGCAGCTGAGGCTAACTGCAAAGGGGCACAAAAGAATTGTGCAGGATGATAAAACTGTTACACATCTTGATTGTAGTGATGGTCACATGACTATATGCATTTTTTAAAGAATTAAAAAAAATTTTAACACTGTTTTTTAAAGCAATTTTAGGTTCACACAAAATTGAGAGGAAGACGTAGAGATTTCCCATATACTCTCTGCCCCCACACATGCAGAGCTTCCCTCATTATCAATATCACGCATCACAGTGGTACATCTGTTACAACTGATGAACCTACAATGATACATTGTAATCACCCAAAGTCCATACTTTATATTATGGTTCACTCTTGGTGTTATATATTCTATGGGTTTGGACAAATATATAATGACAAGTATCTACCATTATAGTATCATACAGAGTATTTTCACTGTCCTAAAAATTCTCTGTGCTCCCGTCAGAATGGCCACCATCAAAAAATCTAGAAACAATAAATGCTGGAGAGGGTGTGGAGAAAAGGGAACCCTCTTGCACTGCTGGTGGGAATGCAAATAGATACAGCCACTGTGGAGAACAGTATGGAGGTTCCTTAAAAAACTACAAATAGAACTACCATACGACCCAGCAATCCCACTACTGGGCATATACCCTGAGAAAACCGTAATTCAAAAAGAGTCATGTACCAAGATGTTCACTGCAGCTCTATTTACAATAGCCAGGACATGGAAGCAACCTAAGTGTCCATCAACGGATGAATGGATAAAGAAGATGTGGCACGTATATACACTGGAATATTACTCAGCCATGAAAAGAAACGAAATTTAGTTATTTGTAGTGAGGTGGATGGACCCAGAGTCTGTCATACAGAGTGAAGTAAGTCAGAAAGAGAAAGACAAATACTGTATGCTAGCACATATATATGGAATCTAAAAAACAAATAAGATTCTGAAGAACCTAAGGGCAGGACAGGAATAAAGACTCAGACATAGAGAATGGACTTGAGGACACGGGGAGGGGGAAAGGTAAGCTGGAACAAAGTGATAGAGTGTCATGGACGTATATACACTACCAAATGTAAAATAGATAGCTAGTGGGAAGCAGTCGCATAGCACAGGGAGGTCAGCTCAGTGCTTTGTGACCACCTAGAGGGGTGGGATAGGGAGGGTGGGAGGGAGGGAGACGCCAGAGGGAAGAGATATGGGCACATATGTATACGTGTAACTGATTCCCTTTGTTATAAAGCAGAAACTAACACACCATTGTAAAGCAATTATACTCCAATAAAGATGTTAAAAAAAAAAAAGAAAAATAAAATTCTCTGTGCTCCACATATTCATCCCTCTCTCCACCCAGAACCCTTGGCAACCACTGTCTTTTTACTGTCTCCAAAGTGCTGCTGTATGCATTTTTTTAAATGCATAGTTATACACCAAAGAGGGTATACTTTACTGTATAAAAATTATATATCATATATTTTAAGTCACTGGACCCCTAAAAAGCGCTTATAGGTCTAAAGGTTGTACCACTAAGACTCAGGGAGAGGCAGAGCCCATGGCCTCCAGGAGCTGTTTCTGTACAACTTCCTCACTCTGAAACACCCCATAGTTGGGTGTGGGATCTGCAGGGGACTAAGGTAGAAGCCGGCTGGTGGATTGTTGAGACTCCCTTGTCTCTGCTTCACTTGCAGAAAGGGGTGGGAAAGTGTTGGGGTCAAGGGTGAAATACACGCATGCCTACAAGATACCCCCCACACACGCACACACACCCTCGCAAACTGGCCCTGCCTAACTCCCAGCCTGCTCTCAACCCTTCCTCTTTTTTTTTTTTTACATCTTTATTGGAGTATAATTGCTTTACAATGGTGTGTTAGTTTCTGCTTTATAACAAAGGGAATCAGTTGTACATATACATATGTGCCCATATCTCTTCCCTCTTGCGTCTCCCTCCCTCCCACCCTCCCTATCCCACCCCTCCAGGTGGTCACAAAGCACCGAGCTGATCTCCCTGTGCTATGAGGCTGCTTCCCACTAGCTATCTACCTTACATTTGGTAGTGTATATATGTCCATGCCTCTCTCACTTTGTCACAGCTTACCTTTCCTCTTTACTAAAGTCATACTGTATCCTCAAACTGCTAAGCTCCCCCAGCTCCACCCTCTCTGGCTTGGCAAATACCTTATCTTCTTTCCCTCTTCCCCTGGTCTCCCTGAGACCTTCCTGCCCCTGACAGACGAGTGTCCTCCCTCCCTCCCCACCCCAACTCCTGCTCTCTTATGCTCTCAGCACCTGCAGTTCTTAATGAAACCGTCTGCAACTACATCAGGTCATTAACTCCATATTCATAATTGTAGCTTGACTTTTGTTTATTGACTACCATTTTCCACTGAAGCTCCATGGGGCAGGGAATCCATCTCTCTCTCTCTCATCTCCTGCTGTATTCCCAGCCCCGAGCACATAGTAGGCCCTCAATACATATGTGTTAAGTGAATTTCAATAAGCTGCTCATTAGAAATACTAGATCTGCTGAAGATGCTCTGGAACGTCTTCCTGACTCTTCCAAGTTAATAGTTAGGGAAAGCAGGTGAGAAACACTTGTAAGACTTTTACAGAGAGGAAAGCTCCTTCCCCACTCATTTCCCTGATGCACGCAGCTGAAATACTCAAGATAAGACACATGCAGGACCTATTTACCGTTCAGAATGAGCTGCTTCCCTAGGCTGTAGATTTAATGGGAACCTTGCTCTGCTTGTTCCAGAATGAATGCAACTCCTAATTTGTAGATTCAATAAGAGGCACAGAAATAATTTTCCATGGCCCTCTTGGAACTCAGATAAGTGCTAGAATGAAAACATTTACCAATAGATTAAGGTGGTTTCAACATTTCCATTATAAACCCCTATTTTCAGGGACTTATATGATAAGCCAGCTGTAAAACTTAATTCTGAACTGAAACTTGCCCAATAATGATAGACTGTCTTCACAGATATTTCTAAAGAAAAAGAGAAAGAAAGAGAGAGAGAAAAAGTCTAACCCTTGGCCACTAGCAAGTTACTGAATTGCCAGAAAGAGAAAAACTGAAAAGCAGTTTTCAGTGTTTCTTTAAATCATCCGTGTAAGAGAGAAAATACACCTTTGTTTTCAACATTAATCTTCAGAACTGGTGATCAGAGATGAAACCATTGCATAAATATGGGAAATGTTTTCATGGGAAAGTTGACTCAGAAAAAAATAGGGTGTTGATTCCATCACCATGGTACACTGGGCAGCCACTTTTAAAAAACCCACAAATTTAATCTGATAACATTTGTTTTTCAGTGTCCCAAGATGTAGGAAACAGCAACTCCTGCTGTTCTTTAGATACAATAAATTGAGCATAAACTATGCTCTCTTAGGTCCCTTATGGCCTTGGAGAGAAAAAGACTTTGAGAAATGTGGGCAGTTCACGCACTGTCCATTTTGCTTAAACAGAAGTATAAATAAGTCACACAATTACAGCAATGTGTCTTTTACGTAGACTTTAAAATCCCAGCATGTCTCCAACCAAGGTCAGAGGCAGCACCATCATGGATATCCTATGGGTAGTTTAACAATTATCACAGACTTGTTTGCTCTGTGCAAAGCTACAGATTGCTTTCAGGAAGAAAATGAAAAGGAACTTGAAATGATGTGACCCATGTGGATTCTGTTCTGGATTCTGTTCTCAATCCACTTTAGGCTTTAGAGACGTTAAACAGAGAGCCGGTATTATGGAAAAAGGCAGTAAAGTGCAGGGTAGGCAACTCTGGCCCAGAGGCCAGTTTCCAGTCCACCACCTGTTGTTGTTTTTTTTTTGCGGTACGCGGGCCTCTCACTGTTGTGGCCTCTACTGTCGCGGAGCACAGGCTCCAGACGCACAGGCTCAGCGGCCATGGCTCACGGGCCCAGCCGCTCCGCGGCATGTGGGATCTTCCCGGACCGGGGCACGAACCCGTGCCCCCTGCATCAGCAGGCGGACTCTCAACCACTGCACCACCAGGGAAGCCCACCACCTTTTTTTGTAGACAAAACTTATTGAAACCCAGCCATGTCCATTTGTGTCTATACCTGCTTTAGTGCTTTGTTTCAAATGGCAGAGTTGTGTAGTTGCAATAGAGACCATCTAGTCCTTTTAAGAAAATACTTGATAACCCCCAGTGCAGTGGCCATGAGGAGATTAGATCTCTGTGTGACCTTAGGCAGGTTAGCTAATCCCTTTGAGCCTTGGGTGCATCAACTGTAAAATGAGAAAAGAAGAATATCTATCCCATAGGATAAATATGGTGGCTACAGGAGTTAACACAACTGTAGAAAGCTGGGAGGAAATGGGATTTTTTTAGAGCTGGCACCTGAATTTCACATGGGGGATAAAATTGCCTTTCCTTTGGGAAATATGAAATATTACACAGTCCTTTTTATGTAGAAAAGATGAGGAGCTAAAGGTGTAGTCTACAGGGAAACAGAGGAGCACAGAGACCTGAACTCCACTATACTCAGGTGGGCTATGGCCAAGATGAGAAGAAACGTAGTTAGGTGGGCCAGGGAGAGAAGTGGGCAAGAGACAGGGCTGAACATCTGCCTCTTGGCAAGCTGCTGAAGTGAGCAGACAAAGGTGATCAATGAGAAACTCCACATGATGAGGCAGCACTAAATTTCTGAAGAATCAGGGAAGCCTGAGGCTCTGTTTACTCAAGTCTACCCGATTGTGACCTGCTCTCCCACCTCTAAGTTTCAGGAAAGGCTGCTCAGCCACCACATGCCTTATGTGAGTGGTAAGAGTGGAAATTAAGGAAGGGTGGTGGTATTCCATGACCAGGTAAACAGAACAACCAGACCCCAAGGAAGGAGATATAGGTGAGCTCAACAGTACAAGGGTAGAAATTCACAACTGAAGGGCATCCTGAGAACGGGAGACTCTGAGGAACGGTGGGGTCTCTGGGGAAGGGGTGGGTTTCTTACTGGATGTGGGACAGGACAAGAAAGCTGTATTTACTCATCTCAAAGGACAGGCTGACCTCATCTGGTATCTGACTTACACACATCAGGAACTTAGCATAGGAGCTGACACAAAAGATCACGTGCCGATCTTTCAAATATTCTTGCCATTATGATTACTGTTGTTGTTTACTGGGAGTCAGAAAACTTGATTCCCATTGCTTTTCTATCTTATAATCTCAATCAAGCCATTTAACTACTTCTAGACCTCGGCTTCCTCATCTATAAAAATAGCTGTCCTGATGACCCAACAGGATTGTGGAGGGGATTGAATGGGACAACATGTACCCTATGAAAATTGTAAAGCCCTATCCCAATATAATGTGACAACATTAAGAAGTAGTTGACTCTTTGGGTAAAACATTAACAAGTCTAACCCCCTTAAAACTGAAACTTCAAAGATCTAGAAGCAGTTTACATTTTCTCCCCATTTAATTCCAGGAAATAAAACTGGTAACCTCCTCAGTGTTGCAGTAGGAGATACGAAGAGACAGGCAAGCCAACTGTAGTTCATGGTACCTTCTTCCCATAGCCTGAGATCATTTATTCAAAAGTGTGCCTTTAAACCATCTGTGAACGCTACCTTCAGGCTCTTACTAAGTTAAACTTTGCAACAGCTATCAATTGTATGGCAGTCATTATATCCATCTGTCTTGTAGAAGTCAGTTATATTATTTTAGGAAAACAGGTGAGAATAATATAAAGTCATCCTTTAAATAAAGTTTTATACGGTACCTGTGCCCCGACCTGGGGCTATAGAGCTATTTCTTTAGGGGATAGTGCTTCAGATGGCACTTAAAGAGAAATAGCAGGACTATGCCCAAGCATGGCCCAAAGTGCTGAACCTGCTTTGAACTGAAATAGGAAAGCAAACATTGCTGAACAGGGAAAAAGGGGTTCAAGGGTTTCAAAATAAAAATTCTAGAGAAACTCCAGTTCAAACCACTAGAGCCAATTTTATTTTGAGATAACATACAAATGAATTCTAGACATGGAACATGGTGGGTGAACAATAATATTGAGTAAATGACTCAATAAGTGCCATTTGTATATATAATATGATCCTCAGTATATATAAAAATGGGCTATTGTGCATTAAGTATTTCTTATGCCCCATGTACTCTGTTGGGTATTTTGAACACCCATCATCTCATTTCTCTCTCAACACAATCCTATGGGGGGAAACGTGTTCTTATTTTAACAATGAGAAAATTGAGGCTTAAAGGAGTAAAATAACTTGACTAAGTCCACCCAGCTAGATCACTGGCTCAAGACACTGTCTATCAATAATAACATGGGCCAGATATTTTAGAATAATGGTTAAAATCAAGTGGTTTTGCCAATACCCAACCAAGCAAGATGGAAAAATCAATACAGTAACATAAGCAAATGCCTGTTTTCAAGTGCTTCCATTTTTATTCATTCATTCAAAACTGCCCTCATGCTCAATATAGGCACTTTTCTATTAAAAAGCAATTACGATCTGACATGGGCCAAATGTTGGTCTTCAGAGGTTCACAGCACTCATGGCAGTGCAATGTAATTCAATATTCCAACACAGGGGCTACCAAAGACAATGCTAGTGTTGGGTTGCAGCACTCGTTACCTCGGGCAAGACACGTACCCTCTGTGTATAAACTATCAAAGCCCCACTACACTTAAACTGAAAGGCCAAACATGGCAACCTGGGTCCCTTTAATAAACATCTGCTTAACAGTTTGTCTCTCTGCAGCAGCCAGCAAAGGGAATGTGATACGGCCTCCCTGCTATAAAGCCGGGATAGGCCAAGCGAACAACCTGAGCTTATGCATTCTAGATGAGATGGCAGTGTTCCCTGATGGGAAGGGCAGACATAAGGAGAAAAGACAGGCATCAGTTGCTGTCAAGTTTCAGAGATTTTCTCTCCCAGCAGAACAGCAAATGAAGCAAGTTATTCTCCTCCCTTCCAAGGAGAGATATCACTTTTTTGAGACAATAAAATTCATGGCAAGTGAAATGGTTTGATTATCTTTAGCACCAGTAAATTTTATTGTAATCCGTGGCCAAATATATTTATGTCTGATTCTGACATGCAGCCTTAGCTTCTATTATTCAGAGAAAATTTGAAGACATTAAAAGACATTAGTCATCAAGTCTGCCCCAAAGAGCTCAAGTAGTACTTTTCTACTAGAACATCCTGTATAATAGGCGAGACGGACAGACTGCCGAGGTAACAGATGCTGGCTTCCAAATCTGCCACTATCTGGAGGCCCATTGGCCCCATCACTAGCACAGCCCAGCTGCAGAGACTCTTCTTATTTTTGTTGAATTCATTCTGTCTCTACCTCTTGGCCCACCCTGCTCTGAGCATTTTCTACCTGCACTTGTCCCTCTGTTTTGAGGGTTGTCCTCTTGTGGCTGCTACTATCTGCCCACATTTCAACAACAAAAACAACAGGGGTGGATCGAGATTTTGTGGGGCCTGAATTGAGTGGGAGTGGGGAAAGCTCATTTAAGAAATACAGGAATATCTTAGTTTTGCAAATTAAAAAAACGTAACATGAGAATACACTCCCAGGGCTTTGGAAGACACCTGCAAAAGGGCGGGGGGGGGACACAAACTTGAGCATAACTAGGTTCCCAGTAAATTCATCTCTGTTAAGTAACAACTAATGCTTAATGAGCAATGTCCAGAAAACCCTCAGATCATCCTGGCTTGCCAGGCAACATCTTAACTACTTGCCACGTGACAATCTTTCCTTCACCTGGAGACAAATACTTTTAAAAGCCTGTCCTTAGATGACACAAGGTTAGTCTGTTCCATTCCTAAGATATAACTTACATTGATTCCCATAAGGGGAGGGAAGGAAGACATGAAACGTCATTGGGTGTCTATAGTTTTCTCAAAGTCATAAGGATTTTTGCATGCTTGCTACAACTTGGTGATGTTTCTCCTGAAAAACAGGAGAAACCTACTTCTCAATGCCCCAAATAAGAAAGGAAGAGTTACAACTCAGTGGCCTGTCAACCATCTCAGATATAAGAGAAAGATACAAATGAACAACACTGACCGGGTCTCCTAGCACTGCCCAGACTTATAAGAAACTCACACAAAAGGGCATCAACCTTCAAGAGCTGAGAAATCACTGTTGGTAATAATTGGTCATTACTTACTATCATCCAATTAGAAAACAGAAAGGACCATGTGGAAAGTACTCTCTGGTGTTGGTCTCACAGAGCTCTCAATCCTGCACTCACTGTCTTATAAAAAGAATTAATCAATATACTAAGAGTTTGGCAAGAATAAAGGTGTTTACCCTGATCATTTGGTTAGAAATGCTCCTTAAAAAAGGATTCATTAGGAGCCAGGCACTCTGCCAGGCCCTTTTCACGCATTCTCTCTTGAATCCTTAAAACTTCTCTATGAGGTGGGTACTATGATCATGTTTATCACAAAGATTAGGGAAACTGAGGCTGAGAGCAGCTAAAGAACTGGTCTAAGCCACAGAGTCAAAATAACAGAAGCCAAAATTTAATCCCAGGTGTTTTCTGCTTCCCATTGTTCCAGTGAAATGTTTTTTATTTCTCATCTGTTCCTCCTTCCTCCAACACAAACACATCTCGTAAACAATGGCTATTAAATCTTAGCTTTAAAAAAATTTCTAATTTCTTATATTTTAAGTTCAATTCTGGTAAAACACACACAACATAAAATTTACCATCTTAACCATTATTAAGTGTACATTTCAATGGCATTAAGCACATTTGCTTTATTGTGTGAACATCACCACTATCCATCCACAGAATTCTTTTCATCCTGCAAAAACTAAAACTCTGTACCTATTAAACAATAACTCTCACCTTAACACTTTTTGGTTGTTTTCTTTTTCTTTTAATTTGTCAGCATCGGGACCCACAGTGCCTCAGCACATCTTGGCCTTACTTCAGAAATGCTGGATTCTTCTCAACTGCAAAGCCTATGGCAAGACCTCAGCTGACTGGGTAAGCTGACTTACCTATGTGATTCTTCAGCCTCTCTATGATACGCCTAAAATACAGCACCAAAGTAACTTCCCAGAACCTTGCCTTCTTCTGTTAATTTGGAATAAGATCAGTACGTACCTGTCATGAGGGTGTCATGAAGATTAAATGACATACTCATTCAGTATAATCCACAAATATTAATTCAGCTCCTATTACCTGGCAAAGGCTGATCTGTGCACTTGGGCTACGTGAGTACACAAAACACACAAAAATCCCTGCCACTGTGGAACTTAGATCCAGCAAAGCAACATAATTAGTAAGTAAATGATAGAGTGTATTGAAAGGTGAAATATTATGGGGAAAAAAAGAACAAACAGAGCAAGATAAGGAGGATAAAGACTGCTGGAGCGGGGGGCAAGCAGGATGCACTACTTGCATAAGGTGTTCAGGGAGGGTTTGAGAAGGTGACAGCAGAGGAAAGACTTGGAGGTGGTGAGGAAGTTACCCTTATAACATGTAAAGTATCTAACACCCAGCACAGAGGAACTCAGTAAATATTAGCTGCTATTATGAAATAAAATAATAATCACAATGATGATAACAATCATAAATATCTTCTTGATCTTGCCCCTAGGAGGTCTGATAAAGCTACAGAATTGAATAAAATTAAAAATTTATTACTTTTCTTTGCATTATGTTCACACTAAATTTTTCTCTAAATAACTGATTTCTAGTTAGCGGGTATACTCATAGAGATGTAATCAATATGATTTTCAGACAAGCTCTTGTAAAACAAATCATCAATTCAGATTACAAATTTCTGTATTAAAATATCCTAGACTTTATAATCCTTCAGTTATAATTCCCAATATCCAAACATACTCTGAAGTAGTGACTATCTGGAAACCCATCCTGAACCTACACCTCTCCTTCACATTTAAAGAGACACATACCCTGACAAGGAAGGTATACAGACTCGTGACTGGTGTCCGTAATAGCTGTGACCCATGGGCTTACTTCAAGGACTGGCTCTTGCAAAAGTTGTGAAGCTGAAAAAATTTTACCTTCAGATTTATGACTTTGCTAATGCTGACCCTACCACGCTCCAGGTACCTAGTATCCAGTATCTCCCCCACCAACTCTGCCATCACCCCTAATTACCTCTCTGGACTGGCAAAGACCCTCTGTCCTTTGACCTGATGTGATGGTAAATTTTATATGTCAATTTGGTTGAGCCACAATGCCCAAATAGTTGGTCAAACATTATTCAGAATGTTGCTGTGAGGGTGTTTTTGGATGAGATTTACATTTAAATCAGTGGTCTTTGGGTAAAGCAGATTGCCCTCCATAAAGTGGGTTGGACATCATGCAATCAACTGAAGGCCTGAATTGAACAAATGACTGATCTCCCCCAAGTAAGAGAGAATTCTCCAGCAGACTGCCTTTGAACTTCATCTTTTAAATCAGTTCTTTCTGGTTCAACAGAATACTGCCTTAGACTCAAACTGCAACTTTATCCTGAGTCTCCAGCCTGCCATCTCCTTCATCGGATTTTGGACTCATAAGCCTCCACAATCACATGAGGTAATTCTTTAAAATAAATCTTTCTCTAAATTTATAAATAGAAAGGTGTGTGTGTGTGTGTGTGTGTGTGTGTGTGTGTGTGTGTGTGTGTGTGTGTGTGTGTGTGTGTGTGTGTGTATGTGTATGTTTTTACCCATTCAACTGGATTTGTTTCTCTGGAGAATCCTAAGTAATGCACTTGGTCTTTACTTCACCACCGCAGACACTTTGGCCTGGGGCCTTCCTACTCTTCTCTGGCCACACGCCAGTAAAGGGATCATGGAAAGGCAGAAAGATACAAAACTTCTTGGGCTGAGGAGGTTAGTGACTTTGGACAATTTCCTTTAGCTCTCTAGGCCTCAAATTCCCCATCTGAAAAATGAGATGCCTTCCAGCTTAGAGATTCTCATTTTAATTCCCATATTTGCCCAGAAGTCCTTTCTGAACAACTTAGGAGAGCTGGACTTATTCTCTGTATTTAAGTCTTTTATCCCAAATCATACCCTACTGTGCTGCATCACAATTCTCTCTTTAGTCTTGTAGGTAAAAACTGTGCTTCAATAAAAACTATTGTTTAGATCATACTCTTTCAGGTTATCTGATTTCTAGTCTTTCATTGTCTTTGAGCTATTTTGCAACTTGGTAAATTGTAGACAGCTCGTAGCAAAGAAAATTAATTTTCGCCTATAATCATACAAATTCTGACCTGTCCAGTAGAGGTTACATTGACTTCTCTCTCTACTTGGGGAAAACCAGTTTTGCATCCATTTGCATATTCATTTCAATATTTCTGATCTATAAATATTTCTGACCTCGAGATTCTCTATCCAGTTCTAATATCTGCCTGGTTCTTTCATCGATTAATAAGTAAAATCTTGAACACATATTCACTTTATATCTATATCAGTCATGATATTACCAATTTTTGAAAATTGTCTTTGAATGGGTCCTGTCTCCTCTGCTACCAAGAACATCTTAAGTATATTTAGGACGTTTGCTGAATGAATAAACAAACGAATGAATGAACTAACAAAGAAACATACTTCTTCCCCATGAGCACATCGTGATACTATATGCATAAAGAGTGGTTAAGAGTAAAAATCAGACTACCTCATTTCGTAACCTATTACTATACATACCATCTTCATTACCTACAGTAATTCTCTATAACTCACTTTCCCCATCCACAAAATTAAGAGAGAAAACCCCCTCAGGTATTGCCACTAGGATTAAAAGAAATAATCCATGAAAAAAGGCTCAACACTATGCATGGCAGCCTTGTAAGTATTCAATAAATTGTACCTGTTATCATCATTTTAAAACAGGTTGACCATCTGGACAATTGCACATATTCTATCTCTCTACTAGCAGCCCCCAGAGTGCCCCATACCCAACAGGTACTTCATAAAGGCTAATGACAGTGGTGGACCACAACAGTACCAAAACCTCCTGGCCTGCCAAGCTTAATAAAGTGTGTTATCCATTCTTCCAGACCACTGCTGGAGATGCTACAGCCTGACCTTCTATTGATCCCAACATCGTCCCAGTGGACATTGTTCCATTGTAATTTATTACAACAGCCAAATTGAATCCACATGACAGTGCTCTGAGCCAATTCTCATTGAGGTTCTCCCCATCCCCTGCCATCACCCCCACAGCCCCCAAAGATTTGTGGAGACACTGAATTAGATGATTTACTCAATTCCAGATATTAAAGCTATTGAATTCCTTTCTTTAATCTTGCACGTCCACCTAGAAAACGATAAAGATGGCCTGGCATGATTTGTTCTGTACTCTCGTAAATTTATTATTAATGTGGAGTCAGTAACCTTCTCTTGCCTGCTCAGTTCTTCCCAGCCATGGTCTTTATCTTGAGGAATTCAAGTTGCTTGTTGCTACTGACATCTCCCATATTCCTCAAGCCTTTATTCTCAGTTAGAAAGAGCCAAGTCCAGAAAGATAGTTCTCTGGCTGCAGGCATTATTGCACATAAATAACAACAGGACTGAGCAGATTCTACATGCAAGGTTGCCAAAAGATGTCTGAACAAATTAGCACCTCCTATGTACTGTAAGGCAATTTCAACAGCTGAAATCGATGTTTTTAATTTTTCCTTCAATTCAACACAAGGATGGTATATCAGGCCCTTTCTCTGTCACAGCTCATTGCTTTTGTAAGCATTTTGGACAATATTTTCTACATTTTTCTTCTCTCCATGGACTAGACTAATCTGTGCTGCCACTCCAATTGGGAGACTTATCTAACCGAACTAGTTTGTCAACTACCATAACACTTAGCACACTCTCTGCAACCTTCCATATCCTTGTTGGTAGAGACGCTACAGAAGGAGAGAAGGGACTTTACAGGATAAATTATTCAAAGAAAAAAGCATTTAGCTTAAAATTCTAAGTGAAGGTCTTGTGGGGCACTGATGTTAAAAAATATATAAACCACACAGAAATGTACAACAAATGTCTGAACTTTAAACAAAACTAAAATACCAAACTAAAGACACAATTACAGTCCCTTTAAAAACTGTTTCCAAGAGTTCAGATTTGAACATGACAAACAATGTATATTTCCTTATGACAATTGCCATGTTTACCAAAGATTTCAGTTGAAGTTATTGTAAGAACAATATATAAATCACCTTGGATGCCTAACTAAGTTCTGTATCTATGATATTCAACCATCTGCTATAAAAATATCAAAAAGGAGGTTTAAAATAAGGTAGAGGAAAATGAGCTGATAAGCATATGGGTAAAAACTTGCATTACTGTGACCAACTTAAATTAGCAAATAAATGCTTAATGTTATTTATAGAAGATTTTTATATTATAAACCATAACTGAATTTTCCTTAAGATTAAATATTTATTTTGTTCATTGCATTATGTAATAAAAATGGATAAATATTTGATATAGATGCAAGAGGTAACATTATTTTTTTAATATTTAATTTTATTTATTTTTTTATACAGCATGTTCTTATTAGTCATCAGTTTCATACACATCAGTGTATACACGTCAATCCCAATCGCCCAATTCGGCACACCACCATACCCAACCCCCCCGCCGCTTTCCCCCCTTGGTATCCATACGTTTGTTCTCTACATCTGTGTCTCAACTTCTGCCCTGTAAACTGGTTCATCTGTACCATTTTTCTAGGTTCCACATACATGCTTTAGTATACGATATTTCTTTTTCTCTTTCTGACTTACTTCACTCTGTATGACAGTCTCTAGATCCATCCACGTCTCTAAAAATGACTCAATTTTGTTCCTTTTTATGGCTGAGTAATATTCCATTGTATATATGTACCACATCTTCTTTATCCATTCGTCTGTCGATGGGCATTGAGGTTGCTTCCATGACTTGGCTATTGTAAATAGTGCTGCAGTGGACACTGGGGTACATGTGTCTTTATGAATTATGGTTTTCTCTGCATATATGCCCAGTTGTGGGATTGCTGGATCATACAGTAATTCTATTTTTAGTTTTTTTTAAAGAACCTCCATACTGTTCTCCATAGTGGCTGTATCAATTTACATTCCCACCAACAGTGAAAGAAGAATACCTTTTCTCCACACCCTCTCCAGCATTTGTTGTTTGTAGATTTTCTGATGATGCCCATTCTAACTGGTGTGAGGTGATACCTCATTGTAGTTTTGATTTGCATTTCTCTAATAATTAGTGATGTTGAGCAGCTTTTCATGTGCTTCTTGGCCATCTGTATGTCTTCTCTGGAGAAATGTCTATTTAGGTCTTCTGCCCATTTTTTGATTGGGTTGTTTGTTTCTTTAATACTGAGCTGCAAGACCTGTTTATATATTTTGGATATTAATCTTTGTCCATTGATTTGTTGGCAAATATTTTCTCCAATTCTGAGGGTTGTCTTTTCATCTTCTTTATGGTTTCCTCTGCAGTGCAAAAGCTTTTAAGTTTCATTAGGTCCCATTTGTTTATTTTTGTTTCCATTACTCTAGGAGGTGGATCAAAAAAGACCTTGCTGTGATTTATGTCAAAGAGTGTTCTTCCTATGTTTTCCTCTAAGAGTTTGATAGTGTACAGTCTTACATTTAGGTCTCAAACGCATTTTGAGTTTATTTTTGTGTATGGTGTTAGGGAGTGTTCTAATTTCATTCTTTTACATGTAGCTGTCCAGTTTTCCCAGCACCACTTATTGAAGAGACTGTCTTTTCTCCATCGTATATCCTTGCCTCCTTTGTCATAGATTAGTTGACCACAGGTGTGTGGGTTTATCTCTGGGCTTTCTATCTTGTTTCATTCATCTATGTTTCTGTTCTTGGGCCAGGACCATATTCTCTTGATTACTGTAGCTTTGTAGTATAGTCTGAAGTCAGGGAGTCTGATTCCTCCAGCTCCGTTTTTTTCCCTCCAGACTGCTTTGGCTATTTGGGGTTTTTTGTGTCTCCATACAAATTTTAAGATTTTTTGTTCTAGTTCTGTAAAAAATGCCATTGGTAATTTGATAGGGATTGCATTGAATCTGTAGATTGTTTTGGGTGGTATAGTCATTTTCACAATATTGATTATTCCAATCCAAGAACATGGTATATCTCTCCAACTGTTGGTATCATCTTTAATTTCTTTCATCACTGTCTTATAGTTTTCTGCATACAGGTCTTTTGTCTCCCTAGGTAGGTTTATACCTAGGTATTTTATTCTTTTTATTGCAATAGTAAATGGGAGTGTTTCCTTAATTTCTCTTTCAGATTCCTCATCATTAGTGTATAGGAATGCAAGAGATTTCTGTGCATTAATTTTGTACCCTGCAACTTTACCAAATTCATTGATTAGCTCTAGTAGTTTTCTGGTGGCATTTTAAGGATTCTCTATGTATAGTATCATGTCATCTGCAAAAAATGACAGCTTTACTTCTTCTTTTCCAATTTGTATTCCTTTTATTTCTTTTTCTTCTCTGATTGCCGTGGCTAGGACTTCCAAAACTATGTTGAATAACAGTGGTGAGAGTGGACATCCTTGTCTTTTTCCTGATCTTGGAGGAAATGCTTTCAGTTTTTCACCATTGAGAATGATTTTTGCTGAGGGTTTGTCCTATATGGCCTTTATTATGTCGAGGTAGGTTCCCTCTCTGCCCACTTTCTGGAGAGTTTTTATCATAATTGGGTGGTGAATTTTGTCAAAAGCTTTTTCTGCATCTACTGAAATGATCATATGGCTTTTATTCTTCAATTTGTTAATATGGTGTATCACACTGATTGATTTACGTATACTGAAGAATCCTTGCATCCCTGTGATAAATCCCACTTGATCATGGTGTATGATCCTTTTAATGTGTTGTTGGATTCTGTTTGCTAGTATTTTGTTGAGGATTTTTGCATCTATATTCGTGAGTGATATTGGTCTGAAATTTTCATTTTTTGTAGTATCTTTGTCTGGTTTTGGTATCAGGGTGATGGTGGCCTCATAGAATGAGTTTGGGAGTGTTCCTTCCTCTGCAATTTTTTGGAAGAGTTTGAGAAGGATGGGTGTTAGCTCTACTCTAAATGTTTGATAGAATTCACCTGTGGAGCAATCTGGTCCTGGACTTCTGTTTGTTGGAAGATTTTTAATCCCAGTTTCAATTTCATTCCTTGTGATTGGTCTGTTCATATTTTCTATTTCTTCCTGGTTCAGTCTTGGAAGGTTATACCTTTCTAAGAATTTGTCCATTTCTTCCAGGTTGTCCAATTTATTGGCATAGAATTGCTTGTAGTAGTCTCTTAGGATGCTTTGTATTTCTGCGGTGTCTGTTGTAACTTCTCCTGTTTCATTTCTAATTTTATTGATTTGAGTCCTCTCCCTCTTTTTCTTGATGAGGCTGGCTAATGGTTTATCAATTTTGTTTATCTTCTCAAAGAACCAGCTTTTAGTTTTATTGATCTTTGTTATTGTTTTATTTGTTTCTGTTTCATTTATTCCTGCTCTGATCTTTATGATTTCTTTCCTTCTGCTAACTTTGGGTTTTGTTTGTTCTTCTTTCTCTAGTTCCTTTAGGTGTAAGGTTAGATTGTTTGAGATTTTTCTTGTCTCTTGAGGTAGGCTTGTATAGCTATAAACTTCCCTCTTAGAATGGCTTTTGCTGCATCCCAGAGGTTTTGGATCGTCGTGTTTTCACTGTCATTTGTCTCTAAGTATTTTTTGATTTCCTCTTTGATTTCTTCAGTGATCTCTTGGTTATTTAGTAACGTATTGTTTAGTCTCCATGTGTTTGTGCTTTCTACGTTTTTTTCCCTGTAATTCATTTCTAATCTCATAGTGTTGTGGTCGGAAAAGATACTTGATATGATTTAAATTTTCTTAAATTTACTGAGCCTTGATTTGTGACCCAAGATGTGATCCATCCTGGAGAATGTTCTGTGCACACTTGAGAAGGAAGTGTAATCTGTTGTTTTTGGATTGAATGTGCTATAAATATCAGTTAAATCTATCTGGTCTATCGTGTCATTTAAAGCTTCTGTTTCCTTATTTATTTTCTGTTTGGATGAACTGTCCATTGGTGTGAGGTGTTAAAGTCCCCCACTATTATTGTGTTACTTTCGATTTCCTCTTTTATAGCTGTTAGCAGTTGCCTTATGTATTGAGGTGCTATGTTGGGTGCATATATATTTATAATTGTTATATCTTCTTCTTGGATTGATCTCTTGATCATTATGTAGTGTCCTTCCTTGTCTCTTGTAACATTCTTTACTTTAAACTCTACTTTATCTGATATGAGTATTGCTACTCCAACTTTCTTTTGATTTCCATTTGCATGGAATATCTTTTTCCATCCCCTCACTTTCACTCTGTATGTGTCCCTAGGTCTGAAGTGGGTCTCTTGTAGACAGCACATATATGGGTCTTGTTTTTGTATCCATTCAGCCAGTCTATATCTTTTGGTTGGAGCATTTAATCCATTCACCTTTAAGGTAATTATTGATATGTATGTTCCTATGACCATTTTCTTAATTTTTGGGGTTTGTTTTTGTAGATCGTTTTCTTCTCTTGTGTTTCCCACTTAGAGAAGTTCCTTTAGCATTTGTTGTAGAGCTGCTTTGGTGGTGCTGAATTCTCTTAGCTTTTGCTTGTCTGTAAAGCTTTTGATTTCTCCATCGAATCTGAATGAGATCCTTGCGGGGTACAGTAATCTTGGTTGTAGGTTCTTCCCTTTCATCACTTTAAGTATATCATGCCATTCCCTTCTGGCTTGTAGAGTTTCTGCTCAGAAATCAGCTGATAACCTTGTGGGAGTTCCCTTGTATGTTATTTGTTGTTCTTCCCTTGATGCTTTCAATAATTTTTCTTTAATTTTTGCCAATTTGATTATTATGTGTCTCGGTGTGTTTCTCCTTGGGTTTATCCTGCATGGGACTCGCTGCACTTTCTGGACTTGAGTGGCTATTTCCTTTCCCATGTTAGGGAAGTTTTCAACTATATTCTCTTCAAGTATTTTCTCGGGTCCTTTCTCTCTCTCTTCTCCTTCTGGGACCTCTATAATGAGAATGTTGTTGCGGTTAATGTTGTCCCAGAGGTCTCTTAGGCTGTCTTCATTTCTTTTCATTCTTTTTTCTTTATTCTGTTCCACAGCAGTGAATTCCACCGTTCTGCCTTCCAGGTCACTTATCTGTTCTTCTGCCTCAGTTATTCGGCTACTGATTCCTTCTAGTGTAGTTTTCATTTCAGTTATTGTATTGTTCATCTCTGTTTGTTTGTTCTTTAATTCTCCTAGGTCTTTGTTAAACATTTCTTGCATCTTCTTAATCTTTGCCTCCATTCCTTTTCCAAGGTCCTGGATCATCTTCACTATCATTATTCTGAATTCTTTTTCTGGAAGGTTGCCTATCTCCACTTCATTTAGTTGTTTTTCTGGGGTTTTATCTTGTTCCTTCATTTGGTACATAACCCTCTGCCTTTTCATCTTGTCTGTCTTTCTGTGAATGTGATTTTTGTTCCACAGGCTGCAGGATTGTAGTTCTCCTTGCTTCTGCTGTCTGTCCTCTGGTGGACGAGGCTATCTAAGAGGCTTGTGTAAGTTTCCTGATGGGAGGGACTGGTGGTGGCTAGAACTGACTGTTGCTCTGGTGGGCAGAGCTCAGTAAAACTTTAATCTGCTTGACTGTTGATGGGTGGGGCTGGGTTTCCTCCCTGTTTGTTGTTCGGCCTGAGGTGACCCACCACTGGAGCCTAGATGGGCTCTTTGGTAGGGCTTATGACAGATTCTGGGAGGGCTCACGCCAAGGAGTACTTCCCAGAACTTCTGCTGCCAGTGTCCTTGTCCCCACGGTGAGCCACAGCCACCCCCTGCCTCTGCAGGAGACCCTCCAACACTAGCAGGTAGGTCTGGTTCAGTCTCCTATGGGGTCACTGCGCCTTCCCCTGGGTCCCGATGAGCACACTAGTACAGAGTGGAGTCTCTGTTTCCCCCAGTCCTGTCGAAGTCCTGCAATCAAATCTCACTAGCCTTCAAAGTCTAATTCTCTAGGAATTCTTCCTCCCATTGCTGGACACCCAGGTTGGGAAGCCTGACGTGGGGCTCAGAACCTTCACTCCAGTGGGTGGACTTCTGTGGTATAAGTGTTCTCCAGTCTGTGAGTCACCCACCCAGCAGTTATGGGATTTGATTTTACTGTGATTGCGCCCCTCCTACCGTCTCAGTGTGGCTTCTCCTTTGTCTTTGGATGTGGGGCATATTTTTTGGTGAGTTCCAGTGTCTTCCTGTCAATGACTGTCCAACAGCTAGTTGTGATTCTGGTGTTCTCACAAGAGGGAGTGAGAGCACGTCCTTCTACTCCACCATCTTGGTTCCTCCCCTCAAGAGATACCATTTTTAAAAATCTAATTCAATTTTTAATAAAAATCTATTTTTATTTCTTAAGGACAGAGATATAATATGGTACTTATATGTTATCTAGTTATTTTTAGATAAAATAGTACTATGCCTTTAGAAATAAAACATAAACAGGATAAATAATAGACAATAGAAGGACTCATTCTAATTTAGGCTTCAAAGTGAACTACACACCTCTGCACACTTCAGGATCTGGTGTGAGCTTTCTGTGGGGATCTGGTGCTCATCAAACCAAGCTTACATGTTTAAAAGACTTAGCCAATACTTGCAGGACATCTGGTCCTGTCCAAAATGTCCATAAGACATTTGGTCCACGCCAAAACATCCTTGGTATTTGGTCGTATTTGGTCCTGTCGAAAATATCCATAAAGACATTTGGTCCATGCCAAAATGTCCTTGATATTTGGTCCTATCCAAAATATCCATAAAGACATTTGAACCATGTCAAAATGTCCTTAAAATTTGGTCCTACCCAAAATGTCCATGAGCATATTGGGTCCATGCCAAATGGTTTTGGACAGGACCAAATATCAAAGACCTTTTGGCATGCACTAAATGTCTACTGGACATTTTGGACAGACCAAATGTCTGCTAACCTGCCAATTACCATATATATTACACACCCCTGGGGTGAAAGCAACAACTGTGATATCTGCTGGCCATTCTCCAAGCCAGTGCTTACTATGAATGATAGAAAGTTGAGGTAGATTACACAAACTCACCCCTTGCCATTTGCAACAACATGGGTGGACTTGGAGGGTATTGTGCTAAGTGAAGTAAGTCAGAAAAAGACAAATGCTGTATGATATCCTTTATATGTGGAATCTAAAAAATAAGACAAGCTAGTAAATATAACAAAAAAGAAACAGATTCACAGATATAAAGCACAAAACTAGTGGTTACCAGTGGGAAGAGGGAAGGGGGAGGGGCAATCCGAAGGTAGGGGATTAAGAGTTACAAACTATTATGTATAAAATAAACTAAAAAGATATATTGTACAACACAGGGAATATAGCCAATTTTTAATAATAGCTATAAATGGAGTATAACATTTAAAAACTGTGAATCACAATACTGTACACCTATACCTTAAATAATACTATTCATCAACTACACTTCATTTAAAAAAATAATAATGATAGAAGGTCCTTTCTTCTCAACCTAAACACAAGAAAGTGCTGGTTTGTTCTCTTTCTAAAAGCAATTTAAGGTCATGATTTCAACACAATACATCACAGCAGATGCACGCACGCGTGCACACCCCCTCCCCACCCCCACCATCTCACTGCCCTTCAGGGACCTTTCCACTAGTTCATCACTAAAATGGTTTCCCCTATCTGACCTCCATATAATTTTGCTAGTTTAGCATCAAAGCTCTGAATTCTGGTCTTAAGTCTGACTTGAGCTCACCTGAGGTTATGTATCTGATTTCTGGCTCTCAGAACCCTCACCTCCTCAACAGGCTGAATCAGACCAGGCTGCTTCTCAAGTCTTCTTCAGTGCTATCATTCTATACTGTCACAACTCTGGCTTCAGGGCAACCTCAGAGACAAAAAAAACACCTGTGTGGCTATGACACAGATGTTTCATAAATAAGAGGCATTATCTTTAGAAGTATTATCTTTAGAATGAACTATTGATAAAGGCTATAGCATGGATGAATTTCAAATGTGTTATGCCACGTGAAAGAAGCCAGATGCAAAAGGCTATATGCTGTATACTTTTATTTCTATGACATTCTGGAAAAGGCAAAACTATCAGCATGGGGAGCAAACTGGTGGCTGCCAGGGATTGGGGGCTGAGAAGAAGGGCTGACTACAGAGAGGGCAGCACAAGGGAGGTTTTGAGGTGACACAGGTGTCCTGTATCATGACTGTGAAGGTAGTTACACAGCTCTATGCTTTTGTCAAAGCCCACAGAACTGTAACACAAAGAGTGAATTTTACTGTATGTAAATTGAAAAATCAATTTTAAGTAATCCTTACAAAGTAATTCCGTTTTCTTTCCAAGCTCTTTGAAAGAGTTGATGGGTCCAACATTTAAATTCTGATTTTTAATATAAAATAATAATTACCTGTGCACCAGCAGTAATGGACACCTTGTGCATTCAACAATACTCCTTTGAACACCTACTACTACGTTGAGAAGAACTGAGATGGAAAGTCAGCTCATCCTCATTCTAAAGATGGGGAAAATGAGGCAGAGAAATTGTAAGTAACTTGCCTAAGGTTAAAATGTCCTTAAGGTGAGATTCAAAGCCAGGCTTGACACAGTCCATGCTCTTAACAAACTAATTTTGCTGATGCGTACATATATGTATATGTGTGTAAAAAATTTTTTAAAACAAAAATAGAGTCATATGTTGGTGAGGGTGTGAGAAAACAGGCATTTTCATTTTCTGTACATACATATGGTAGACAGTTTATTTCACTTAGCAAAATAATGTGAATATCTTTCCATGTCATTTCTGTTGGCTGAATTTCTATGTAGAAATATACCATCATTTATTTATTCACTCCTCCACTTTATAATATTTTCACACTTCAGGTAAAAAAATTTTTTAAATTAAAGAACCATGCTATGAACAAGGCTGTGACTAAATCTATGCCTACTTCCTTAATTTTTTCTTAGAATGAATTCCTAGGTGAAGAATCAGTAGATGAAGCAGCTTTGGTCTACTACCCCCATATTTGTCTTTCCCCCAGCTACCTGACACATTATACCTGCCTCTATTTCTTTTCAAAGACCCTCCCCTGCAAGCTCTAATGATAAGTGTTGGTAACACAGAACGGCAGCAAAGAATATTTGCCTCTACTCCTACCTTCCCATCTGGCCACCCTTGTCTATGCCTCCAGCTGTTCACAAGTTCACAAACATTCATAATTTGGAGAAAGCCTCAGTGTACGTATGTGCTACCCTTTATAGCCTTTTATAAGTCAAAGTGCCACATGCAACCTAAAGAATTTAACTTCATATTTCACTACTAAAGAAATATTCCCACCCCAAGTCAATTAGTGCTATTCATTCGAGCATCCTATTTGCTTAGCTTTGCTTCATTCAGACTTTACTCACAAAAAAGCTGCAGAATGCAACAGAAACTTGGGAAGAACTCATCCTTGGAAGCAAGTGACTTACTTTCCATTGCACCAACAGGAATGTCTAAGGCAAATAGTAAATACAGCCCCCCCAAAGAAGTACACCTTGTTCAGCTCTAACAAATATTTGGAGTATATGTTTTAAAAATCTCAAACTTGCCATGAAGGTTGTTATATGTTAGAATTGCCTTTAGGCTATAATAACTTGTGATCTACCCCAGAGCTCAGCAAACTATAGCCCATGGACCAAATCTGATCCACTGCCTGTTTTGTAAATAAAGTTTTACTGGAACACAACCATTCCTATTTGTTTACTCATCCTGAATCTCACCAGAACTTTGGAGAGATTTGTTTATTCGTGCCATTACATTTCAACTTTCCAACTAACACTTATTAAGCACCTACAAGGTGCCAAGCACTGTGCTTGTTGCTAGGGATAAGAAGATGAGTAAGACCCAGTGGCTTCCTCCACTGAGCTCAGGATTTAATGGGGAAACAAACACATAATATCATACTTTAAGAAATCTCAGTTATGCAACCTGAAGTAATACAACCTGAGAAGTGTAATAAAGGTTCGTTCCTAAGCATACCTTTTGAAATCATGCAAATCCCCCTCAAATTATAAAAATTCATCCAACTTCCATGGTTTCTAAACTGAGCAGTCAAAGGCACAGGAAACTGCTTTCATTACAGTTACAAGCAATACCACTTTAGTGAGCCAACACCCCTTGTAAGTATCCTGTGAACTCCACTACTCTCCACTTGCCTCTGGATTTCTGTGACAGGTTTATTACTACTGAACAGTTATATTAATATGCACTTGTATCAGTTTTCTATTGCTGTGCAACAAAATACCACTAATCCAGTGGCTTAAAATGACATCCATCTATCAGCTCACAATTCTGTAGGTCAGATTTCCAGCACAGTGTGGCTGGGGTCTCTATTCAGGGTATTCTGAGGATGAAATCAGGGTGTTGGCCAGAATGAATATTTGTCTGGAGGCTCTAGAGGGAAGAAAAACACTTCCAATCTTACTCTTGTTATTGGCAAAATTCAGTTTCCTGTGGTCTTAGGACTGAGGTACTTGCCTCCTGGCTGTTGTCACTGGGAGTCACTTTCAGCTCCAGGGGTCGTCGCATTCCATGCCATGTGGCCCCCTCCATCTTCAAATCAACAGTGGAGAACTTCTCATGCAGTGAATCCCTCTCCTATTTTGAATCAGTGACTTCCCTGACTCTGACCTTAGAATCCATGTTTAAAGGGCTCATATGATTAGGTCAAGCTTACCCAGATAATCTCTCTTTCTTAAAGTCATCTGTGCCATATAACATAATCTATGTTAAATCCATCATATTCACAGTCCTGGGCATTATTCAAGGAATATATACCAGAGAGGTGGGAAACCTTGGGGGCCATCTTAGAATTCTACCTACCATAGCACTTTTGTTAAAATTATAAATTACTTTTATAAACTAATTATATTATCCAAGGGCCGAGTACATGTTGGTGCTATTTTTTTCTTTTTTTAGATAAATTGATCAGATTTTCTTTAAATTAATTAATTTATTTATTTTTGGCTGCCTTGGGTCTTCACTGCTGTGTGTGGACCTTCTCTAGTTGCAGCGAGCAGGGGCTACTCTTCGTTGCGGTGCGTGGGCTTCTCATCGCAGTGGCTTCTCTTGTTGCAGAGCACGAGCTCTACGCACACAGGCTTCAGTAGTTGTGGCATGTGGGCTCAGTAGTTGTGGCACGCAGGCTTAGTAGCTGTGGCTTGAGGGCTCTAGAGAGCAGGCTCAGTAGTTGTGGCGCACAGGCTTAGTTGATCCACGGCATGTGGGATATTCCCAGACCAGGGCTCAAACCCGTGTCCCCTGCATTGGCAAGTGGATTCTTAACCACTGAGCCACCAGGGAAGTCCCCATGTTGGTGCTACTGCTGGTTCTCAGAAACCAGCAATCGTAAAAGTATGTAAGTGTGATATAATGCTATGCTGAAGACCCCAAACTGCCATATACCCTGTGCCATTAGTTTAGAATTCAACTTCTGGGAAAACAGTCTGTTTAAAGCAGTTATATCTTTTAGTTTGCAAAAGGTATAGTATAGGGCTTCCCTGGTGGCGCAGTGGTTGAGAGTCCGCCTGCCGATGCAGGGGACACGGGTTCGTGCCCCGGTCCGGGAAGATCCCACATGCCGCGGAGCGGCTGGGCCCGTGAGCCATGGCTTCTGAGCCTGCGCTCCACAACGGGAGAGGCCACAACAGTGAGAGGCCCGCGTACCACAAAAAAAAAAAAAAAAAAAAAGGTATAGTGTAATCAAGTAAGGAAAAAGGGGAAAAAATGGCAACAAGACTGCAATATCAGAACAATATTAAGGTGCCCCTTTCCCACAATAACTATGGAGTTATGTGCCCCAAGAATGCATCACTTCTAATTTACATTTAGCCCTACGGGAAACTTAAGACACATATTATAAAAGTTTTGAATTATGGACTTCTCTGTACAATATAACATGATAAATGCTAATATAGATATGTGTAAACTCTTCACAGCAAGGTAGAATCCATTGTCAAACACAGGATAAGTAAAAAAGACAGACAGAAAATTTTTCTTCCCACATACCTAAGGTTGATTTAAATTAAATGGCTTGGGGAGTATGTGGGAGGAAAAATGGAACCAGCTCCGGACTGAAATCTGTAAAAGTTCAAACACCTCTAATTCCATACCACAAAACAACAACAGCTGGCAGCTGAGATTGACAGATGTGTCAAGATGCCTGTACCCATTAGGGTAGCGGCCACAGTCAGGGCACTCTGGGCATTTTTATTTTAAATCTTCAGGGGTTTTGCAGGTAATTACAAACAAACTTTTAAAAAATCCATCATGCTGAAACTGAGTACAGAATATAAGGTGTTAACCCAGAAGCAAATATTTATTTAAAAGAGAATTTGCCTCCCCTGGCTCAGGATCAGCTCTCTCATTGAATAAGAAGCAGTTCTCAGTACCATCTGGCTCTGAACTGCATTTTGAAATAACACAGATAATCACTATTGCCACTAGCAAGTCATAAGGGATTGGAAGAGAACATTCATAATATGGAAGTCAAAATGACTCTCAAAGCTAATTATAAAATATATTTGATTTCTAGAAGACATAAAGAATAGAAAAACTTCTCTGAAATTTGTTTCCTAAATGAGGTAGGGGAGTGTGGTCCATCTATATTAAATTACTTCTAATTTCACCAAATGCACTGTGCTGCCTCTTCCAGCCAAACCTTTGCAAATACTATTCTTGCCACTTTGACTGGACAACACTTCCTACTCCCTCAGATCCCAGTTTAGACATCAACTTTTCCAGAAGTCTTCCTTGATCATCCTATTCCCCACAATAGGTGAGGTGGCCCTCCTACATGAACCATGTACCTGGCTGGCATAGCACATATCACACTTTGCCCTGCAATTGCCTGCTCAGTGGTCTTTTCCATGAGTGTGAGCTGTCAAAGGACAGAAACTATACCTTCTCCAATAGCCTCTGTATCCCCGAGTACCTGAAGAGCATCCAGACCATTACAGATGCTGAATATGTATTGCTGGATGACTGAATGGTAGGAAGGAAGGGAAGGCAAACTGGCCAGAATAGGGCAGTGATGTCCCAGGCCTCAGCTATCACAGGGGAATGGAGAGAAGAAAAAGGAAAAGTGTAATCAGAGCCCAGGTTCTGTCACTAATTAGTTCTTTGACCCTAAACAAGCCACTTCATCTCTGGAACCTCTGTGTCCTGAGTGGAAAAATAAAAAGGTTGGACTAGGAGGGTTCATCAAGTCTCTTCCAGATTTATGTTCTCTCATATCTTTGTCTTCCGGACTGCCCATGCTTTATCAGCATACCCATTTTAACATGTCTTTTAAAGTCAAATAATATTCAGTTGGGTTCAATAGAGTGAGGGGATAGAAAGATGCAGCTAATTGAGTACAGTGCCTATAAATGCTGACTGAATGCATGAATAACTGAGCAGCCTTCCTAAATCCCTTTAATTGCTCCATCAGAAGGTAAATTTTTTAGCTTTGCTTCTTTTGATAATTAAATGTCATTTCATCAATGTCATCTCTAAGAGAAAAGTCAACCTCAAATCCCTTAGGAAAAAAGCAATTACACAATGGAGGAGGCTGGTGAATTCATTGCTTATCAAAGAAGCTAAGGTTTATCAAGGAAGCCACAATCTCTACTCAAGAGACACAAAGTGACCTTCGAAATATCACTTCATTGGGGCAAAATGATCAACAGGATCAACTGGTTAAAATCAAGCTGTTTCTTCCCTAGGCCATTGCTAACATTGGGCAAATAATTCCAGATAAGAATAGCATCCATGCATGCTTGATTGTTCGTCCTGTGGACTTTAATTTGCCCTAGGACCCTTGACACCAACCACATGCCATAATAAAGACACAATGTATTAAATGATGCCAGAGGAAAGATGCTTTTGCTCAGACCCAATGACATACTGCTACCCTACAAACATAGAATACATACAGAGAATTTATTATACTATAATAAGTTACCTTTTTCCTATATTTTCTACTGAAGAAGGCAGTTTCAAAAGAAAACGGGCAAACCACAAACGCTAACCTAGACAATACTATTTTTAGTTGCAAATATTTAAGCAACGTAGGTTAACCTACGATCAGTCAACATGAACAAACGATGTTACCTTATCCCAAATGACTAGACAAAATATATGAAAAATGCATTAAGTGTGAATATAGAAATCGTATTTTCAGCCCAAATGGCTGCTAAAATAAAGTTCATTTTTTGTCAGAAAAAAAAAAATAGTCTTAAAGGTATTTTCCAGATGACTGAAATGCTGGCATTTAGCTAAAGAAATTTAAACTGGGTCATAACTGATAGGTGACTCATCTCTATTCTAAATCAGATGTTTTATTCCTACCATATATTCCCTATACTGAAGTTCGACCACCACCCCTCTCCAAATTAGTTGATTTGATCAGTGTGGTCAGATCAGTTTAAATAATTCTAAACATTTTAATACTTCAAGAGTGCTATATACATACTCTTTATAGATTAATTAATATATGTGGAAATTATAAAAGAGAAAGTAATATTAACAGTTCAATCATACACACACCCACACACCCACCCACCCAAGATGTTTACCTCTGTAAACTGCCTATAATCATGCCAGAAAAAAGGTGTAGCTAAAAATGGTACAGAGAAATGTCTGTTATACTACGTAAAAATCACTTCAAGGAATACTATCTCAAGGCAGGACGCAGAGAGATCCAAGATGAGAAGGGTGGTCCATACACAGGAAGAAAAGGACCCCAAAAGACCAGGGTTAGGTCTAGATAGTAATTTGCTTTGGCAGAGGCCAAGGGGCTGTCTCTTGTGCATTGTAGGATGTTTAGCAGCACCCCTGTACTCTACCCACCAGATGCTTGCAGTAATCCTCCAGCTGTGGCAACCAAAACTACCTCCAGACATTGCCAACTGTTCCTTGGGAGGTTGGGACTTGTAAGTGTACCCCAGTTGAGAACCACTGCCTTAGACTCACAGCCACCTCGGTTGTGGCTCCATCCCCTGAGTGCCAGCCCAGTTCTTGGCTTCAGATGTAAAGTGAGCTTGACTACACGGAGGTCTAACCTTAGGTGAACAGCTCCCTGCAAAGTGGAATGGCTTCCCAGACCACTTCCTCTCGGACTAAGGGAGGAGTCTAACGAATCCTGAGTTCATCTGCGACTAGTCCAGGAAAGATGCTCAGACATCTCAAATCACCTTTTGAGGTCTCAGTCCTTAAAGCCAACAACCAAAACAAAATGAAACTACTAAGAGAGCAAAAATGGTGCAATCCTTTGAAAAGGAAGCTGCAAAACAATCCAATGGCTTAGAATGGTACGGGAAGAATCTCATGGAGGAAAATATAAACATAAACTGAAGGTCACCACAATCTTTCTTTTTCCTAAATACAGACTAACATAAACTTTTAAAAATCCAGATCTGATGTCATACTTTTTAATTTAACTGTTTTCCTATTTTTCATCACATTATTTAGTAGCTGCATCTCTGCCAGTTTGGTATTAAAACCAGGCATCCTTGTGTATCGACCTCAGGTAAATTGCTCAAACTATAGTTCAGCTAATCCCTAAAAGCTAATGATCCCACTTGTCTCATGAGGGAAGCAGGACCATAAACAGAAAAACACCAGAATAGTGTGGTGGTTAAGAATAGCTCTTTCACCTCCCTGCCATGTGACTCTGGGCAAGTCACTCTCTAAACCACAGTCTCGCATTTTAAAAATAGCGATTTTGATCGTACGTACATGCTGTTAGGTTTGTTATAAGGACTCAACCTAAGAATGCAAAGCCCTTAGCACAGTGTCTGGTATATAGTAAGGATTCAATCAATAGTAGATTACCCTTTTGTTATAAAAATTATCATTTGCATGGTCATAATTGGAAATTACCACGGATAATCAGCAATTTCATTGTATTACTCTCATAAAATGCCATGACTCTAACAATCCAGTAAGTTAGAAGTGAGAACTGGAGGAAGAAGCAGTCTCTTTGGGGAACAAAACAGTATTTTCTAAAAATGCCACATTTTCTTTTTATTAAAAGGGAAAATTAAAGAAGAGTGGCTAAGCTCCCTTACTCAAGGCTTCATCCATTTTTATCTTCCCAGGGTAATGGAACAGAAGCTGGAGGTGTTAGATGCAGGTGGAGCAATAATCATTTCCTTATCTGTGCTTTATTACTCATGGGATGGTTCCATCTTGCAGCCTACACAGAACACACTGTTCTGGGAACAACAAGTGGGTCTGACATTTCACTGGGGCAAATGACTCTTCTCACAGCAAACAATATTCCTGGGCCAGGAGTGGATCTCAAAGTGATTTCTCTTCTCCCAAGTTCTCATTCATTCAGAATTTACTGACATAATTTATTCATCAAATGCATACTGACTGAGGACCATCACCTGCCAAGAATTTTGCAAGGAGCTGGGGGTATCTTGATGATGACGTCTGGGGTGCTCAAGGAGCTTAGCCCTGGAGTGAAGCCAACATTCATTAACGGGGTGCATAACTTCAAAGTGAGCCAAGAAATGGTTATCTACGAGTGTAAAACCTCTCCCAGCCTGCAGCGTCAGCAAAGACTTCCCTAAATGACACAAGAACTGAGTGGAAAGCTCAGACGTAAGGCTTGGAACCACATTTCCCAGATTCCTTTTAGGTAGGGTCTGGTTAGATCCTACTAATGAGAGGCATTTGTGTGAACTTTGGAGCTCTGTCCCAGGACTCTGAATCTTGACCAACAGCACGATGTAAGGGTGTGGGGCGGCGGCGCGGGGGAGGGGTGAGGGCAGCCAACAGCAGGGAAGACACTTGACCAGACACTCCGGGTTACAAGGTCAGGCCACTGTCTGCTTTCTCTTGGTCTCCTAGAGCTGTCCTGGTTCTTCATCATCCCTAATCTGGTTCTACCAGCCAGATACTGGAGCTCTGGATATTCCTGCAGTAAATTTCCTTTTGCTTAAGGTAGCCAGAATTAGCTTCTGCTCTTTGCATCCATCAAGTGGTTTGTTTCTGGTAACATGCCACTTTATACAAGTCTACCTTCCCAACCAGACTGTCAGCTTCTTGAGGACTGGAGAATGTCTTATTTCTCTTTAAACCTCCAGGGCCTACAGTAGTGACTGACTGACACGTAGGAAACACTAGTAAATGCAAAATGAATATGACTTTTCACATGTTTAAAAAATTAGGAGGTTTGCCAATAATAAATAGAAAAGTCCAACTGGATATTTAACACTGAGAAAGAGCTCAATTGAGTCAGAAAGTCCTCCATACCTTACGTCAATTTTACACTCATGTGGAAATCTCTATGTTCCCTAGCCATCTTCTCAAATTTAACTTTTTAATATAAACTTCACGAAGCAATCCAGTAAGCTAATAACCACATTCCTGTAGCATTCCTTCCTCTATTGTCATTCAGAATTTTCACCATCATACTTCCAAATGGGTAGAAAAAAACTGCTAAAGGGGCAGGTCCATATATACCATTCCCAGGAGCCAACTACACTCCCCTCTCCCTGCCCTTTCCAACCCACGGGGCAATCTATGAAGCTCAGTAGACAGCTAGTGAACTTGGCGTACAGAGAAATCACCATCTGTTTTTCTACCCCTAATAAATAAAATACTTCTGCTCTATAAATTCACATTGCTTGTGGGACTGAGACCTAGAATGAAAATGGAGATAGAATTTTTCTCCAATTTAATGGCTTTAAAAAAATTTTCTTGGGTAGTAAGTTTATGCTGCAAGAATCTATGAGCTACATAACAGTCTGAATTTGATCTGGTTCAAATAATGCTACCATGTTCTAAAATCCTAGGCATTATACACTTTCCAAATGTACAATGTCATCAAGGTTTTATGACATTTACTACAAAAACTCAATAGTCAGGTAGCACCTCATCAGTGGAAGCTTGAATTCAGGTATGGGAACAGAATGCTATGGCTGTAGCATGAAAACTGGGATGCTTCTCTGACTTCAGTATCATAGCCACACAGGGATGATCCACTAAACGATCTTCATACATGCACCTTTTGACACCTACTAAAAGAGTTCCATTTCTTGGAACTATGGAGTAGAGCCAGAAACATGGTGGTAGGACCAAATCCACTCTCGATGACTTCTGTTTTGCTACACAAGTTTGATCAGAGATATTATGCCACCTGGGGTTCTCTGTTTATTCAATTTCACTTCCTTCCTCAAGTAACAAAATGCTTAGAGCGTTATGCCCGTGCCTGCTGCCCAGACATGTGACCTGTGCACATGGCTTATGGAGTACACAAGACTTCTGAGACCCAAGGCTCTGAAGGCAAAGCTGACAGATATGAGGTGCAAGCCTAGCTTGGCCAGGTTCAACATGGCTATGGAAGGAGCATACCCAGTTCTACTGGCATCAAAACACGGTGCTGGTTGCCAAAGAGTCTACAGGAAAGAAATATTAAGTAATACTGCACCTCGGACATTGACACGAGTTTATTGTTCTTCCATGCCAACACACCCTTGTCCAAAGCTTATGCTGTCCCAGTCCAGGCCTGCCCTAAATCAGCCAATTATGCTGAATGTGGTCAAAACTCTAAGGAGTCCCCAGTCCCAAAGACAGTGTTTCATTAGCCCATCAGCTTCTGTATTATTTCCACATTCTGAAGTAGTAGTTTCTGAATTGTGTGCATCACTTCTTTAGGAATTATTTCTCTTTCACACTGCAGGTATAATAGCACTCCTGCCCCATCACTATGTTGCCAGTGGTTTTATATCCTCCACCAAATGTATTGGTAAATACTCAGTGGAAAAAAAAAAAAACTTGAAGCTAAACAACCTCTCCAAATATACATGAAATATTCCCAAATCCATTATCAGCATGGCTTAAATAAGTGAGATCATGATCCTGTCGCCCAAAGGAGCCATAATACACAACTGGCTTTGTTCTAGAATTCCCAAACTGATTCCCAAACCTTTGAATCTGGCTGTGACGGAAAGTTTAAAATTTTGCAAAATACTCACATCAGCAAAAGTGGCCAACTGTCACTTCTGCATTGAAAGGACTTCCCAGGGACTTGCCTGGTGGCGCAGTGGATAAGACTCTGTGCTCCCAATGCAGGGGGCCCGGGTTTAATCCCTGGTCAGGGAACTAGATCCTACATGCATACCACAACTAAGAGTTTGCATGCCACAACTAAGGAGCCCATGTGTCGCAATTAAGGAGCCCTGAAGCCACAACTAAGGATCCTGCCTGCTGCAACTAAGACCTGGTGCAACCAAATAAATAAATAAATATTTTTTTAAAAAAAGAAAAAAGATAAAAAGAAAGTGCCTTCCCAAAATCTTTACTGAGAAAATTGTTGCCATTTATTCCTCAAGAATGAAGGAGCTTAGACTGGATAAACAAAAAGGTCCTACTGTATAGCACAATCTCCTGCGATAAACCATAATGGAAAAGAATATTTAGAAAAAAGAATGCCTCTATGTGTATAACTGAGTCACTTTGCTGTACAGCAGAGATTGGCACAACACTATAAATCAACTATACTTCAATTAAAAAAAAAAAAGAACGAGAGAGCTTAGTCTCAACTCCTGGTTGTGCAATTGTGATGTTCTTACTCGATTTGCTCTCGCACTTGGTGTCATCATAAACTTGAGGGCCAAAGAAAAAGGAGGCCTATTCTCTTAATTTGCAATAATCATTTTATTCTATACTCCCAAAGACATAAACTTGTATCTAGGTTGTTTGACCTTGGGTAAGTCTACCATAAGCCTCAGCATCGCCGGGGTTAATAACTGTGCTTGCCTCACAGGGTTATATGGTCAAAAGTAAGTAAATAGTGAACGTAATAACCATAGCAGAGTACCTAGCATACAGTGTTCAACATAAGTTAAGTTCAATAGATGCCAGCTTTTGGTATCATTTGCTGGTGGGGATTCTAAATGAAAAGCCTTCTTCTGAATCCTTAGTATATGCTCCACGAACTGCCACTTAGTCCCACCTGCCCTAGACAGTCCTTTGATTCAAAGGGTCCTCAGTCGTCTATTCCCAGCCCTCTTCTAATCACCTGTATCAATTAGCTGGAGCTGTAATGGTGACCAGGGCCTTGTCTGTAAAATCTTAACAGAAATGAATTAATAATATGATCTATCAGACCACCAATATCCTGTGAGGATGGAAGCCGCTGAGGATGGGGACACGGCTTCATGGGCGTGCAACTTGTGTAGGGTCACAGGGCCCCATACTCAGAAGAGACCCATGCTTGGGTTAATACTTTCCTTTACCATCCTGAAATTCTCAATAAAGTCTGAGCAAGGGGTCCCACATTTTCATTTTGCACTGGGCCCCACAAATTAGGTACCTGGTTGTGACTGGAGAGGTTTGGTCAGAGTGTGATAAGAATTATATTATGTTTTAAAAGAATTACTCCAGCTTGTGTTAAGAGCAGCCCGTAGTAAAGGTAAGAGTTGAAGCAGGAAAAACAGGTAGGATGCTGTCAATATAAACAAGGTGAGAGGTGATGGTGGCAAATGACACCAAGAGGAGGGCCGGTTAGATTCCATTTGCCTGCAGCTGCAGCATTGGTGCCCAGCAACATGCCTGTCTATGGCAGTGTCCTGGCCAGCCAGCTCGTGCTTCCCCCCACTGGTTCCTGCCCAGCTTCCATGCTGCCTGCTTGTTAATCTGAGACCCCTGTGTTTCCCAACAGCTTCTTTTTATTAAAAGAGCAGGTGTTGGTTTCTCTTTTTGCCTACACTTTTCCTTACGGAAGGCAAGGGACTCTATGGTCCCACCAAAATTGTACACAGTAGCAAATAAGAATTCTTAAAAAAAAAATCTGGGTGCTGTCCCCAAATCTCATTCCCCTACAATGGAGAAAATGAACTGCTGAAAGAAGGAAAGAAAAAAGAGCCCTAACCAGGTCAAGCATCTTCTGGGTTAAGTCACTGTATTAGAACTTATTATACATTCTCTCACTGATTCCAATTAAGTAATGGGTGTAAACATTACCACTCCCGCACTAAAATCTCTATGGGTTTGACAGGATAAGAGCTACTAAAGTTTATGTAAATACAAAGTGCAAATAAAATACCTTTAAGACCCACAAAACACACTGCTCAATTCTCAGTAAGCAAAAAGGAAAAATTAACTATAAATTTTAGTTTTATATCTAAATTTGTACAATTATCTCTACGTTTAAGATGGTAAATGAAAAAAAAAATCATCACTATTTAGTTCCTAGGTAATCAAATAGAAAATTCAACAGGTCATGCTAAAAATGACACAGTACAACCACCAGTAAGTTAAATACCAGTAAATTTAAAGTTTATACTCCCTAATCTACAATTCTTCAACAATAATTTCTTCTTTTCCATGTGCTCAAAAGTTTCTCTCAAATGACGAAACATGGATGTTATCAATTCTCAATCTGAAGGGCTTATGTCAGCTACTCACCTTTTTCTGAAGAACATTTATTTTCCTTTCCTTCACCTCTAACATATCCTTCATGTCTCGAATCTCTCCAGCCAGTGTCCCTTTCTCTTCTGTGAGGTCCTGCAGCTGTTTTGTTTTTTTATTGAGAAAAGATTCTTTCTCTTCTAGTCGTAATCTCAGTGCATCTACCTGAAATCAGGAAAAAGAAAAAGGGTTGTAGTTTTACAGAGAGGTCATCAGTAACCATCAGTCCTGCCCTGCGAGGAGCATGGGGCAGCAGTAAACCTTCTGAGCAGTGTGATCAAACACTGCTCATGGGCACCTCCAGGTGTTTCAAAGCCTACATCTACCTTAAAGTTCTGTTGCATGTGTACCCGAACAGTAATACATTTTTTAAAATATAAGGTTTATATGAAATAAGACGTTATGAAATAGTAGTATGTCTCACGTTGTAAAACCAAAGGTTGGGGGAAAAAAGCACACTAATTCTGTGTGTCTTTGAGAGCCCAGGGAGGGTACAACACGTCTCATGCAGCATCCTCCAGGGATGCTCATGTTCTCCTCAGAGAATACAATGAGCCATGCCACGGATATCTGGGAGAACAAGACTGACACGTTGAGAAACACTCCTAAATTAGAAAAAGACGTGTTGCCAAGAGGAAGGAAATGCTGCTAGAAGAAAATGCTGTGGAAATGACACTCGTTCTCCAGCTTTATGAAAGACTGCTTTCCAAGTACTAAAGAAAAAAAAAAAAAAAAAGACAGAGCATACAAAAAATTCCTATTTCTACCTTAGCTCAAAACTTAGATTATTACAATTTCTGCTTTTCAAGTGTCAGTAATAAAATGATGAAACATAACCTTTATTTTTTCAATTTTAACATTCCAAAGACCATGTGCAAAAAAAGTTTACATGGGTGATGTGGGGCGTGGGGGTGATGGAAGACTTTAATCCTCACCTTCTGTACCAAGAATTGGACAGATAGAAGCTACATCAACATTCAGGAAGTAATGATGCAAGCATGTTATTCAGAGATATCAAAATAACCAGGCATAAAGAGTTTAAACAGGTGGTCTTGAGGAAAAAGAATGGGACAGGGGTGAGCTGGGGGCTGCTGCATCTGATAGCAATTCTTGTTGAACATTTTGCTCATTACATTACCAGCAGGTAAAATTTGGATGAAAGGGGAAAAAAACAAAAGTTGTTCACAAAGGATGCAAGAATACTGTAATACGCCAAAATAAATAGATATGTAAATACTATGAGGACTCAAAGTCAAAGGCAACTGGGAACAACGGAAAGAGGACACTTAGGTTTTAGGCCAGGTTCTGCTTCCATCTTCTACCTGTGAGAATCAGGACAAATAACTCTCACTTCCCCACACCCAGGCTTCCAGACTCAGTTTCTTCATTCATAAAACAAAGTGGTAAGAACAGACTGTCTCTAAGTGCCTGACATTTTATGATTTTAAAGACAGAATTCAGTCATAGGCAGAATACATCAGGGAAGGATGATGATATTAGAGATAAAGTTATCAGAGTAGAATCTCCTTTTCGTACCCCTTTCCAAGAAAGGGGTGCCAAAGTTGTGTTTTTAAAGGTCAAAGGTGATGGGGAGGTTGGTGAGGAGGTTTTCTAGTTTCTGTCCCAGAGAGGAGGATGAAGCTGGGAGGTCCCAGCAAGGGAAGAAGCGATGACGAGTGCTTGAAGCCCAGTTGGCCGAATGACCCAGACTGCATTACGAGAGAGGATGGACATTCTGTGCTTGCCGAGGGTGTGAACTGCAGATTCTTCATACATCTGATAGCTGTGTGTCTTCTTACATAATGGCCATAGAGGCCGGGGCGTGTGGGTGAAGGGGATACTCATGGCCTGGGGATCTCCCCTTTTCTAAGTGAAAATTCACGCCAATTGCACTAAAGCCTAAACATCCCAGATTCTCAAGTGGCTTATCTTGGTTTAAAGTTATCTTCGTCTACCAACCTGGAGTAACATCAATACTTCTCTTGGAGCTTTCCTCTTATCTGGTGAAAAAAATATGATTTTTAGTTTATACATAAAGGATGCCATTTAGTGGGTTCCCTGGAAATTGGTGGAACATGCTGAACACTGTAGATCACAGCAGTGGTTAGAAGGGGTTACATATCCAATTGTAGAGATTTGCACACAGGCTGACCAGGATTCAGTGTATATCTGAGAAAAAACTGTGGTCCCATTAGCCCCACATTCTACCTATCAAAGATGAATGGTCTGTATCTGGATCGAAGGAAACACCCAATATCCAAAACCATGATTGAAATAAATTACAATATGGGAGGTAGTGAGTAGTGCTAGAGAGAGTTTAGAAAAAGAGACTCTCTATTGATGAATAATAAGCTTAACATTTGCAGTGCCCTCTGGCTATGTGTGATCTATCAGTGCCCTGCCCCATCTTACTGAGCCAGAAGAGATAAACAGCAACCTTAGCCATAAGACTATTTCTCCAGGAATAAAATGGAGAGCAAAGATGGTCGTGATCAACACACTACTCACAACACCCAAACTCTACATGGCAGGAGGGAGTCTGTGCCAGCTAAGGTCTTCTTTTTGGGAGTTTATTTTCCACGTGCCTGACAGCATATACTTAGCTTCAAAGGAATTTGAATTGTGCCATTCAGTCACCTTCACTCTATCTTTACAGCTTTGCACAGTCTCCTGGAATCAAGAAATGAAGCTTAAGGGTCTTTTTTTTTTAGACAAAACTTTGACCTGAACTGCATCCAATTCTCAACCAACATTAGCCCAGTTTGTAGTAAGCAAGCATGACATCATTTCTAAAGTCAAATTTTAACTTCCAGATGGTGCAAAACCACAAGCAGGCACACAGACCTTCTGATGCACAGAAGTTTAAATACAAGGAAGATCAGGCCAGAAAGAACATAGTCTATTAAAAATTAGAATATGTAGTTCCAAACTGAGTAACAATGAGTAGGATTAAAGTTCCCCTCGCTAATACTCGAACCTCACTCGACAGTGTACATCATTTTTAAAAGAATCAGAAAAGCCCTGAAGTTTAGATTATATTCCAACATCAGGTAGAGACATAAAAGTTAAAATGTTTGGGAATATGAAATACCTTTCTCTGCCTCGTCACTCAACACCAAATAATTTTAAGGGCCCTTGACTCTCTCTCAAACTTTGGCAGTCAACTCAATAACAAAACTTGGCAAAGCAAAGAGCACCATCATTTCCCAGAAAAAAAAAGAAATTAGAACTGTATGATACAGTCAGTGCACAAAGACCCATAGGTTGAATTTCCAATTTTTACATATGACTTAACCACATGGGAACTAGTCACCTAATGTTAAAACTAAGACAATCTTTTCATTTTAGAAGAATTACTCATTACCTTCTGATCCAGTTGTGTATTTGTGTGTATATGTGGGTGCATGTGTGTGCATATTTAAAAGCATATAACATATGAAAATTTAACCTTTTACCTGGCAGTATGAAACATGAAGCATTTGTTATCACTTCTGTTCCAGGTAATAACTTGAAAGAAAAGGACCATGGCAATGAAATGGGCAAAAACTGCCAAAATCAGAGTTAAACATTATTAATCTTCATTGTCATCACCCAGGAATTATAACCAGTTCCAATGGTGAGGTATGTTTCTAGAAGTTCTATATATAAGCTTCCTGACCTTTCTCCCATAAGGTCACATAGGCCTTCAGAAACGGGTACAATATTGTGACAAAACACAAAGTGCTACTTGATGTGCCATGAATAATTTTTAAAAATCAAATGGTTCACTTCAATCTTAAAATGACTACAGCAACACTTGAGAAAAAAAAAAAAACACTTGAGAGAGAAAAAGGGGCCACTTGAAAATTTTCACAGATTGAATACTACTTACTCGACAACACTTCAGGCATTGAATAAACATGCTATCACAAAGAAAAACTTTAAAAGAAAATGAAACTGGAACATACACAAAAGCTCCCAATATAGTTTTATTTCACATTCAAAGTGTCGTTTGTTTGTTTTTCCTAATAGTAGACTTGGGTTAAGTGTATATTTGAATTTGATTCAACTTGCAATCATTCAAATGAGGAGACAGTTTCAAAGTTGGAAGTATGCATAAAGTACATAGCTTCCAAAGACACAAACACTAAAAATAACCTAAAATCTATAAGTTGCTGTGGTAGTAACCACTACTTCTCACTCACATCCAATTCTCCTTTCCTTCCTGAACACAGGAACAATTTCCCTTCCCAGCCCCCTTGTGGGAAGATGAGGCCATGTGTTTTATTCATGAAATGTAAGCAGAAGCGACATACATCATTTCCTGTCTATGCCATCCCCACCCACCTCCCCTTCCTCAGAGATCTTAAAGGCTACATTTTCCAGATGGTGGAGCTAGATGATGGCAGAACCTCCATAAATCTGGATCCTCAAGAGAAGCAGGATCCCCCTAACCTCCTGCCCTCCAATCCCTAACACGGGTTGGACATAACAGTATGATGTGTTAAACCACTCATCAATAATTACAATAATTTCCCCTGGTTTTACTAAAAAGTGTGTGCCTGAAAGCTAGAAAGGTCTGTCTTAGAGACTACCATAAACCTAAACGAAATCTACTCCTTCCACGTGTGTTAAGACCTCAAAATCTACTTTCCCCTAACCTTTCACTCCAATTCCAAAGAAGGGGGGAAATGTCAGAGGGCCAAGGCCAGAGCTGAAAGGAAGAAGTAGCAGAACCCTAGGGAGTGAACACAGAGGTTAAAGATCAAGACCTTGGGGAGAAAAGAAAGAGAGACGGAAGAGGAAGAGTCTCCTTAAGCACATTGGTTTGAACTTCAGTTTGTATCCATATCAACAAGTGGCTCAAGTAGACAACTCTGTTTTGCCAAGTCTCTGCGTTGCAAATATATGTGTTCAAGCAACTCATGGCAATGGCCATGGACTTACCCACGGGCCTTCCAAATGTCAGGAACAACACTAAGGTGTTATGAGCAGAATGTGGATAATAAGAGTACCTCTTTCACCAAGTTATGTTAAAGATTAAATTAAATAACACATATAATGCACTTAGCACAGTGCCTGGCACCTAGAAGCACTCAATACATTTTTGCTATTATTATTATATTTTATTATTCTGCTTTCCACAGCCTCTAACCCAGTGATTTATACACTGTAGGAACGCAATAAAGGTTGCTGATCAACAACCCTCAGGAAAAGTGAAGAACGAGCAAGTAAGTTTTTGTGCTCTAACATGTACCAGAGTGTTACATTGTCTGTCATTTACTTTAAAATATTTCAGCATACACAGTATGATATGTGTGTCTACGTGGAGGGGGTGCCTGGGTGGGTGGGTAGATGGGTATATTTCCCAAATGCAAAAAAGTTCTCCAGGGGTAGTTAATTAGCCTATGAAAGATTTCAGTTAAAAGCTGAGATGCCAGAGTCAACTACCAAAAGTGCCTCAATATTCTTTATATTTGATGAGTACCTGAAATTTGGTCAATTAACATAATTGATGTGAGGAGTGATTTTTCCTTGGTGAAATGGGCAGTGTTCGAGATGTGTGGATTGGCTAGAAATGTTGCACAGACACTTCCACCCTTCCAGAAACAAGACTGAAGACAGTGTGTCCAATGAAAATATGATGCAAGCCACATATGTAATTTTTCAATTTTAGTAGCCAAGTTTAAAAAGTAAAAAGAAACAGGTAAAATTAATTTTAATGATATATTTAACTTAACCCTATATCAAAACCCTAATTCTGATAACACTATATCAAAAATATTACTTTAACATGTAATCAATATTAAAAAATTAATAATATATTTTACATTTTTTGTATTGTCTTCAAAATTCAGCATTTATTTTACACTTTTAGCATATCTCAATTAGAACTAGACACATTTCAGGTGCTCAATAGCCCCATATGGCTCATGGCTACCATATTGGACCATGCATGATTCCAATAAGCCCCAAAGTTTCAACCCTTAGATTTTGATCTCCCCACATATAATTAATCTCTAATTATAGCAAAAGTTGCCTTTCAGAAAAAAATGACCTTCAGGAACTGCACCATTAAAAATTAACTTATAGATGAGGGTGTGTCTATCTCTTACCCTATACTTAGGTTATGTCTTTCTACTCTTCGACTTCTGCACCTATTTTGATTTCAAATTTCTCTTCTCTGTAGGTGCTCTTTCTATCTCCAGTAACTAGAATTATTCATTCATTCATTCAACAAATACGAAGACTTGATTTTGTGCCAGGCACTGTCCTAGTTTAGAGATACAGCCTTTTAACAAGACTGTCAGGTCATGACTTATTGAACCATATATTTGTGAAGTTGGAGGTGGGGTAGAGCAAGTAAGTATTACGTAAATATTATCAGTAAACATGATTTTTAGGGTAAGAGGAAAGTAATACAAATATAAGAACATATGTAAAAGCCTTGTAAAAAAAACTGGATAAAAAAGGCTAATTTGTGGCTATCTGTGTTTATTGGTGAAAATGTATATTGTGTGTTTGGGTACATACAAAATAATAAAATTCATGATTTAGCAAATGTCTATCAGCTATTATAAATTAGACTTGGACTGACACTTTGATATTCATTAAAATGGTTTATTTAACTGATGGCTACCCTTTACTATCCCATCTTAGAACACTAAATGGTCTTTATTGATTTGTTTTTGCTTTGTTTCATTTTGGCTGTGCCACAGGGCTTGTGGGATCTTTGTTCCCCGACCAGGAATTGAATTCGTGCCCTCGGCAGTGAAAGCTTGGAGTCCTAACCACTGGACCGCCAGGGAATTCCCTAAATGGTCTTTATTGATCTTTAAATAAGTTGTGCTTTATACATGCTCCTCTGCTGTCAAGATAACTTTGCATTTTAATAAATTTAAGTCGTTAAAAAAGAGCCTTGTAATACTAGTAAGGATGAACACATGGTATGTATTCTTTTTTAAAATATTATGTTCTAGCTTTGTCCATTAAAAAAGCTTAGAAAAAAGTGACCATCTCAGTAACAATGATCGCCCACCCCAAATACTGTCTCTTAAAACCATTTCTAACTAAAACAAATCAGTTTCACTGTAGAAATGATTGATTTTAGGTCTGTGGCAAGAAACTGTACACAGTAAGTATAGAATACCTTGTTAAACCAGAAAGCAAGGAATTGTGAAAAAACAATAGTCTTTTTGTTGGTCAAGGATGGGAAAATTTGATGCTACTGTATGAACACACATTGCGGGGGTGGGGGGGCGGGTATGGAGGCCAGGGACAGGCAGTCATCTGGAGGAGAGACACTGGCTGCCACAACTAGGATGGAGGTGGTGGAGAAGGAGAACGTGGCTGTGTTTGAGATATATTTTGAGAAACAATCAGGAGGCAGCTGGGAGAGCTGCGGGTTTGTAATTATGGGCAGGGGGGAAGGAAGAAAGGAATCAAAGGTTACTCCTGGGTTACTGGCTGGAATAGACAGTGGAATTATTGCCTGTTATGGGAAAGACTAGGGAGAATCAGACTTGAGGTCAGAAATCAAGATTTCAGGATTAGGTACATGTGGCTTGAGATGCTAGGAAACATTAAAAAGGTAAATGGCTATATGAATTGGAAGCTCCTGAGACAAGAGAACCTGGACTAGAGTCTAACCTACTTGTGGGCGAGCAGTCCTGTAATTATATCAACATTCCTCCAGAAGACTAATGAGAACATCTTCTGCATATTTACAGATTTACTTCCACATAGATGCATTTACTCCCACTGAGATCAAGTCAACAAAAACTTGTGAGGAGAGGACATCTACACAACTGAAAACTGGGAGAAATCCCTTTCCTAAAAGGGTCCCTGGTTTTCAGTCTTAGTTAAAAGGTCTCCCTACCCCTCGCAGTAAGAGATATGATCTTATCAATTACACCCTTAAGCTCTTCAAGACGACCAGTTAATGTCAATCATGTATTTACCTTCCTGTTGATCAATGGAGTGATAATGACCGGGGAAAAAAAGACTAGATAATCCCAATTCCATGTGCTGGCTTTCATCTAGCAAACCCAAAACTTAAACATTTGACCAAGGAAAAAAAATCTATACTATATTTTAAGATATTTAAATAGCACAAAGAGTAACAATAATGGCTGTATTATACATTGCTTCATAATTTACAATATACTTTTGTCTTAAATTATAAGTCTGTTCTTTCATACAATTTCAATTCGAAAAATAAAATTCAGTATTGCATAAACACATGCTATGCTTATAAAAGTTAAGTTACAATCACCAACTTGTTAACACAGTTAAAATTTTCAGGTTGTAAAGATGCATTTTGTCTTACCTACCCGTCAAAAAATTATACCCAACTCCCACATGCCACCTACTTGAAGAAAACAATACTGGGTTAAGAATGCTTTGTATCACCTACATGGAAGGATTCATATCATATGTGGGTTAATAATCCAGCCAACTTCATAAAGCCTGTTTTCATACTTAAGTTTTTGGCTACTTCTTACACTAAAATTAGGTGGTTTTAAGTGACTAGTCCAAAGTTCAAAATTTAATGTTCAGTTCAGTTCCAGCAAATTTCTGAAAACACATGGGAATTGTAACTCATGTGTTAATACTTAAAGTTTTTGTTAATAAAACTTCCAACACTAACCTTACCTCACTGAACTTACCTCACTGGTTTTTATGCTCACTATAAAACTATAGCTGTCATAATATTTTTGAATTACTACAAAAGGAAGTAAGCCATTCCAAAGTCAATGTTATTTTGCAACATGATGATAGTTATAAATTCAAAATACTTAAAACCAATTTGCAAAGCTATCAATCTTAGTACCTCCTAACATTTGAAAAGCCCGTCTTCAAAACATTTACTATTACCAAAAAAACAAGTTTAAGAAAACACCATGTATCATTCATATTGCACTTTCCCTTCAAGTAAGCACATTAAATTTAGACACGAAAAATTTTAAATATTGGTCCTACTTAGATATGCCGTCAACTTTCTAAACTATCACTGAACCCAAAGAACTTAAATCACTGATAATTTGGTACCAAGATTAAGTAAAAATTTTGTGATCTCAAGGTCAGTTATTTTCAATAAATCCAAATAAGTAACCTCCATCCAGGTATGTGTGACATGTTTGTAACTGACTAACAAATTAGAAACCACAGTCCTTTTATTTAAAAGAGAATTAAACCTGTATTTTAAAGTCATGTCTCTCAAATCAGGGCCCATACTCCTGGAGGATGGGGACCTATGTTCAAGGATCCACGAGTTTGCTATAAGACATATTTTATGTTATATTTTCTTTTTAATGATTATCTCAAAAGTTAAAGTGAACTTATTCTGGATCATATAAATAACTCCTTATAATCAAGGACTGTTAAACGATCTCAATACCTGCCTTTGTATTTGCACTTAAGATTCTTTGGGAATGAAATGGAGAAAGCATAGAAGAAATATATCTTATTTGATATGTTCCCTTATCTGATATGTTCCCTCCTCCAAATCTTGGCCACGGGATATAATGGTGAACATGCAAACAAGGGGCTTATCAGTACTACAGAAACAGCAGTCAGCGAGGAAACTAGATTAATACACAGCACACCACCATGCAGACTTCTGAGCTAGCATCTGAGCCACAGCGGTTGGCACCATATTCATATCAGGTATAAATTTACATCCAGCAAACACAATTCTTCTCCATATAAAGTTAATATAATTCATTTAAATTTTATAGGCCTTGACATTGTATTTTCATTTAGTGTGTAATTTTGATTTGGTTTCATAGTTCTGTAAGAGCTATAAGCATACCTAGTCTTATCTTTGTACCTAATTAAGTAACGTAAGTAATAATTATTACATAAAACAATACTGGGTGTCTATAATGTTCTTTTTTTCCTTTAGGAATTTCTTCCCAAGTGTGAGACATACTGCTCTAAAGTAAACAGTATTTGTTCTTTGAAAGCCTCCTGGGTGTTGTTACGCAAAAATTAATTGGGGGAGTGGAGGTTCGTTCTATGACCAAGTCAACTTGGGAAACACAGCTAGCTCTCCCGATTTATGGTAGACATTATCATACTAAAGGTTCTGAAGTCCCACAGCCGAGACCTTACTTACTTTTCCCAAACCTATCCAACCACAGAACCCGTATTTTTCTAAGAACACAACAATACCCTTCAGAAGATTTTATGAAAGATTGTTCTCGAGTATCTTTTCACAATCACATTTTTAAGGCATGGCACAGATATGAAATGTTTGAGTCTGGTGAAATGGGGACACACCACTGGATTAGATTCAGAAGGCCTTGGCTCAGAGTCAAGAGATACATGTGAGACATCCTCTGGGGCTAGCAGTTTGTTAGGTGATGAACCAGGGTGCCTCATATATTCCTCAGGGCCACCTAGGAGGTAGGTACTGTTCACAAGTTAAAACACTGAAGCTCAGAGGGCGTTCAGGGCTAATGTGGTAGACTGTGTTAAAGCCTTATCTTCTAGTTCAAGATCCACTCCAGCCTACATCCCAAGTTCATTTCTGGCTCTGCCAAAACCTGAGGGTGAGACCTTCAAGAAAGTCACTTGCTTCTTAGGGACTCATCTACCTCCTCTATAAACCAACAAAACTTTGCTCAATGACCACCTACTCGAAACTTTCATGATGTCAGGAGGTGAGTAATCCAGACACTAAAACATATTTTAAAGCTTTGACGTTAAAACAGTTTGGTATTGATACAGGAAGAAAAAGACAGAGGAAATCCGAAATAGACTCACATACTTAGAGAAATTTAGTGTATGATAATAGTGGCACTAGATTAGTAAAAAACAATAGATTATTCAATTAATAATGGCTAAACTCTGACTACCCATTCAGAAAAATAATAATAAAGGTAAATCCTTATCTAATTCCTCATGACAAAACAAATTCCTGATGAAAAGTCCTAGAAGAAAATATTGGGGCCCTTCTTTTTACTTTTGAAGCATGGAAGTCCTTCTAAGCAAGAGAAAAAGCTTAGATACCATAAAGGAAAAGATAGACAAATAAGATTAAATACAAATGAAAATATTTTCATGAAAAAAGACAAAAGGTAAATTGCAGGAAATTTTTGTGGAGGCCAAAAGTAAAATGCTATGTGTGTCTCTGTATGTATAGTATGTTTCCAATGGGGAATAAGAGAAGGAGAATTTGCTTGTTGTGTGCATAGAATTTTTCTGGAAAGATGCATAAGCAAATAAATAAGAGTTTATTAAATGCCTACTATATGCTCAGTCACATAAGTGATAAAAACAAGGATTAATTTAACACATTAGTAAATTCCACCTGTAAGCTAACTAAGGCAAAACACATTGTTGGAAGGCAGGAAAGAGTAATAGCTACAAGTAGGGGCTCTTGAGCTAGACTCCTCAAGTTCAAATCTTAACCTTCCACTTACTCACCATGACCTAGAAAAAGATACAATCTCTCAAAACTTTAGTTTCCCCACCCATAAAATGAGGATAATAGTACTACCAATGCCCCAAGGATTAATCGAAACATGACTTGCAAGGTGCTTTATTAAAATGTACTAAGAAATAAAGTAGAAACAAACAATGAACAGTGGCTACTGCTTAATACTGAATAGTAACATAAATTACGATTACCATGATAAATAATATATTCCATCATCTATATATGATTGGCAAATTTAGTCATTAGAGTACTATATGTTATATTCTAGCAGCTACCATTGAAAGCTAATTGTACTGACAACAATGATGGTAACATTAGCTAACACCCACGGGGCAGTTTCAAGTGCCCATCTGCACTTTGAGACAGGGAGTTAATGCTCTCCATTTTCAAGGCCCAGAGCCACACAGATTACAGGTGGCAAAGACAAGACTGGAGCACATGTCTACCAGACTCCAAAGGGCCTACTCTGGATCAAGCTCAAAAGGAGGAAAGCTGGAAATATTTGAATAGTATAAATGACAACCACAGGAGTGAAGAGGAATATGGCATGAAGCAAAGAAATGTAAAACTGCTTAAATTATGAGATGTATTTTATCCTGTCTGATATACTGGTATTGGTAGGTATTGTTTATAGGTGAAAACATAGATGCTCTGAGGGATCTCCAGGCTAACATGGTAGTACTGTGATTTATATGTTTATCGTATATAATGTATATGTATATATTATGTCTATCTTTATATATCATATGTTAAATTCTATATAATATAATATAAATTTATATAAATATATTTATATTACTATTATATATATACAATTAAATCATGTTTGCTGTCTCATATCACATAAATACATAATATATGTAATATATAACACATGGCAGGATACAATAGCTCTAGTCTCCATCCATGTCTAAAATGCGCTGAACAAAATGTCATCAGTGAGAAAATCCTGCAAAATGCCACCTATAGGTATACACCATTCCATCTACATATTCTTATGATGTTTCAACATGAGCCAAATATTTACTACAGAAATAGTTTTCATAGGTTTGCTTTTCAAAATAGTGAAAACACTTCTTCTATCCTAAGATATTCAGACAGGTCTTTTACTCACACAGATAGCTGAAGGAAAGGAAGGTTGACTACTGAAGTTCCACCGTAACACACCCCACTAGGGTGTGTGCTGAATTTAGGAACACATTCACTTTTAAGCCAAGTTGAGGCTTCACATCATTGACTTTTAGGTAGAACATAAATGATTGTGAAATGGGTGGTACCACCAAACCCTGTGCAAATTTACCTTGGCCAGAGTAAGCAATTGTTTCTCTGTTGGGACTTGTTATAGACTCTTCCAACTTGGAAGCATTTTGTTACTAAGGAACATGGAGCTGGAAATAAACTGGGTTCCAGGAGTGAAGACGATCGCTATAAAAACCAATTAAACCAGAAGCAAAACCTGCCATGATGTTTTAAAAATTAAAACCATGCTACATACATTCTTTGGTCATTTTTTTTCCCTAAAGGGAAACAAACAACCATCTCTTTCTGGGTTCACCATCATTGCTCCTGAAAACAATCTACTGTGATCAAAGCACTACTATGGCAGGGAACATTTTGGTATGGAAAATTTTTGTGTGTATGTGTGTGAATTTACCATGTGTGCAATGGGTCAATAATATTCTACTGTATTCTTCTTCCAGCAGTGTTTCTTTGTTTAGAGTTCTACAATTTTATGACAGAAATCACAAGTGAGCTGCTCAAAGAGTAACAATTGGTGACTGGGAGTTCCCACCGTTTTCAACATCTGTAAAATGAGGAAATTGAACTTACTGTTCCAGTTCCAACTCTGACATTCTGTGATTTTATGATTCTATCTTGTTAGTTCATATTCTACAACACTGGAATGCATCAAACCACCCACATACTAAGGGACTATTATTTCTGAGCAGCCTGATATCCTATAAGCAAACCTGGTCACTGGGCATTTACCCATTTAAACAGTATTTTCATTGCAACACAAGGAGGGGGGAAAGATAGCACTTTGCATCACTTTTCGTCTTGCAAACAGAAGTGTCTTGGATAGAAAATAACTAAAAATCATAGCCCTACCTTTCACAATTACCAGTTACACAGAGAGGAGAGAAATGTGCTGACAGCATCCTATCTAGCTGAAACACAAGAAATGCCCAGAAATGAGAGCAGTAATCTAAAAGGAAGTACTGTCTGAGCCAGAGGGGGGAAAATATGTCTAGAAACTACAACTTTCTGATGATGGGGAAACCAAATGCACCAAGTGAGCTTGCCACTTCACTGCATTTCAAATACAACCTAATTTATACAAAAGACAAGACGAGCAAGGATGTTGTCAGGACAAACATACTGCCAGATTCATATATATGCATGTAGAAAGCAGAATTTGAGTCTTTTAGAAGCTGTCACCATTAACCAGAATAGTCCCAATTTCTTCTATAGATTTAGAAGTGGAGCATACAGGAGGGCAATTCTTCCCTCCTAAGTTTCTTCTCACCAGGCACTTTGGATCCTGCGGCAAAGCACATAAAGGACCAGAAACATGCACAAACACCTCCACCCTATCCCCAAAGCATTCCCTAAGAGGAATACATGTTTTGCTGGACAAAATAATATGTTTGTGCCCCATGTCCATTAAGTTTGAATTCCTTAGCCTCTTACGGAACTCTTTCAATGAGACTGTTCATGCCTCTAGAGTACCTGCTCTGTTTATCACCTCAGGGATTCTCCTGCCTCACACGCCCACTCCAGCTGATCGGGAAGTAGCTTTATAGAGCCCTTTGTTAAGAAGGATTCTGAGGCTACATCCAGAATTGGTGAGAAGATTGGCAAGATAAAGAGGTGATGTCTGCTAGGCACAACAACTGTATGCCAATTTTGGATCTCTGCATCTAGAACACCCAACCCTGAACCTTCACCCTCGTGTGCACAGCTGGCTCCCTGTCCTTGAATTAGGCTTTTCTTAAGTATCCTCCAATCTTGAAAAACCTTCATAGTATCTACAGTAGGTTGACTGGTGGCTCCCAAAAAGATACGTCCATGTTCTAGAACCTGTGAATGTGACCTTATTTGAAAAAAGGGTCTTTCCACATGTAATTATGGATCTTGAGATGACATCATCCTGGATTATCTGGGTGGACCTTAAATCCAATGATAAAGGTCCTTATAAAAGACATACAGATCAGAGACACAGACTCTGAAGAAGGAAAAGGCCATGTGAAGGTAGAGGCAGAGACTGGAGTTATGCAGACCAAGTCAAGGAATGCCTGGAGCTCTAGAAGCTGGGATGGAAAAGACAAGGGAGGATTCTTCCCTAGAGCCTCTGGAAGGAGTGCAGCCTTGCTAACACCTTGATTTTGGATAACTGGCCTCCAGAACTGTCAGACAATAAACTTTTGTTGTTTTAAGCCACCAATTTTGTGGTAGTTTATTACTATGTGTAATCCTAGCATTTCCAAAAGTATTTCCAGAGAAAACCAGTTCTACAAGTACTCTTGTTGGGGGAAAAAGGACTGGGAGTAAAGTGGGGGAAATGTTCCAAGGTAAAATTAATTTGGGAAATCCTCTTTCTAGAACTTGCAAAATGCTCTGTGAAGTCCACTTTAACTTCGGTTAATCAGCATTTCCCACGCTTATTTAACTCCAACACTCATTTTTATAACATCCTATTAATATCCCAGGGAACACACTGTGGAAAATACTGCACTAGCAGTATGGACTAAGCACCCAAGTCCAGGGCACAGTGGCAGGTCTTAGAAATATAACATTTAGAAGATTCCCTTAGAAGCTTACATGGCCACACATAATGCAACATGATTTAAATCTACACTTAACAAAATGATCACATACTAAAAGTGGGTTAGAGTAGTCCCACTGGAAGGAAATTTCTTCATTTTGACTGCTAGCAATTCTAAGTATTGTTTATACAAAGGAGTAAAATAGCCTATAAAATTTACATTTTTCAAATGCCAAATTTTGTCTTGACAAATTTTGTTAAGAATCCCCGTGAACTTGAAAAAAGAAATTTTCGGAAATACCTTCCCTCAGAAGATCAGGGCTAAAGTGTGCTTTCATTCCATTCCTTTCTATATATTCCCCATCATCACAAGTTACTTTCATTAACATTATTAAATTGCAATATATTTATGCTTGAATCATGGTAAAGTTAAAAGCTGTAAAAATAATCTCTTGGTTATTTCATGACTGCACATGCTACGAAAATTATAAGGAAGATGGAATTACAAGGAAGGGAGCCTTAAAATGCATTCTCTTACCTCTGATAATTGTCCTCAACACAGAAATTTTGGGGTAAATCAAATTATGGAGGAAAAAAATCCTCCTCTGTTTTTCTCTTCTTGGTACAGTTCTGAATGCAAAGTTATTTTCCAGGCAAAGATGAGTGAAACTCTGCTCTTTCTAATCTCTGTAAAGACTATGAAAATAAAGATATCCATTTCATTGGACAGGATGATGCCTGCTCTGAAAAGCAACCATTCTCTGCTGTGATTGGAGATGAGTGGACAGAACCTGCACTCTTTGAGCTGTGGCCATGTAGGCCTCCAGACTGCACCTCCATAATCCTTTCCACACCTCAGGAAAGCAAACACCACAAGAGCTGCTTTATGTCACCAATGAAGATAAGAGCATTTACACATTGGACAATAACAATATTGTAATTTAACAAAAGAGAGCAACGGTTTTCCTTCAAAGAGTTCACATTATTCATATATATGCCTTCACTATTCCCATATGATTTTTGAGGGGCTCATTTCAGTCCCTCTTTAAAACAACAACATTGTAATAATAACAAAACTACTGCTAATTATTGAATGCCTTAACTACTACATGCCAGCCTAAGGGTATGATGATGAAGCAGAGAGTATCACTCCTGTTTTCAGAGAAAAAAGTGAGCCTTAGGAAAGTGAAGGACTTAGCGCATGACCCCACACATCCACTAGAAGTCAGAACTGAGCCTTATCTACGCATCAGAATAGCCTGGACACTAGGGACCTGGAGGACTTAGGTGACAAACAGGATTCAACAACTCAGCTTTTCTGCCTCCCACATCAGGGCCTGGAGAAGCCCTTATACTTTCAGTGTCCCAATAATGTAGGGGAGGAAGTCATTCATTAGAGAAGAAAATGTACTAAGTTGGAAATACTCCACTCAGCAAGAGGAAATTGGGTTGCTCTAAGCCTAAGGGGAGAGAGTCAAGATGTCTGTGCTGAGACCTTCTGAGCTGGGGAAAGTAGGCTATACATGTCTTGGCCAAGAAGCATTCCAGCTTCCCCTCGTCCTCTGCAACGTGTGCTGGTTTGGGGAGCATAAAAATGGAGTTTGCTTGGGCTTCCTGTCGGAATTAAACTTCAAATCCAGTGAAACAGGGCAGGCACTTTCAATAACAATCGTTACCAGATCCTTGTCACCTGGATGTTCTTACACTCATATTTTATTCAACTGTTCACTGGCTAACCTTTCCCTCCCTTAATTTCACTTACAAAGCAGACTGGAGTCGCAAATTAAATGCCAAGGAGGTCAAGCCAATGACACTAAAGAGTGACTCTGGCTGGGTGGGGACTGGGTGAACTGGGGAAAACACATCTCATCCCAAGGGGCAGCGACTCTCTCAGCCCCTGGGCAAGGTTGCCAAGACGGAAGCATGCCAGTGTTGCAGAGCTTCCCCTTATTTAAGAGAAACTACAAATCTACATTATTATGTGACACGTCCTGATATTTTTATTTCTAGCACCTTTTTAAAATTTCTTTAAGAAAAAAAAAGAACACTGGATGAGTCCACTAAACTAAATCTGTGGATAGGATTCACCTTGTGGGTTTCCAGCTTGTAAAACTTCTGCTAAACATTATGGAGTTAAAGAATGAGGAGTAAGTTAAGATCACTTCATTTAAAAGAACAGCAGAGACAGCTTGTTAACAATGTTATGTTTTCCTAAGAAAAGATTTACTCTGAATTTATAATAAGACAAAGAATAATATGCAATTTTGTGTCCTTTCTATTGATATGTTGATATTCTGAACTTCTAAAAGGTTGGGGAGAAGGGCAGAAATTAAGTTAAATTTCTTCCAATTAACCCATCAATTTTGATAAGCAGTTGGTTTTATCTTTTGGACGCTAACTGAAAAATTGTCAAAAACATATGTATTAGTCACCAAATTGGTATATTAGCACTATTTTCAAAAATTTATTTAACAACTTTTTTGTCAACATTGACTAAGTTCCAGGCTCTACTTTGAGCTCTGAGGAAACAAACAACGGTGTATGAGATAGTCCGATCTTTTTCACTGCAATGATAAACTAGTAAGAAAGACAGTTAAATAACCAATCCCAATAAAGTCTGGCTACCTGTTATGATAGAGAAGGTAGAGAGTGCTACTAACTTCGACTTAGAGCACCTACTTTAGTCTAGGATGAATTAGGGAGAGTTGCCTCAGGAGGAGACACTGAAGCTGAGACTGAAGGGACAGAGGTCAGTGAAAGGGAGACAATCATTTCAGATATAAAATACCTCAAATCTTTAAGCAGGAGATAGAGCTACTGGTGGGGAACCTACACAGAAATCTCTTTCTAACAATGAAAGGTCACAAAGAGAAATCAAGGAAACACTCCATTTGCCATCAAATCGAAAAGAATAAAATACCTAGGAATAAACCTACCTAAGGAGGCAAAAGACCTGTACTCAGAAAACTGTAAGATACTGATGAAAGAGATAAAAGATGACACAAACAGATGGAGAGATATACCATGTCCTTGGATTGGAAGAATCAATATTGTGAAAATGATTATATTACCCAAAACAATCTACAGATTCAATGCAAACCCTATCAAACTACCAGTGATGGGGCAGGGGGCATTGAGAGATGAGAAAGATGAACTGAACCATGTTGTGGATTCTGGCTTCTATCCTGATGGCAATGGGAAGTGACATGATCAGACATGCTCTTGAGAAGGAGAACTCAGCAAGGATGTGCTAGGGCCAAAGTATTACTGTGTGCATAGACACAACCTTCCGTCCTCTTTCTAGGAGGGATGAATTTTCACTTGCTGGGTCAGCTCTCAGTCTCCCCTTCGTTGTACAAAATCCAAGCAAGGGACTAAGCTAGCAGTTCTAACCTAGAGAGGGCAATCCTGCCTCCCTTGGAACATTTGACAATGTCTGGAGACATTTTTGATTGTCACAATTGGGATATAAACAGGTGTGACTAACATCTAGTAGATAGCATCCAGGGAAGTCCCTCCACCACAAGGAATTATCCAGCTCAAAATGTCAATAGTTCCAAGGTTGAGAAACTCTGGAATAAGCTAAGAAAAACTGAAAGTCAATCTATATCTATTTATCTATATATAGTTTTTAAAGGGACAGGAGGAGAGAGAGGGAGAGATTCCAAAATGCTGTATGGGACTTCCCTGGTGGCACAGGGGTTAAGAATCTGCCTGCGAAGGCAGGGGCCACAGGTTCAAGCCCTGGTCCGGGAAGATCCCACATGCCGCAGAGCAACTAAGCCCGTGTGCCACAACTATTGAGCCTGCGCTCTAGAGCCCACGAGCCACAACTACTGAGCCCACATGCCACAACTACTGAAGCCCGCGCACCTAGAGCGCATGCTCCTCAACAAGAGAAGCCACCGCAAATAGAAACCCACGCACCGCAACAAAGAGTAGCCCCCGCTCGCCACAACTAGGGAAAGCCTGTGCCCAGCAACCAAGACCCAACACAGCCATAAATAAATAAATAAATAAATAAATAAATAAATAAATAAATAAAATTTTAAAACCACGAAAACAAAATGCTGTATGACCTTGGTAACAAAAGGAGTTTGCAGGGATTTAAAAGAGGGGAGAAGATGAAGAATAGCTGAGTGTTAAAGAGGGAACCTGAGATAAAAGGAAAGAATGGTTGATGGGAAGCTCTGCTGCACTACTAGCCTGGTGTCGACTCACTGTATATCATCACGTATATGTGGAATTTAAAAAATACAACAAAGTAATGAACATAACAAAAATGAAGCAGACTCACAGATATAGAGAACAAACTAGTAGTTACCAGTGGGAGAGAGGAGGGACAATATAGGGTGGGGCAGTGGGAGATACAAACTACTGGGGTAAGATAGGGTCAAGGATGTATTGTACAACATGGGGAATATAGCCAATATTTTGTAATAACTATATAGTTATTTTAAAGGAAAGTAACCTTTAAAAATTGCATAAAATTTTTTAAATAATTTTTTAAAGTCTAGAAAAAAAGGAAATCAATATGTATTTTTCAGATGAATCAATAAACAAACTGATGAATGAATGAAGTGCATTTCCTTTAATGAGACAGAAGAATTGAGAATTGAGACCACCTTTGTCACTATAACTTCAATATGACTGTAGACCACCATGTCAACATCTTAATTGTTTGTTCCAGGAAATCTTTTCCCAGAAAAGACAAGGCTGGAAACCAATAAATAAATTCACTTTTAGCTTCAGGAAATTCCCATTGATCAATTTATTACGGATAAAAATCTATTCACCGAAGGGTAAGCTGGGACAAAGTGAGAGAGTGGCATGGACATAAATACACTACCAAATGTAAAATAGATAGTTAGTGGGAAGCAGCCGCATAGCACAGGGAGATCAGCTCGGTGCTTTGTGACCACCTAGAGGAGTGGGATAGGGAGGGTGGGACGGAGACGCAAAAGGGAGGAGATATGGGGATATATGTATAGCTGATTCACTTTGTTATAAAGCAGAAACTAACACACAGGCTAACACAAAGGCTTTGTCAAGGTGGCATTCTCCCTCACTGAAATAAGTTGTAATAAACTTAGCTGCTGATATTTTAGGGAGTTCAACAGAATAGAATTACTTTTTAATTACTGTAGTTATTAGCTATGTGTCTTTGAATGTGACAGGACTGGGTCATATGAGATCCTAGATTTGGGGGTTTTTCTGAGTTATATTTTAGGACCTGCCTGGGATTTTGAACCAAAGCTTAAGAATCCAGCCGCAGCATATCTTAAAACATCCCTACAGAGTTCCATCCACTTATTTTAAAATATTCATAGAGTACTACTGTGTTCTACTGTTTTCTAGATCTTAGGAGTATTAGTGAACAAAAAGCTTTCAGTTTAACAAGAGGAGGGAAGAGGACAGGAGAAAGACAATAAATGGTAAACACAGAAAATAATTAAAATTATAGAATGCTAGAAAATTATATAGAGGAGGGCAAAGGGAATCCTGCAGTTGGAGGGGGCTGCAATTTTAAACAGGGTGGCCAGTGTAGACCTCACTTAGAAGGTAAATGAGGTGAAGAGAGTTAGCAATGTGATGAGGCAGAGGACACGTGCTCCAGGTAGAGGGAACCAGTACAAAAAACCAAGAGTGGGCACATGTCTGGCATGTTGGAATAACAGCCAGGAGGCCAGTGTGGTTGGAGTGGAGTGAGCAAGGGGACATGGGCTAGGAGACAAAGTCATGAAGTAACGGGGTGAGGGCAGGAGTGAAGAGAGATCACGTAAGCCTGATGTCACTGTGAGGACTTTGGGTGAAATGAGCCCCTGGAGGGTTTTGAGCAGAGGAGAGATAGGACTGGACTAACATGTTAACAGGCTCACTCTGGGGAGGCACTGGGAGCAGAAGGAAGACCACTTAGGAGGCAACTGCAACAATCCAGACAGCTCTTAGTGGCAATGAGGAACAGTGGACCAGTTCTAGGAAGATCCGAGAGGATGTCCTCACATCCTTCTGATTGACAGACGTACTAGCAAAAGAGCAGTTGAGACCCAAGCTAAGCAGGCGTTTTAACATGACTGCTGAACTGCTGGACTCATGATATAAAGGAATATCAGGGTCAATCAGACACAAGCAGTCCTTGTTCTTAAAATACAACCTCAAAGTCAAAGAGAATTGGGGAAATGATCTAAAGCTGGCATGTGATTTTAGAAAGAACATACAATTCAGGACTGGATGTTTCTGGTACAGAAAGAAACTTAAAAGACATGATTTCAGTTCACTAAGAGAACTTTTCAAAATTCCTTTATACAATTCCAAACTGTATATTAATTTTACTATAATCTCTATGGGCACCAGCTTCTTAAGAAAGTAGGGTCCCTTCAGCACGAGGGGTGGGTAGGACCCTTGAGAAGGGCCTGTTCTCTAGATGGAAGGTTCCTTAGGAGGAATCAAAATGAACATAACCGGGCTTCCCTGGCGGCGCAGTGGTTGGGTCCGCCTGCCAATGCAGGGGACGCGGGTTCGTGCCCGGGTCTGGGACGATCCCATGTGCTGCGGAGCGGCTGGGCCTGTGGGCCATGGCCACCGAGCCTGCGCGTCTAGGGCCTGTGCTCCGTGGCAGGAGAGGCCACGGCAGTGAGAGGCCCGCGTGCCGGAAAAAAAAAAAAAAGTGAACACAACCAAGCTCAGCATGGCAGTACCTCCAGATGCACAGGAAAATTACACTGGCCCCTATGGAAAGAGGAGAAAAGATAGGTGTTTACCTGTAACCAGAATAATCTAATTATATATTAGATCTCTCTTTTGTGGAGGTCTACAACTGGGAAGAAGGAAACAAAATTATTAATTTTTCACTTGGACAAAATGTTTCACTTCCTCTCCCCTTGTCCCAGCATTGAAGGGGGAGCAGCCTTTTACTCTGGGTTGTCTCTGGGGCTCTCCTGGACTCCAGAGACAATGCAAAATGGAGGGAACATAAAAACAGCCCCAGAGATTAGGTCCATGTTTTTTTTTTTTTTTTAAAAAAAAAAAAAGGGCTGAAAGGGCAGAGAGAGGGAGAGAGAGAAGTCACTGAGGTCAGAGGGTAACAAGGATAGAGTACCAGTCACCCTGGGTATTCTTTCAAAATGCGAGGAGTGCTGCTATTGTTTATAAACTGGAAAGCTTGTAATATTCTTTATGATATATAGGAAAAGATTACTTTTCAATTACTTTGGCTGCTGGAAGTATTTCATTGACTGTGACCTAATCACCATCATAATTAGATCAGAGATAAACAGGTGATCGATTAAGCCCAGCCAATTACAGTCCTTCTTAGAACCATCCAATGAACCTAATAGGGAAACGTGTTTTAGTCTGTTGAGGTTGCAAAGATGGGAGGATATGATTCTGGGTTGGCTGACAGCCCTAACTTCTTACAGAATACAACCAAAAAAGGAACAAAGGCCAAGAAGCTGCAGGGAAAAAATGAAAGAAGTGCAATGAGAATGTTTGAATCCCTGGATCCAGCTATGCCTGAAGTCAATGCAATCCTGAAATCCTCAATTGTACAAATCACTAGATCCCCCTTTTTGCTTAAACTAATTTGAAATGGGTTCCAGTTACTTATGCAGTCCATTAAACTTCCCAACCCTTCTTTTAAATGAACTGTAAATCCTCAAGCTTGATACAGTAATCTCAGACTCAGAGGTTCAACTCTCAAGGACATGGGATTCCAGATTCACTCTCCCCACATTTTGGTAGCCCTAAATCCAACTCTGTACCCTCTCAGTTCACGAAAGACAATAGGGTATAATAGAAAAATGCCTAGATAAAGACTAAGGGGCTTTAGGTACTAGTTCCAGGATGCACTTTAGGTACTTTTCCCAGGATGCACACCTGCTGATTCGTTCTGGCCAAGCCACATAACCTCTCTATCCTTCAGCTTCGTCATCTGAAAAATGAAGGGATCTCAAGGATCCTGTCCACCACTGATACGGTGCTTTCACCCTAAAAATATGCAGGCAGCCACCAGGGCTAAAGTACTGGGAAACTTCTCCCCATCACCAAAGCCACCTTTCTGATTTTTTTAACAATACCAAAAAAAATTTAACCTCAATAAAATATAATCAACTGGGAAAAATTAAATCCTTACTAAAGAAGTAATTGTCCAAACTTCTCATTCTAACAAAGTAAGAGAGAAACTTGAGATGTGATCCCACCCGAAGAGAAATACCAAAATTGATAGTTATTCCTTCTAAGACAGCAACTGGTGAATTTTTTCAAACTTTCAAGGAACAAATAATTTCCATATTAGATAAACTACTCAAGAACATAGGGAAAAAATGTTAATTTACACTACCAAGAATAATATGATTCTGATCTTAAAACCTATCTAGCTCTGTGTATGTATAAAATATTCCTTATTAATGTAGATACAAAAGTCCTAAATGAAACTAGCACATAGTACTTAAAATACTTTAAAAATCACACCACAACAAATAGGCCTTCACCTGGGATCCTTCAGCCTAAGAACTTTTGTTAATAGAAACACCATATCAGTAAGCAAAGTAAGAAAAACCGATGAGAATTTTAATTGATATTAAAACATCATTTAATAAATCACAACTTTCATTCCCATAACATTTTTAAAGGGAAATAGAAGCTCTCTCAACATTAGGAAAAGTATCACCATAGCGAAGAAACACAGTGCCATCACTGGAGAAACTCTTTAGGCATTCCTACAGACAGTAGAAACAAAGATTTAATACTGTTTTGAAGTTTGCCTATTGCATAAGAACCAACAAAAAGTTTTTCAAAAAATAAATAGTGACACTAAAGGGATAAAAACATTACTATTTGTCTTAAGATTATAGTACGAAAATTGAAATGACCAATAATTTTTCGTAATTCTTACAATAAAAGAGTAAGTGGTCTGAATACAAATATATTTACTTCATATAAATATATATATTTCATAACATTACAAAAGATAAAGTACATATGAATAAACTTAATAAGGGTCATAAAAGACACTAAAATTAGAGAAATACCTGACAAAATATATTATTCACTTCATTTAACTATTTAATTTAATCAATCTGTCCCCAGTGAATTTGCAGATTGAGTGCACCTCATAGATGATTCTTTTTAGAAATAAAAGAGAAAATAGTGCTAGCAATAAAATGGGGGGAAAGAATCAGATAAGCATATCAAATATCATTCTGAAAAATCAATTTTGGATTTAGGGTAGCAGTCTCCCTATCTAGAACACAAAGCAGGAGAGCTTGATGCAAGATATAGCACAAACAATCAGGCTGAGAGGAAAGTAGCTTCCCAAAAGAACACCAATTTTATATGGGAAATAAGATGAAGACTGAATCAAGACTGAACAATGAAGAAAAACCATTTAAATAAATTGATCTTTGGAGAACCAAAAAAGTGATGACAAAAATGCTTGACAGATTCAACTACATTAGCCAAAAACTTGATGAAAACTCACAAAACCAAAATTTAAAAGGCAAGCAATAAAATGGAGTAAATATTTGCATCAACTAAGAGAGTTAATAGCTCTAATGTATAATTATACTAAGTAAGAATCCACCACGTGAGACTCATGGAGAAAATAAACCCAGTAAACACTTTTAACCCTGCCTAATAATTAAAGTCATAACAGAGTGTAATAATGCTACGCTGAACATTTTAACATTAAAAGATCCAGTACTGGCAAGATCGTGGGGAATATTTTATCAGCCTTTTGCTGAGGCATTATACTTGGTTTATTTACAAAAAGCAATTCAGAAGTGCACATAAAATGCCATAAAAACTGTTACATTCTTTTGATCCAGCAAGCCAAATATTCAAAGACATCCACACTGAAATAGTACCTATAACCAGTGAAAATTTTTATAAACAACTGCAGTGACGAAAAGTAGAAGTGTGGCTGGGGAAATCAGAGCACTCAATGAGATTAACAATAAAAATCAGGAGGCTTATAATCACATAGGCACACTTTTAATAACATTATGTTAAATTTAAAAGCTCAAAACCCTAAATTTTAGGTATATTATAAAAGCAATTATATGATAAATAATGTGAACACAGCATAACAGATGAGAAGGGAACATGGAAACAATTTTTAAAATTCTACCATAATGTTAAAATTGTGAATGATTTAAACACCCATAATATCATTAGAGCATATTAATAACACATTAAAAGTGGGGGGAAGAAGGATTTTTGTAAAGTACCCCGTAGGCAGTATTGAAACAGGTAAGAATTTTTTTAAAATTTCCCCAGAATGATGTGTCTTATTTGATTCTACAAATCTAAATGGATAACAGAGACTCACCCAGAATGAAAAGCTGTGGAAAAAGCCTTTGAACTGGTTAATCCCATATCTGCCAAGTTTACCTCTGGAGTCCAGGACATACACCTGCTCTTATTAGGGGCCCCACCTGTTCATATGGAATTCCTGTGCCTCTTTTGATTGTTGAACTGATCACTACCAAGCAGTTGCTTTCACAAAGGCAGGGGGAAGCCCACAGCCTGACAATGTCTCAAGGACTCCAATTTTCTCTCTAACTGAGGGAACATGGCCCAAGCATTACAGACCCAAGAGCATGACTCTTCACACCCTTTAAAAGAAGAAAGGTCAGCCAAGTAACGATAGGTATGTGCCATTCTCACACACAGGACTTCTATAATGTCCAGCAAAGAAATGTTGGTACTCCATTCAAAAAACAGATTTAAAGGGAAAATTTGTCTTACATCCATGAATTGCCACCCAGAGCCCATGCTGAAGGAACATGCCCCCGGTGTGTCCAGGAAGCTCTGTTCTATGAACTCGAGTCCTGTCTTCAGTCCTAGGGTCTGCAAGAGATCCACTTTCTATCAACCAAGACTAGTAGGTGACTTTTGACAAAAATAAGAAGACAAGCAACCAGTTTGCTCTCCTTTCTCTCCCTCCCTCTCCCTCCCTCTCACCTCGCACCTCTGAGAGTGTGCCTTCTTCTGATTTTGATGTTGATAGTGTCCATAAGCACCAAAGAGCAAAACTCTGCCAAGGGGGGAATCAGAAAAACAGCAGTTGATTCAGAAAGAGAACCAGAGTGCCTTCCAGAGTGGACCACTCCCAGGAGCACCCACACAAGAAGACATTCAGTTAAGTCAGCCATGCCCATCATTAAACTATCTAAGCTAGGGAGAAAACAAAGATGATGCTTTGAAATTCATTCATAGGATTTCAAGACAAAGCTGGTTTTACCTAACTTTACAACAGCCAGTTTCCACTGAACCATGTCACAGCTCCACAAGAAAGGCCAAATGGCTCATTATGTGAAAAGTTCCAATGACTGTTTTTTAATGTTTAGCAGCGGTTTGCTTGGCTTGGCCACTGCAACAAATATTGCTGAACTGTTTAACTTACGAGAGACATTTAAAAGCTAAAAAGCCCAAATTCTAAATATGTAATTCATAAAACAGCATATTTTCTTTAATTCATTTTCTCAAAGTTTACAATATCTGTACTAATTCTCTGTAACTAGATATGTTCTGGATACATTCTCAGAGAATCTGTGCAGAATAAAAATTTGAAACATCTTAAAACTAACTAAAAACATCTTTCTAGTATGCTGCAAGGCAAATGCTTTTTAGATGTTTTGCATTTTTATGCTAAACAGTGCAGCTGCGATTGATAAAAAGCAATCAAGCTAATTTAAGTCAATCAACTCCAGGAGGTTCTCACCACTTGGATAAAAATGTTCTCTCACTCCTTAGAAAATAAATAAAGATTTAACAGAGTGAGTGTATTTTCTTGACTCTGCTTTCTTGCCATTCCAAAGGCAGCATATAACCAAGATCATGTTAAGCAATTTCTGTCACTACTTTAAAGTATAATGCAAACTTTTAAGTCATGTTTAATTAAGTAATCCTGGGCAATAGCATATTAGCAAAGAGTAAAAGGCCTTGAATGAGAGAATCACACACACACACACGCACACACACTCACACACATGCATGCACCCACACACACACACACACACACACACAATTGCTGTTAGAGAAGCTATCAATTCCTCTTTAGTCTCTAAGGAGACTATCACGTTAAACAATTTAGTTCTGGATGGTTGTTATTACTAAAAGATGATCCTGGAGTTTTAAAATCACAATTTGAAATATGTAAGTTCAGCGATAAACTGGAAAGCAGAGTTCATGCATTTAGCTAACTACATACATTATAAAGAAAACCAGGAGGGATGGTTACAAAGTACTCTACCATGATAAGGATAATACATGTTTAAGATCTGGGGCAGGAAGGGGAGGAGAGAAACTAAATTTCCCATTTCCACTAGAAGGTCAACATGCCACTCCTCTGACTGCAAAATTCTAAGATTCCTGCAAACATGACCTAACAAATAAACCTGAGCAGTATCTGATAAAGGCCCATCATCAGAGATATTAGCTACCTGGGCAGGAAAACAGACCAAAACCATTTGTTCTTTTAGGGAAGTGGTCCCCAAAGAGGCAATATGAAAAATCAGGAAAAGCTTCTCTGGCTCTCGTGTATAAAACCCTGAACAAGTTACGCAGCAACTCCAAAAATATGTCTCTCCATCTTCTAGATGAGGGTGTTAATATCCTTTTTGAGAATTAAACGACTTGACAGGGCCCACCATACAAGCTCCAGTTCATAGGAGACATCAGCTGCTGTACTAGTGTCTTGTGTGAATATGAGTTTTCTTTCTTAACTTCTTGAATATAGGAAGAAGGGGTGCATTTAGGAAAAGGTGATTATAAATGAAGGAATGAAGTTGAGAACATTACTTTGCAAAGCTTCTATGAAAGCAGTCACGTGAGTAATGTTGAAAAGATGAATTGGGTGATTTCATGGTGTTTCAGTCCGCCAGTCTCCTCTAGCCATAAGAAGGCCTCATCCCTGGTGCTGAGCAAGCAGGTAAAAAGATGCCTTCGTGTAGCAGGCCTCTGTGATGTAACACCCACCTACTGAAGCTCTACATGCTTTGCAGTGGTGTGATGTATGTGTGTGTATGTGTGTCTGTATGTATGTGTGTATGTATTAGAAATAACAGAATTTCTGCAAATTCCTGAAGGACACAATTTCCTTGCATAATCAAGGACATAACTGTATTAATCATGCCTTTTTATTTTCTGTATTATGATGCTTTGACATGTGTGGCCTTGCTGACCCCGAAGAGACTTCCCCTCCCAGGGCTGACCAATTCCTAGAGATAGTCAAGGGCTCACCTATAGGTATGCCTTTCATATGCAAACCAATCAATCCAGAGCCCACACCCCCACCATGGCCTACATCAGAATCTCACGCTCAGGGTCGCTATCACCCAAAGGTCAGGTACCAGAAAACTAGGGACAGCCCATACGCTCCAGAGCCTGCTGAAAATATTCAAACTAGCCAATCCTAAACGTGCTTACCCTGCCTCAACCATTCCTTCCCGTGGAAACCACAATAAAGGCTCTTGCCCATGTTTTCCCCTCCCTCCCTCTACTTTCTGACCAGCTCTAATGCTTCCTTGCGTGGCCCCGCCATGGTGTGGCATATCCCCTCCTCTTGGGAACTGAGTACAAACTATCTTTTCAACGGCAGTCTTCTGATCTGTTGGCCTCACCAGACCTGAATAAAATAAAATCTACATTTTAAAATAATAAGGAAGCCATGCTTCACTCTATTTTACCTTCACCTAAGTAAGTGTGGTCCAGGAGCCTGGCTTTATGATCAAGGAGAACATTTATGATCAAGGACCTGTTTTCTGCCATGGAATTACAAGTGTAAGAGCAGATGTATCTCTAGTATTGAACCTGGGAGGGACAACTTGTCCTGCCAGTAATGTGGAGTCAAGGCACTAATGTCTTGAGAGCAGAATAGCAAGCCTTTATATCTTCCTGCAGGAGAAGGGGATCACTTTGCAGCCTCCAGGAATGGCAGGCATCCACAGAAGGAACAGTTGCACATTCATTGGGATACCACCACATACTCGCAGTCATGTGTTCCAGAAATACTTTTTTCAATATTCATAAAGTCAGACTCTCCACATCTTTCCATTTGCCCTCCCATTTCCAGTCACCCAACCCCACGAAGAATTCCCTGAACATACGCGACTCTCTTGTCTCCATGTTTTCGCTCACACTGTTTCCTCAGCCTGGAAACGCCATTCCCTCTCCTGGTCATTTTGCCCATCAGCATTCTATTATCCCTCAAGTTCCAGTTTGCCTCCATAGTGGAGCCTTCCCAACACCCCCTAGCCTGAAGGAATTATTCTTCTCCTCTCCAATACCTCTTTCATGTTTGCCTGTTTGTACTTTCCTGGGGACCATGTTTCTCTCTACTATAGATTACATCTATTAATAGTTAAGACATTATTGAGTGGTCTGTATGTGACAGGCACTGTGCTAAATGTTTTACATGCATCTTATCTGTGGATTCTTATGCTAACCCTTTAAGGCAGGTATTCCCATCATCCTGTTTTACAGTTAGGAAAACTAAAGTTCTGAAAAGTTAGGCAAATTGCCCAAGATCCCAATATTAGTCAAGTGACAGAGCCTGGACTGGAACTTGAGTCCCCAGACACAAAGCCTGAGCTCTTAATAGCTGATGCCGCCTCCTCCAGGGCTACATACTGCCTAGAAGGGGAAGACTGCCTCAGGCATTTGCAGATGCTCTCACTATGCTCAGCTCAGTGCTCACTCACCTGAGAAACTGAATAAATAATTCTAGTTATGTTTGAAAACCATAAATTCATCCATTGTGCTTTGTCACTTATTTGGTAGCGAGCCATTGCCTGGATTCTCCTTGTCAATATGAACTTGAAATAATCCCTTAGAAGGGAACTTGGCCTCCATTCCATACAGGTAGCTGCTAAGACAAGACAACTGGTCCGTCCAATGGACATCTTCGTCCTTATTGGATATTCCCTGCCTAGTCATGAGACCTTGGGCCAGCCTCAGTTTCTGCACCTGTAAATCAGGTTAATAAGAGGACCCCCTCACAGGGGTGCTATGAAAATGGCATGATGTGTGTAGCATGAAGACTGCCACATATAAAGTGCTCAGTAAGCTATTCAAAACCAAAAATGGAGGAGGAAGAGAAATGATAGGTGTAACTCACTAAATCTACCGGAAAAACACACTAAATGAGTGCCTACTCTGCAAGGGGCTCTTCCTAGTCTACTCGGTTTTGTCACTTTAGCATCTAATGAGCAATCCAAAAGCTCAACCTAGGTCAGAGGAAGGAGAGGTCACAAAAGCAATGAGAACAAGCCTCTCTAAGACAACGGGGTTTGGAGATGAGCAGACTGTACACATTGGGAAAGAAAAGGCAAGACTACTCTGAGCAGAGGAAATGCAACAGAGAAGCTGTCCCTAGGACAAGGAATGGGCCAGCCTGGCCAAGAGGTGACTGAAGCTGACATTTTAACCACTCTACCCTGATTACTCGTGGCACGTGGGATGGTACAGTAATGGAAAGTATGTTCAAGGTTTTGGTGTTAGAAGGGCTGCAGTTAGAATCTCAGCTCTACCACTTCAGAGCAGAGCAAGTTACTCACTGCTCTAGGTATCAGCTTCCTCATCTGTAAAATGGGATGGTTTTATAAGGACCTAGTACTTATGTGAGCACCATGTTTGGGCAGAGTAAATGGTAGTGTTTGTTACTAATAAGAGCAGGGTCTATAAAATGGGGATACTTCTCCTTCACAGGACCACTGTAAGAGTTCAAGATGATGACACACAAAGTCCCCAGCACAATACCTTAAACACCATAGATGAGCACTAAATGTAAAGCGTTACTGTTAGTAGTGGCAGTAATAATACTGATATAACATACACAAGGCTTAGCAATTAGAGCAGGGGTTTCTAAGAGCAGAAAACCAAAAAGATAGTATTAAGAAAAATAACAAATAGCAGAAGCAGTATATGACATGCCAAGCACCAAGCTAGGTCCTTTCCATGAACAAATGTGTTCCTTTACATAGCCCCATGTGTAGGCAGTATAATTTCCAGTTTCCCATTAAAGAGGCTCCCACCAATACCGTTAAACAGGGATTGGTAATTTTTTTTCTTTGGTAAAGAGCCAGGTAGTAAATATTTTTGGCTTTGCAGGCTGTGTAGCCCCTTTCACTACTAATCAATTCTTCCATTGTAGTGGGAAAGCAGCCATAGACAATATGTAAATGAATGTGCATGGCTGTATTCCAATAAAAATTGATTTACCAAAGCAGGCATATACAAGATCTGGCCTATAGGTCATAATTTGTCGATCTGTGCCTTAAGCCATTGCAATTTTGAGGTTGTTACTGCAGCATGACCTAGACTATACTATCTAACTACTACTACACTTGACAAAGGGAATTTTGTTAGAGAGCTGCAGAGAATTAACAGTACTTTTGTGTCTCTCCTTGAAAATATTTGTTAAAACGGGACCATGTAAAATTGACTTGGGCTCAGATCATTATTCAATCTGGTTAAATAATAGCAGTGTGATTTCAATACCTTGGAAAGGAAGTACACATTGGCCTTTTGGACAGAAACACTATTCCATCCCTTTCTTACCTGGTTTACTCCAACTCACCTTCCAGATCTCAGATGAAGCATCTCTTCCTCCAGGAAGCCCAGCCTAGAATCACCTTTCACTGGGCAGAGCACTTAACCTCCTTTTCTCATTATAATTGTATTACTGAGACTATTTGATTAATATCTTTCTCTTGCACTGGACAGTGAGCTCCAGGAATGCCAGAGCCATGTCTGATTTTGTTCACTGTGGCATCCCCAACACCTGATTCAGTGTCTGGTAGGTGCATAGTTGGCACTCAATAAGGATTTGTTGTACTGTAAAGCAATTAAGACAGATCATTGGTAGTCACCTTTTCCTGGTGACTCACAGAGCTGCCATCACCCATCCAAGGTAACAAAATTATTATGCAACAGAGCTATAATTCAACCTAGATGCAGCTGATACTCAAGTCTGGATCTTAAACAGAACACTCCACTGCCTCCTAGTGATCTGGGGATGACACTTGTGGGAAATAAGCCTACCAAAGATAAGATCACCTCAGTCAAAACGTAGGGAAGTATGGAAGAAGTTGTGTGATAACCCTCAAAATAAGAAAGCTCGAAATTTTTCTTTGGTTTACTAAGAAATTCCAAGTGATGTCTAACACATGTCTTCTGCTTGACTGCACACTATTGCAAAATAATTTTCAAATTGGTTGCCAGCACTAAAAAAACAGAGATTCCACCAAAAAGTCTGGATTTCCTGCTTCTCTTCAAGTCAGAAGATCTGGCAACACTGGATTCCTAGTTCCTGAGGGCAAGAATCAGCTTCAGATTGGGCCTCTGCTCTCTAGTTACAACAGTTTCCACTCAGCTGGCTTCCCTGAGTTACAACACCTGTCTGGATCCCATCACGTTGATATGGGAACCCCTGGGTTATATGGACTCAGTGGAAGGAAAGAGGGCTACAAGCTGAGTAGAAAGTAGGAGAGAGTGATTGTTTCCTTTCCTTTGGAAAGGATATTGAAAAGAAAGAAGGAAGGAATTAAGAGACTGAGGAAGGCAGAGAAGGAAAAAGGAAAGAAACTATAATCTTGAAATTAGAAGCCAAAATAGAAATATTGACGAGGTGGGAGGTTTTCACCTTGGTTGTAATTTTGTAATTGTCCAAATAAAGGATGGGAACAGGGAGAGAAAGCAGTTCCTGGAGTACATGGCAGTGATGGAGGGAATATCCACAGCAATTCCCATTAGAATTATCTGATTTAGTATCGTATGATGCAAGCACTTCTGAATACCTGAGGAGAGTTATCCGTGTGCAAAACTCTTAGCAACTATTTCATCCAACCCCTCCACATCTGGCATTTAAGAGCAAACTACCCTGTAAAAGCAAACTACTCTGTAAACAGGTGTCCACCGTTTTGTTTGCCAGGCCCTCTGGTAACCTTAGGAGTTAACCTAAGACCTTCAGGACCTTTAGGTCTATTTTAGAGTCAAGGCTGGCCAGTGAATTTAACAATCATGATACTTCATAAGTATCACGAAGGAAGCTTGTTTCAGTTCCTGGTAGTAAAAGTACTGACAAATCCAAAATGGAAAGCAAAAATAAACCCAGAATCACACAGCTGAAAGAGCAGGGAAGTCAGGCCAACGCTGGGTTGAAATCCTACACTACCACTTTTTAGCTGTATGTCTCTGGGACATTTACTTTACTTCTCTGGGCCACAGTTTTCTCACCTGAAAAATGAGGACAGCACCTCATTTTGCAGGATTTCTGTAACAATTTACTAAGACAAGGTCTGTAAAGTCCCTAGAACACACACATTACTCTTTCCCAGCCCTCCATTCTCCCTGAAACAGGCACAGACAGGTTAACCATTTGCATTGTATTATTGTCTTTACTTTTGAGAGTATTCACAAGATATATATAGTATGATGACACCAGTTAGAACACTCACTGGTTTTCAGCAAGTACAATGTCTTTCTCTAAAACAAAGGTGGATTACTTCAAAGATACCCAGAGTTTCCACGAACCTATCTACAGAACGCACACAAATTGTGAGTGCCCTATGACTTAGGTTTTTATATGAATTTTCAAAAACACAAAGGCTCCAACTTTCAAAGATCAAACATCCAGGCATTCAGTGCAGTTAAATATTTTTCCTTCTGAAGAAATAGTTATTACTTCTTAAAAGGCTGAACTTTGAAGATACTGTTTATCCTTTGCATGTTTAATTAAAACCCTTAAATTTAATTCAGAAATTCTCATTAAACCTGTCTCTTTAGAAGTTTATTTTAGCAAAGTTAATATTTTCTTTTACTAGGTGTTAATATAAATAGGGTAGTTTACTTCAAGTTTTTCTTGAGGATACTGCAATGTTTGAGGCTTACCCTGCCCAGCAGTTCTAATTCCTCCCTGCAGCAACAGAGGAAAATTGCTGCCACATGTGCCTGACTTGCAATCCACACAAGCTCCATGGACTCCGCCTGCAGCTCAGCCCAACCCTAGGGCTGAGATGTACTGCACAGCCACCAAATTACAAAGGACTTCACCAAGATCACTTTGGTTTTGCCCAAATGGGTGAAAGGTTGCATGGTAGCACAGGCCAGCTCTCAAAAATATTTCTGTAGTAGCAGAATTATTGGAAACAATAATTTGAAATTTATTTATTTATTGAAACAACAATAAACAGAAATTTTGGAAAGAAATTTTGGAAACAACTTAACTGTTCATCTATAGGAGAAAGAGTGACTAAAGCATGGTAAGTGGAGTAATGGGCAACTGTTGACAGTGAGGCAGGTGTGTGTGTACTGACATAGAAGGACCTCTAAGAAACAGTAAGTGAAAAAGGGAAGTTACTGTTTTTACCTTATTTTTTTGGTAAAGTTATTGTTTTTAATATCCCATATAATCTCATTTATGTTTGGAAAATCCCCACAATATCAATATATGTATATATTTGATAAGTATGTAACTACTTAGAAAATACATGGAAGGGTACACCCCCAAAATAAGGGTGGTTACCCCTGGGGAGAGGACACAACTTCACTGCGTTCAGAAGACTGAAGAGGAATTTATTCTACATGTTAAATTTTTTTATTCTACTTTTCAAAATCACAATACAAATACATTTTTGCATTATGTCATAATTTAAAAATAAATAAAAATCCATTTAGAAGAAAGATGGGCCCTCCAACATGAAAGAAATTCACTCATCTTATTTTGGCTCCTTCAGGTTAAATGAGTGGACAACTTTGGATTATTCCAGGTAGAGAGGGCTTGTGGTGGGGAGGCGGGAGCAAAAGAAGGACCAGAAAACTGTGGGCAACAGTACAGCCAGGTCTGGGAGAGAACAGAAATTCCCTTTCTGATATCCCAGGAGACCAGGTGGCTCAGAAGCGACACCAGAACGCCTATTGGATTTATAATTCGATCTCTCTTTTGCCACTGCTTCTGCTACTGTTACCCCCACCCTCCTTTCTCTCCACATCATGACTTCTGCTGCTTCTTGGGTTCGGCTGCCACATGGCTTCTGCTAAGTACCTTTTCTTTAGCCCTCTCTCAACTTCTCTGTCACTCTATGGGCTTTGTTTCTTTATACCTTGAGTCCAAACACCCCAAGAGAACACAAAGCATATTTAATGAACTCATCTACCATTCCATATGCTTTTCCTATCCCATTTAATCCTTGGAATAGCTCTCTGGAATTCAAAGAGTTACATGACTTGCCCATCCACCTTAGTCCTAAAACCTCAGAATTTGTCCTTGATTCCTCTCCTTCCTCACACTCTCGCTCCATATCCAATTCCTCCACATATCCTGACAACTATCCCTCCAAAATGGATGGGAAAACCATCCTCTTCTCTCTATCTCCACATGCTCTCTAGCCCACCATCACTCCTCACTAGCATGTCTGCAGTGACCTCTCAGCCTCCTCTCTGGCACAATACAGGCCATTCACCACAGAGCAGCCACAGTGGTCTATCAGGAATGCAAATCAGATCACCTGCTGCCTTGCTTAAATCCTTCTAGTGCCTTCCCACTGCACTGTGAACACAATCTTATTATTTCCTTACTGTGGTCCACAAGACCCTCCTTGGCCTGGCCTCTGCCCATCTTTCCAAGTTCACCTTCTCCCACTCTCCTCAGGCCTCACTGGCTTTCTCTTTGCTCTGTGTACATAAAAGCTCATTCCTGCCTGAGGCCTGGGCACTCACTCCTCCCTCCACCTGGAATCATTACCTGATCTACTGTACTGGCCATTAGATGGTCCTTTTCATATTTGATTTCTCCACACTTTCTCCTGAAAAAAAAACACACACTAGAAAAGCGCCCTGAGAGCAGGGATTTTTGCCTGTTTTTTTTCACTGCTCCATCCCTAGTACTTAGGGTAATGCCAGGTTCATTGAAGACATCAATGAGTATTTGTTGAATAAATGAATGAATGAGCAAATTCAGCTGACACAGAGCTAGGAAGACACAAACCTAGGACTCTAAACCAGGCTTGCCTCTGATCCCCAAACTGATGAACTCAATCACTACGCCATACAGTCCCAGCTACCCATCCCACCCACCCACCCACCCATGTCTCTCTCTCACACACACATACACACACACACACACCAAATGGCACTCCGGCCACAGTTACTCACTGTGCCTTCTACAGGCCACACTTTCACCATCTGTATTATATCTTATGATTCAAATACCCTTTTTCGCCACACCTTTTCCATCATAGCAAACACTTTTCATACTCAGGGTCCATCTGAAAGTCTCCTCCTCTTTAATGCCTATCTGGACTCCCTCCCCAACAAGCACATTAATTCCCAGGGTTTCACAGTTCTTTGTTTCTGCCTTTATTATTGAATGTGTTCCATTATGCTGTTTTTGGTTCTGCGTCTACACATGGGGAGATCCTAAAGTCATCTAACTTACTCTGAAGTTTCCCAGTCAATATGTATTACAGATAATTACTAAAAGCAATTCTAACTATGGTTACTTTGCCCATATAAAAGTTCTATAAAATAAGAAAGTCCATCAGAATCAGGTAGCATCAACTTCATAGGATTGATATGAGGATTATTTGGCATCACAGATGGGCTTCATACCTGGTAAATGTTCAATGAAGATGGTATGCTACTATTGTTTCAGTTAGTGGTATATAAGACTTGCTGTTGGCAATCACTAATCATTAGAGAAATGCAAATCAAAACTACAATGAGGTATCACCTCACACCAGTCAGAATGGCCATCATCAAAAAATGTACAGACAATAAATGCTGGAGAGGGTGTGGAGAAAAGGGAACCCTCTTGCACTGTTGGTGGGAATGTAAATTGATACAGCCACTATGGAGAACAGTATGGAGGTTCCTTAAAAAACACAAAATACAACTACCATACGACCCAGCAATACCACTACTGGGCATATACCCCGAGAAAACCATAATTCAAAACGAGTCATGTATCACAATGTTCACTGCAGCTCTATTTACAATAGCCAGGACATGGAAGCAACCTAGGTGTCCATCGACAGATGACTGGATAAAGAAGATGTGGCACATATATACAATGTAATATTACTCAGCCATAAAAAGAAACGAAACTGAGTTATGTGTAGTGAGGTGGATGGACCTAGAGACTGTCATACAGAGCGAAGTAAGTCAGAAAGAGAAAAACAAATACCATATGCTAACAGATATATATGGAATCTTAAAAAAAAAAGAAGGTTCTGAAGAACCTAGGGGCAGGACAGGAATAACGACACATACGTAGAGAGTGGACTTGAGGAAATGGGGAGGGAGAAGGGTATCTGGGATGAAGGGAGAGAGTGGCATGGACATATATACACTACCAAATGTAAAATAGCTAGTGGGAAGCAGCCGCACAGCACAGGGAGATCAGCTCAGTGCTTTGTGTCCACCTAGAGGGGTGGGATAGGGAGGGTGGGAGGGAGGGAGACGCAAGAGGGAAGAGATATGGGGATATATGTATACGTATAGCTGAGTCACTTTGTTATACAACAGAACCTAACTAACCATTGTAAAGCAATTATACTCCAATAAAGATGCTAAAAAAAAAAAAAGACTTCCTGTTGGCAAAATGTGTCAAATTGCATTGATGCCATAAGTAACTTCATTCCACTGATTTTTTTACAATTGTAAGCACCTAAGGGAAAATCACTCTAACTTTGTTAATCATCAGCATAAAGCACTAGCCTGCCAATAAATACAAGAACCATGTTCTTCAGAAATCTTCCTTTTTTTTTTTGCGGTACGCGGGCCTCTCACTGCTGTGGCCTCTCCCGTTGCGGAGCACAGGCTCCGGACGCACAGACTCAGTGGCCATCGCTCACGGGCCCAGTCGCTCCACGGCATGTGAGATCTTCCCGGACCGGGGCACGAACCCACGTCCCCTGCATTGGAAGGCGACTCTCAACCACTGCGCCACCAGGGAAGCCCAAATCTTCCTAATTTGAATTACAAATTTCAGCTTGCAGATAGTACAATGCCCAGGATAAGGCGTTGTGTAATAATTTCTCTCTAAAAGACTGGCATTATAGCAAAGTATTATAAAAATGAAAATAAATGCAAAGCTGAATTCACTTTCCCACAGTGGTCAGTCAATGCAAAATCTTGGGCTCTGAAACATTCCTAAAACTTTGTAAGATTCTTTGAGATAAACCCATAGTGGCTAAAGAGAGAGAGTTGAGCAAAACTAGACATTGCAACAGGAAAAAAATATATAAGACAAGATAGCTCCATCCTCAACAAACTTACAGTCAAATTAGAGAACAATTCTGGAAACTCAATGTTAATTACTGTGCTGAGAGACAAGAGAAAAAGTGATCGAGGCCACATCACCCAGGGATTATGAGCACAAATAGATGTCTGCCAGTACTTAAAGATATGTGGAAAAATGAAGATGAGAAATATGTCCAAAAGGAAAGAAAGAATTGAAAATGAGCTTGCCAGGAACTTACCTATACAAGTCCCATAACTGGACAAAAGAAATATTTTCAAATCGCCCATGTCCTAATTTTCTCTCAAATCTTCACAAATTAATGATCATCCTTTCTTTTTTATGTTTGCAAATCCACTCTACGGTACATTAAGATTTTTTTTTTTTTTGGTGGTACGCGGGCCTCTCCCATTGCGGGACGCGCAGGCTCAGCGGCCATGGCTCAGGGGCCTAGTCGCTCCGCGAGGAGCATGTGGGATCTTCCCGGACCGAGGCACGAACCCGTGTCTCCTGCATCGGCAGGCGGACTCTCAACCACTGCGCCACCAGGGAAGCCCACATTAAGATTTTTTTGAAACCAGAACCATTTTATTATTAGACTCAACAGACATAAGATCACATTTCAATAATCTAATCGAACATATAATAGGAAAAAAGAATTGTTGCAAAAACTATACGTTATTCACTGAAATTTTGCACGTAGGTAATTAACATAGGAAATATTATTACAATTGTAACTTTTTGTTCTCCAACTTTCACCAAACAAAGGTTATTACTGAAGTAATAATCCCCATACTAAACTCCTGTATGCACATTTTTGAATCAATTCTGTGTTTGTCAATAATGTTTTTAAGTACATTAAGATATCTTGATAATGATCTTAACTCTATTGTATTTCATCCAACATGTGGTATTACTTTAAAATTCACTTTCTAGAAAAAGACTAGAGAAAACTGGCTTACTTCTTCTAGACTGGGATTTAGATAAAGTCAATTCACAAAACACACTGGCACACTCTAGCAAGTCAATATTGAAAGTGCTTCTCCTTTTGTAGTATCCAAGAAGATTCCAAAAAAATCAGCATGGAGAAAGAATAAAATTAACAAGGTTTTACTACCTGTATTTCATCTTTTATATACTTTCTCTTTCTTAAATATGTAAGATAAATATCTAGGATTCCTCGAGTCAGACTTCTGTTTTACTAATCGGAAAACAGCCTGATTGTAAGAGTAACTGAAGAATCCAAGCAGGCAAAATAAAGTCTTCTAAACTTCTAGACTGAGAGTAAAATAGAAATTAGATCCTCTGATGACTGATACCCATCATTGTGGGTAAAAGAAATGATGTCAAGCAAAAATCATGTGGCCGTGGTCTGTGCCTGGCAGCCCAAGCCATTTCCAAGGAAGTTATCAAGGACTGACCCTGCCTAAATGAAGTGAGTCATCAGCAGGTCCCTGACAGCCAGCTGCAAAGTCTTACAAGGACTGGGTAGATTGAAAAAAGATTTCGAAAAGCTTCAACATAAAAAGCCCAACTGATTCGGCTTCCCTATCAGATTTCCCAATGCTTTCTTCTAGGTCTTTTACATCCAAATTACACTCTCATAAAAACAAAGACTTAGAAAAACTACAAAAGGTTAAAACAAGACTTTTTCCCTCTGAAGAGTATACTTTGGTTGATTCGATAAAAGGTCTGAAATCATCTTCAAGGTCACCAACGAATTTAGAATAATTTAGCTGCAACAGTATCTGTATAAATGAGAACATAAAGTCCCAAGATAGGTAGATGGGAGACATGTTGTGGCATCTTCATGTCACTGGGAATGAAATTCAAAGCGCCTATGCAAGTCACTGACGTTTATTTTTATTTTGTTTTCAATGTTTTCTTACGTAAATATCAAACATACAAAAGTACAGAAAATAATATAATGAATCTCCATGTACTCATTTCCCACTTCAACAAGTATCCACTAATGGCTACACTTGTTTTATCTTTCCCTCCCCAGGCCCCTGATTATTTTAAATCAAATCCCAGGTATTATACCATTTCATCTGTAAATATTTTAGTGTGTAACTTGAAAAGATAAGAGTCTATATTTTAAAAAATTCTATCATCACACCCAAGAAGAATTTACCAATGATTCCTTACTATCATCAGTTCAACCTTCAAATTCCCCTAGTTGGCTCACAATTTTACCATTTTGCTTATTTGAATCAGGATCCAAATAAGGTTCATACATTATAATTGGTTCACAGGTCTCAAGTTTTTTAATCCATGGTTTCCCTCTCTACCTTTCTCTCTCCTCTTCCTTGAAAACTATTGTTGTTGTGTTAAAAAACAAAAAACAAACAAACAAACATAAACACCACGGAGTCATCTATCCTGCAAGAGTATTCCCATGGTGGGGAGCTTCCTCACAAACAACCTTGGGGTTGTTTGCCAACTTCCTCTCTGTCCTCTGTATTTCCAGTAAGACTCAGGTTTGATTTTTCTGGCAAGCCTACTTCATTGGCAACAGAGCATACCTCTATCAGGAAACGTGTAATATTTGATACGGCATCCATTAAAGCTCAATCCCCAGATCCATTAAATCATTAGAGGTTGCAAAATGGTGAGAGTCATTTATTAGCTGGAATACTTCTACAAAGAGAATCTTCTCTGCATCGACTCTTTGCTACCCCGAGGTACAATTTATACAAAAGAGTTACGATGAATGCTCATTTCTTTCCCTTTATTTACTAGTTTCAAATGCTCCCTAGAATCTACCAAAAAAAAAACAGTTTTTTTAAATAGTTCTCATTCTGAACTCATGGATTGAATGAAGCATATTTTCTGGGCTATTAATGCTCAAATTCTTTGTTCAGTGGGCACATTTTTTTTTTAATTTGCTCTTGAGCCCTTTTGACATGTCCTATCAATCTTTGATAGCTTCCCTACTTTCTGGAATAACAAGATGTCATCATTTCCTGCCTCCAGACACAGACTTATCCATTTCTACAAAGGCCTTTAGTGAGAAAACAGCAAATTTGACACTAGGAATAGCTATCACGACCAGAGACTGGCTCTTGTTTCTAGGACTTTCCAGCGACACAGCTAGGATATAATAGATATTGATAGATATAGATATAGTTACAGATATAGATATATTGATATAGATTTTTTAAAATATACATAAGACTACAGTATTTTTACTTAACTTCATCAATCTTGCATTTGTATCTTCTTTCTCCCAAGTTTTGAAAATCCAAGCTCTTACTGACACCAACAGAAACACTCATTTATTTTACCACATTCTTCAACACACACCTGTCTTAGAATAAATAATATCCATAACTACAACCAATAATATAATCACTGAAAAGAGTTTAAGATTCTATGCAGGTTTTTTTCTCCTGACTATATCCCACTATGATGTACACTCAAAATACATATTTTATAGTCACTTGGAATAGATCCTCTCAGTGTGGTTATAACACCACTCAGATACACAGAGAGGTTCATTTGTTTCACTTTAACTTTTTAGAGATTGCCTTTTTGGATTTAATTTTGCTTCATAATTACGTAAAATACTTACATGGTTCCAAAGTCAAATCTATAAAACAAACTATATTCAAAGAAGTCTAGGTTCTCTCCATGTTCACTCATTCTATTACCAAAAAAAAAAAAACTTGTTTTTTAATATTATGGTTTGTCCATCATTTTCTTTAAAATATAAACAAATATGTACATTCATACATATATATTTGCATTCCCTCAATCTCTTAGGTAAACACTAGCATACCCTAAACACTTTTCACCACCCTCTTTTTATTTTTCACTTAACCAGATATCCTAGAGGCCACTCCGTATCAGTATATACATGCTTCATCTTTTACACAGCTACATAGTAATCCATTTGTAGATCACAGTGATTTATTCAGTAAGTCCCATCCTGGCAGATGTGTTGGTTGTTTCTAGTCTTTTACTATTACAGATGGTGTTGTAATGAAAAATCTTGGATATTTTGTATTTCTTTGGAATCCATTCCTAGAATTGGGATTGCTGAGTCAGAGGCAAACTTGTATAATTTGCTAGATGTTGCCAAATTCCCCTCTGAAAGGGGATATACCACTTTGCATTCCTAACAGCAATGTTATTATAGGGCTAATTTTTCCCCACCAATAAATAGCATACATTTCAAATCTTTGAAGTTCTGCCAATCTAATAAATAAAAAAATGATTTTTCAATGTAGTTTTAATATGCATTTCTCTGATCATGTATCAGGTTGAGCATCATAAATCAAGCACCATTCGCATTTATTTTCCTATGTATTATCTATATATCAAGCCCATTATTCTATAGTGTTGTTGGCCCTTTGGTTCTATAGGTTGTTGGCGCTTAGGGTTGTTTTTAAGAACTTTACAAAAAAGAAAAAAATTTTATAAACCCTCTTTCTGCAGCATGACTAGCAAGTATATTGCCCAAATTATCTGCCTTTTACTCTATCTATGATAATTTTTGCCCTGTAAAAATTCTTTATTTGATATCATCAAACTTATCAATCCTATATATTATTGCTACCAGATCTTGATCCATAGTTAGGAAAGTTTTCCCCATAACTAAGTTACAGAAGGGTTAATCCATGTTTTCTCATAATACTAACATTAAAGCATCACCTAAGAATGGATATTTCCATTGCTACCATGATACAATATCTCATCTAATTCTCCCACTATATCTCCAATGATACCAAAGATCAACAATAGATTCAACAAATATTTTTGGAATTCCTATATTGTGCTAGGCACTGCTCTCAGGGCTCATATACTCCAGTGAATAAGCCAAAAGATCCTTTCCTTCAAGAAATTTATACTGTGATGAAGTTTTCCTTCTATATAAATATTAGGTTAACAAAGGGTTAAAATAAATACTCAAGTGCATGCAGCACAGTAGTGAAAACCCCAGCTAGGCCACAATGTCCCTGAGGAATAAGATTCTATTTTTGTGTCCTATACAACCTGTATTAGAGACTTTATCCAAGAAAGTGACACTTGAAAATTTAAAGATCTGTAAATGAAAAGGGCTCCAAGCATTGAAACAAGTTCTCTTTCTGGTTAGTTGTTTTCATGAGGCCCTGTTATATACCCAAAGTTTCTATGGGTTTGCTCTGATAAGTAACCAACAGTCCACTAGATTGAATTTTCCATGAGTCAATCCTAGTGGATACTCAGGGAGAAAAAGAACTACAAACAATTCTTAAACATTTTTCAATAATCATATTATGAGTGTAATATTGGCAACATTTATCTCTTATTTATTTCTGTATTCCTGGCACCTAGCACTACACCTAAGACACAGTAAGTACTTTATTTAGTAGGTTTATTTAATCTACTGGAGATCCAACAAAGGTTACCAAAATGATGCTGTATACCTAGCTTCCATACCTTAGTGTTGTCTCTTCTAACACACACACACACACACACACACAGAGCAAATATGATTCAATTTTTCCAAATTAAATCTTTAAAACTCATGTACATCTTTCTGCAAATGTACTTTTTAACTTTGGATGGGAGGGAGGTTGAAAGAGTTGACAAATCCTAAGGTCTAGATATCTGGCAGGCCCAAGCAGTTCTCCTAGACGTGCATTTCCCTTTGTCCTCAACTGCTCTCAGAAGAGCTGTCAAAGGTGGTCATCACTACAGAGAGAACCAACCCTCTGACAACCAGCTTCGCTGGTACTACGCTAAGCAGTCACACTCAGTAAATGAGGAGCTGGATCTTCTTTTTTCCTTCACATTTGACCAGATCTTAATGACAGAACTTACCATCTGTCCAATTTCAAATTAACAACTGCCAAGTAGTATTTTAGAGGCCAAACATCATTCTGTTATAATAACAAGGGCTTAATAAATCACTCACGTTGAAATTTTAAAGATAAAATAAAAAATAAATGCAAGAAAATAAATTTCACACACTTCAAGAAAGAAATGCTGGCCACAAAAACAAACTGCTATAGGGTTAAAATGATCCTCATCATCACAACTTATTACCTCAAGTTGTATTCTCTCTCCCTTTTTTTTTTAAATAAGAAGAGGGAAGTACATGTCTGTGTGGAATAAATATCTGTATTTAATTTAAACAGAATAAAGTTCATATGAAAATGGGTAAAAGATTCTTGCAGAAGCCCTGCAATTTAACTTCACTCTTTACATTTTGGTTTGATATGTAACTATACACATAAAGAAACCCAACCACAGTAAATGTTAGACTTTTTCCAGAGGAATGGAAGCAAGTATTACAAATGTGGTCCAGTGTCAGGGAGAACATAATCACAACGTACACTGGTTATTTCCAAATGGTGCTCCCCGAAAGGAAAAAAATGAATGGAAGTACTTAATAAATTCTGTTTTCCATAAAATTCATACAAAAAAAAAAAAAGAAAGACTGTGAGCTTGGAGGTCAGTGAGAGTTTTGTTGAATTTCCCTCCTCCTAAATTCTGTCATCTCCTTTTCTAAAGTGGCAAGCCAGCTTCCCACAGACATGACCGAAATATATTCTTTTTTTCCTGCAAACCATGGTAAGTAACACATACCATGGACATGCACTCTCTCATGGATGACTAGCTAATTGGATGTTGTCACTTTCAGTTGCAGCTTAATATAGTATAGCCAATGTCTTTTGCAAACAGAAGTAAAACCAAACAAAAGCACTAATGATCTACTACTTTTCTTTCAAAGAATATGAAGGGCTCTGACTCCATATCTCTACACCCCAAAACAATGCAAACAGATTATGAAGGGATTTAATGTAGAAATTAAAATGATCAGTTATCTTAATTACATGTTTAGCTACACAGGTCAAATAATATCCCAACGAGCTCACAAAAAAGGGCCAAATTCTTTTGTTTCACTAGAAAAGTAAGTTCCTCAAAATAAGTTGACAATGGGCTAAGGATTGGAAAGTTTTTGATTAAAAAGCGATTTTTGTTGGAACATTTATAATGAGATTTGAGCTGCAGAAACAATATAAAATTGAAAGCAGAATTACATATAAAATGAGTACTGTAAAATATCATTATTTTAGTACAATGGAAAATAAGGTGTTTGTGGTTTTACTCTATAAATTCTGTGTTGTCTGTTCATATGTATTCCTTCTTGGCTGTCCTCGGAATAGCCATCCTGATTTCCGAGTCCTTCTGCACCAGCATTCATTTGTGGTGGGGCGAACCCAGACAATCAACATCTCCTAGGCACTACTTTTTTCCTCCATTTTATTGGCTTTTCAGGACTAATTCCTGTCCATGCATCACACTGGTGTTCAGTTACACGGCAGACAATGAATTTTCCTAATCCATTTAGTGTGCTGACAGAGGCATGTTCACAATTTATAGAATTTCCTTTTAGACATCTACCTATTTCACAGTTCATTAAGATTCAAACTGAACACCTGTGTTTATGAAGTCAAAAGCAATTTTATACTAACAAGGTGTGAAATATGGCATTTTCTGGGGCTTCCCTGGTGGCGCAGTGGTTGACAGTCTGCTTGCTAATGCAGGGGACACGGGTTCGAGCCCTGGTCTGGGAAGATCCCGCATGCCGCGGAGCAACTAGGCCCCTGAGCCACAACTACCGAGTCTGCACGTCTGGAGCCTGTGCTCCGCCACAAGAGAGGCCGCGATAGTTGAGAGGCCCGCGCACCACGATGAAGGGTGGCCCCCGCTTGCCACAACTAGAGAAAGCCCTCGCACAGAAATGAAGACCCAACACAGCCATACATACATACATACATACATAAATAAGCCAAGCATTTGAAGCCCTTTTAAAAAAAATGGCATTTTATGAAAGCCTGAACAACAATAATAACAACAAAAGCACTAGACTCTGGCCCTATGGAATAAAATAATGTCTACAGCTACCTGTACCATCCTTAATAGGCCAAAAAAAAAACCCATTGCAGCCAACAGCCATAACACATTTTAATTCCTCCACCACATGTCTTTCATGTTTTACCTTAGGAAAGCAAGAGTATGAAGCTGCCTTGCAAAGTTCACCCGATTATCTAAAATCTGCAAAACAGCTAAAAAATCTCAGGAAGTAAAGCCTGGCCCCTTTAAACAATGTCTTCACTAGCTAGATACCAGGACATTTTCAGCATTCTGGGGCCCACAAAGCCTGACCCTGGCTCATTTTTATGTGACCCCAAAGTTTTCACATCATTAATAAAGAGAGAATCAAAACAAAGCCCACAGACATTAGGAGAGGGGAAAGTGTGCAGTCTGGCACTGCCATCGTACATACCCTCAAAATGAAAAGGGATAAAAATAAAATGCACGTAGCAGAGGTGGTGACCCCTATAACGACTGTGTTTCTCAAGACCCTTTTTTCTACTGGTAATAAACTGTTTTGCAGACCTCCCAATTGTGGCCACCATGATAGTTACAGCTTTGCAGGTTTATGTCTTTTTCTTGCAGTTAAGAGTGTTATCAATAAAAATTTCCAATGATGCCTTTCCTGGTTAAATAAAAACATTTTAAAATGTGAAGCCAGTGATGGGATTAGAATGGAAAACTACAAGTGACACTGGGATTTTGTTTTGTATATTTTTCCACCAACCCCCTTAATTTATTAATTTTAAAGACATTCCTTGCAAGTCTTAAGTGATACAATGCACCCTGATTTGGCACTGGGGTGTTTTGACGGTCTTAAAAGTTGGTTTGGGGGCTTCCCCGGTGGCGCCGTGGTTGAGAATCCACTTGCCAATGCAGGGGACACGGGTTCGAGCCCTGGTCCGGGAGGATCCCACGTGCCGCAGAGCAACTAAGCCCGTGCTCCACAACTACTGAGCCTGTGCTCTAGAGCCCACAAGCCACAACTACTGAGCCCATGTGCCACAACTACTGAAGCCCGTGCACCTAGAGCCCATGCTCCACAGCAAGAGAAGCCACCACAATGAGAAGCCCATGCACCATAATGATGAGCAGCCCCCGCTCACAGCAACTAGAGAAAGCCCGCACGCAGCAACGAAAACCCAATGCAGCCAAAAATAAATTTAAAAAAAAAAAAGGACACTTTAAATATTATCCTTTGAAGGCTGGAATAAAGTGATTAAAAAGGACTTTACTGCTTGCCAGTCAACCGAAGCAAGAGGTAAAAAGGAAAACTGAAATTATTGTTTTAAAGTAAAGGAAAACTCCTTGTAAATCCCACCTTATGTATTGTGGCAAATATTATTTCCAGTCATTTAAAAAACTCCTTTGCTCAACATGTGTGAGTTCAGAAGAAAGAGTAGTTCCTTAAGTATCTGAATAGTTTGCAAAGCCCTACGTGAATGCATCTAGTCCCGCAGCCCCTGGAGGTCACAAAGCGTTCCCGACTCCTTGTCAGGGTGACTTTTTATATCCAAGAATCCCGGCCTCACCATGAAGTGGGGTAGAGGGCCCATCTCAATGAGAAACAAACCAAGAAACAAGGAAGGACTCATAAAACTTGTTCTTTTTCTCCATGTGACAACAACATTTTCATCGTCAAAAGCTTGGATTTATGATTCATCTTGAAAACTGACAGCCCAACTTTGCTTTCTAGTTGTGTTATCACACTGAATCATCCATGACTCAGAGGAACAAAAAATGCTGCCACAGGCTCAGAAAACACCGCCTCCTCCACCAGTACCTTGCACAACCTCCCTGAAGAAGTGATCGCCATCATTTCTGTTAAAAATGCATTTAATTTTTACATTACAAATGTACAGCATGTGTATCATAGGCCATTTAAAGATCACCTGAGTCTAACATAAAAAGAAAACACAGTAAGATACTGCTGTCCATTCTTTTACTTTTTTTCTACAAAGGGTGCATGCATGTTTGAATATGTATATATATACATATCACAAACATCTTTAAAGAAATAAAAACTAAATATTATACAATAAATTCTTCTTAATATACTAGAATTCTAGTCTTCATGAAAAATGGTACCCTCCCTAAAGTTTAGGTGACATCCTTCATTACTATGGCCACAGTGCCACTGTTATAGCCACAGTGTTACTGTAAGAATTTACATCTCAGAGTTATTCGTTCTTATCCCTCTTCATAGCCAGTAGAGGGTTGTACCTAGTAAGCATTCTTGAATCCCTAGTGAACCTCCCTGTTAAGAAAGAACTATAAAACCTGCCATAACCTTTGCCATGAAGATTAAATGAGATAATGTATGTCAGCTTCTTGACACAAAGAAAGCCCTCAGCCACTGGGACTCTTATGGAAAGTGCTAGATTTCTAGTTAAGAGTTTAGAACTTGAGAACCCAAGCCCTGTTACTCACTGTTCTGTGACCTTGAGCAAGATACACATCCTCTCTGAACCTCTATTTCCTTGTCTTAAAAAAAAATGGTCAACAATACCAAATTCACAAGTTGTAAGCAAAGTTTAAAATAATGTATTGCATAGAAAACACTTAGCCACACTTCCTGGAAATCAATATAGCTGCCATGTCTTGTGCTCAGTAGACATTTGGGCAATAAAATTAAATTAATAAGTCCAAAACCAACAGCTTCTGAGATTATGGGTCCCACCTTGTCCAGCACCTTGCACATCATAGATGCTCAATAAAATATTATCAAATGATACTTTGCTTGTTTAGACAAGTTGAGGGAAGGGTCTACCTAAAGTATAGCTGACTGAAGCATTTCTAACTAGATGCAGTAACTCCTGAAATAATCTGTAAGCCTATAAATACCATTCCCTTTCTCAAGGAAAGCCAGGTTGCTTGATGTAGGCTCAAAAGAGGATCAGTTTTCTTTTTTTCTTTTTTGAGGATCAGTTTTAATCAAAACATAAAATCTTAACATTATCAGAGTAATCACCTTAGCAATATTAGCCTTAAATTATAAGAGGTATAAATAGACCTTTTTTTTTTAACATTAATTTATTTTCGGCTGTGTTGGGTCTTTGCTGCTGTGCGCAGGCTTTCTCTAGTTGTGGCGAGCGGGGGCTACTCTTCGTTGCGGTGCACGGGCTTCTCATTGTGGTGGCTTCTCTTGTTGCGGAGCACGGGCTCTAGGTGCGTGGGCCTCAGTAGTTGTGGCACACAGGCTCAGTAGTTGTGGCTCATGGGCTCTAGAGTTCAGGCTCAGTAGTTGTGGCGCCCGGGCTTAGTTGCTCCACGGCACGTGGGATCTTCCCGGACCAGGGCTCAAAACCGTGTCCCCTGCATTGGCAGGCAGATTCTTAACTATTGCACCACCAGGGAAGTCCCTAAATAGACGTTTCATACAGCTTGCATACTCTAGTCCTCGAAAGAGCTAAACATTTAGTTCTATCTTCTTTCTTTCCTTTACTTATCTGCCTTTAAACAACCCAAGAAAGATGAAGTCCAATTAAGACCTTGTGTGGAATTATTACTAACCAGTGATAATGAACTCACTGAGTGTTTATGGTACTGTGATCAGTTCTCTATCATACATCCACATACCCAATATAATGTTGACTGGATGAAGGCAGGAACCATATCTGGCACATAGTAGTCATTTAAAAAAATATATGTTGAATGAAAAATGCATGAAATCTATAGGGCAAGGATCTTTAATGTGAAACTCTTGGAAATGCTTCAGCGTATCTGTAAACTACCTGAAAGTATATACGTTATTGCACATGAGTATGTATGTGCCAAGGTGAATTTTCTGGGAACTGAGCCAACAGATCACATGAGATTTTCTTATATTGATTACATTTAAAAAGCAAAACGAAAAATGTTCTGGACCCTTACTATGGAGCTGCCACTAACCTAACCTGCATGTCTTGCCTCTCGCCTTCATGAACACAAAACCCCTACATTCTTTAATTAACATGTTGTCAAGTGTTTTTTCTTACAAGTAGAATGTTTCCCTAACCTATTTGGAACAGAAATGATTATAAAAGCAGCATCATATACCACTGTCACATAACATATCTTCCAGAATACAAAAAAAGATGCAAAAGAGATGTCATGCCTGGCGGTTCAGAAATCACACTGGGCTAGGGCAAAGTGTACTCGCAAGAAAACAGAAAGAAATCTTTTAAGTTGGAGCTAGAACAAAATAGATGGCACTTTCATAGTATCTTCATTTCTCTGCATCATTCTAGGGCATAAAAAAGTGACTCATTTGAAATATAAAAGTCTGAGCTCAGTAAAAGCAGACACCAAAAATTCAAAGGAGACCCACAAAGGTAGACCCGTAAGAAGTGAGGTAGAGTACTCCCCAAACATCCTGATATACAATAGTAATAACAATCCCAACAATGATAATAATCAACACAATTTATAGCTAAAACCCTTTAGTAGAATCAAAGCACATTTCATACAGATGCATCAGGCTGGTACAATGACTGCTGCTTTACAGATCAAGACATGGAGGTTCAGAAATATAAGTCTTGTTCACGTCGTAGTGATTAAATGGTGAGGCTAAGGCATGTCCACACATCTCCCACTTCTAAATGCTGTGTTTTTCATATCACATTTTACTTCAGATGATAAAATAATAGCTAGGCCTTTCTTCTTTCTGATTTCTGGATATGCTGGTAATTCATTGAAATCCATAAAAGTCAAGGTGCTGAAGTCTATTTATTATTATCTCTACTCACATGAAATTAATGTGTTGGCGGATAAGGGTAAATTGGTACGTGGGAAACATCAAGGGAAGTAGCAAAATAAGATACTTGGCCTTACGGTCCTTTGAAGCTATTTTAAAAAGTAAAATGTTATGTTAAGAGCTATGTGGTGTCTGTGTGTGTGTGCGTGTGTGTAATTATTATTCCATTGATTTATTGCACACATGTCAAAGAGCATCTGGGCATCTGTACAAGTTAAAGCAAACCTACCCAGGAGCCAAGCCACATAGCCACAAACCCAGACAACTTGCCTCCCCTCTCATCCCAGCCTTCAACCTACTACCTCCCAAACGCAAATTCTGTGGTGGCAAAAGCCTTCCTTGCAGAGACTAACCGTTGAGTCAGTGACATCTGTCACTTTTAACATATTCTAAAAGAGTTGCCAAAGATGGCTGATGGCACAGATTTTCCAGAGAAACCAGTAGGGCTCTTTCCATTCTAGAGAGAGTCCTCTTCTGTTTTAGCAAGAGCGTTCAGCAATGACTCAGGGGTCTAATTGGAAGGAGCTATCACATGAAACCTCTTCTAAGGATGAAAACAGTATCTTTCACATGAACGCAAATTCAGTTCTTTCATTGTAGGGCACGATGAAACATAACATATCTTACCTACTGAATACTCACCCACTAATCCACATTAGGTAGGGAGACTCTTATTTCCCTGTTTTTCCAAGAAGCAGGAAAATCACTTCAGTGTATTTTACCCTGCTGCCAAAAATCCCTTGCCTATGATCCAACAATTAGAGCTAATTTCAACCTAAATTGCTTCCTCTGTGAGATGGATATCATTAGATAACTCTCTTCACTTCCATTTACAAAGATTTTAAAAGAAGAAAAAAAAGGAAAAGAAAATTCCTTGGATATTTCCAGCTGATAAAATCATTAATCTCACAATCCCAACTTCAAAGCAGAAAAGCAGAGAATCATCTCACCTTCTCTGCACATGGAGAGTAATTTTTTCTACTTCAAAGTGCTGTCTCTTTATTGGGTCATTTTAATTATTGAACGTGGGATGGAAGCTATCCACATAATATCACCTCTGTCCTTTTCATGAAATATGTACAGGTCTAATTTGGACTACATTAATTCGAGAGAGGTAAAAAACAGGGGAAAGAATAAGAAAAGGGAAAGAGGCCACAGAATACAACACTCATCAGTACAAGGGAGAGGTAGTAAGCTTTTCCAAGCTGACTTTTCTCATTCTCTCCTTCTGAAGAGAAACTATCAAGAAGCCTGACTACCTGTTTGGGCGATACCTCAGCAGACTGCCTTGCTTCTCAAATTTCCTTCTACCCAATACACAGCAACACAATTACAGTAACTTTATTAGTAATGCTGGTATTATTGCCAACTTAAGACAGCTGTGAGTACAATCTGTTGCAGTGTGAATGACCACTTTGAAGAAAAACTTGGGCTCTAGAATGGAGGTCAGCAAATTTGGCCCTGTTCAGAGTAAGCCTGTTAGAGAAAGGACAAGCCAGGCATTCCAATTCCCACTCAAGCCTCTTCCCAGGAAATTACAATGCCATGGGTGGCAAACTTTTTCTGTAAAGGGCCAGAGAGTAAATAGTTTCAGCTTTTCAGCCTTACAGTCTCTGTTGCTACTAAATCCTGCTTTGGTAGCACAAAAGCAGCCAAAAACAACACATAGATGAAAGGGTGTAACCATCAAGTTAAATAAGTTTAACTTTAAAGTTAACTTATTTAACGTTAAATAAGTTTAACGTTAAATAAGTTTAAAGTTAAATAAGTTTAAATATTAAAATTTTAATAAAACTTTATTTACCAAAGCAGGCAGAGGGCAGGATTTGTCCCAACAAGCCATAGCTTTCCACCCGTATTCTAGACAAGTCCAACATGGTAGAAATGGTCTATAGTTGTGCTGTCCCATACACTAGTCTCTAGCCACATGTGACTACTAAATACATGAAATGTGGCTAGTGTGGCTAAGAAGCTCCATTTTAAATTTAACCGAATTTTAATTAATCTAAATTTGAATAGCCACATGTGCCTAGTGGCGACAGTATTAGCACAGTTCTAGATACTATTCACTGCTGCCTCCTCAAAGGAAATACAAGCCAACCTCCAATTTATGGCATAGTTTGCAGTTATGTCTTAAAAAATAAAATATCCATGCTTCTACATTCACAATGGAACTATACACAACTGAAACTGATATTTCTTAAATGTAAAATATCTACATCATTGAAGCCAAAATGACAGTTTTGATTCAAAGCAATCAATTAACTGCCTATTGGCCAATCAAGTGCATAGACCTATCAGGTCCATGCCAAGACCTATCCAACCTGGAACTTGTTTCCTTTCTCCTCTGGACATTGTCCTGCACCTTGACTGAGGGCATAGACCTACTAACTGGCATGGCCCCATTAACTCCTACAGAAAATCCAAACCTACCCACAGACCCAAAAATGTATACATGCAAAGACATGGCTCCAAGAACACAAGAGAGAACATGCAACTCAATGAGACTGCCTTCTCCTAAAGTAATCCACGTAACACACTGCCTCAGCACAAAAATCAGGGAGATTCCCTGCATTCTTTGCTATTGGCCCCATTTAATAATTTATTTTCTGGCAACTGTTTCATTTACATAATAACTAGCTTGTGTTTTGCATTTCTTAGCAATGAGATATAATCCAATGAGAAGCAAGAAAATAGGATAGCAACATGTATTTGCTTTTTTTTCTTAGTATGAATAAGAAATAACAAACCACATTTCATTTAAGAAACTAACACAATATCAGCTTTCTTCAATGGGTAAAAGAATCTTGAAAATTGAGGATACTGCTTAGGATGTGAGAAACCCAAGGGTGCCAGGAGCGGGACCTACACAGATACACAGTAAAGTAAGGTAGATGACACCCTGACACTTTTATGATTTTTGATAAAATGAAACCGTTTCAGATCCAATCATTTATCTATGGTTCCCAACTGCGAAAAAACTCTGAAAAATGAAAAAAAAAAAATCCAAGTGTGAAGCAAACTCCTTTGGTGGCACAACCTAACACGAACCAACAGAAGGCTCCTTATATAGTCTTTATTTACTCTACTGTAGTGTAAGAAAATTTTTTTCTGCAGAAATATCCATATGTTTGCTTATGCGATGTTACTGCAACCCCATTGGGAGTGTTATACAATCTATGATACTTGCAATGGATCTGACCTTTCCCAAATCCCCAATATATCTGATATCCAAGATGTATCTGGCCCCAAGGATTTGGATAAGGGATCTTGAAAAGAAAGCTGTTCAGATAGGATATTTTCTATCAACTCAATGTCTGCTGCCCGGAGTCCTGAAACAGCGCCTTACCTCGGTCTGAAGGATGGCAGCCCTCTGTTCTTTGGCAGTAAGCGACTCTTTAAGCACTTCAATGTGTTGCTTGCAATCTGAATTCTGATTGCTAAGAGTTTCAAGCTTTGTTTGTAAGGCAAGAAGTTCTGACTCCTTCTTTGAAAGCTCCTGCTTCAGCTGATCAATCTGTGAAAAATGAAATTACAAAAAATTAGAGCCGCAGCTCCTACTCTTTACATTTGAGAACTACTGAATTCTCTTAATTTCCAAGAACCAGTGATCATTCATCCAACAAGGCAGACCATGAGTTTGCTTAAAAATATGGCTTGAGAGTCACTCAGTCTTAGGGGTCTAGGGAGGCTCTTTAAAGGTGACTCAGAGTAGAAAATAGGAAAGGTAAGGTCAGCAGCCTGCCTTCTACCTTCCACACCACTGAGAACCAAGCTTTAAGGTGGAATGAAGGCTTCCTGGCCAAACCTACAACTCACCCAAGAAACCACAAAGTCTACTGACCATGGTGCTCGGAAGTGTCAACAGGGAGCTGACAAAGGTAATTACCCAAGACAGAACCTGGACCTTCTCTGCTACTCCACAATGGAAAGGATCATTCAAGGGCATCATTTGACAGAAAAGAATCCTCACCCCAAAAAAAGTAAGCATTGAGGGTTTTTTTTTTCTTACATTAAACACTAAAAAGACACAAACATAAAATACATATAACACAGAAAAATAATACAAGAAACATCCATCATTCAATTCACCAAAAGGATCCTTAGAATTACCCATATCCCAACCCATTTCTATCTCCTCTCCCACTTTGGAAATAGCTACCACCCTAAATTTTGTGTTTGTCCTTTTCTTGCTTGTCTTTCAGGCTCACCATATATTTATTACATCTGTAAATAATACACTATTTAGTTTTACATGGTTTTTAACTTTATTTGCACTGTGTATTTTTTTTTAGCACTTTGCTTTTTTCTACTCAACCTTACATCCTGGAGATTATATCAAGTTATTGTATGTGTGATTTGTTCATTTTCAATGAAGTACAGTATTCCATTGTAAGACTTCATTAAAATTTGTCTATTCTGCTGTTGATATACATTTGGGTTTGCTTCCAGGGCTTTCTGCTATTACAAAAAGTGCTATTCTAAACATTCTTATACATATCATCTGGTACACATAGTAAAAATAACCTAGGAGTTAAATTGCTGGACCACATAGTACGCACATCTTCAACTTCACCAGATAACACCGAAGTGTTTTCTAAAGCAGTTATACTAATTTTCATGGTCACAAGCAGTGTGTAAATGTATCAATCACTCCAGGCCTTTGACAATGTCATATGTCACTGGCCTTTCACATTTTTGCCAGTCTCGTAGGAGTTGTGGTCGATGATCTCCAAAAATGAATGCCACCAATTTCCTCCTACTTGTACACACATGCCGCTCCTCACAACTAGAGGAGGAGTCTATTCACCACCCTCTTGAACCTGGGCTGGACCGTGACTTGCTTCAACCAGCTAAATGCAGCATGTGTCATATGCCTGTTCTAGCCCTAGCCTGTAGGAGGACTGGCAACTTCAGCTTCCTCCCACTGGAAGCCAACCACCAAGACAGAAGTCCAACCAACCTGCGACCACCAGGCTGTGAGGAAGCCCATACCAGCCCATGGTCAAGCCATTCAGAAAGACAGAGAGGCCTGGTGGAAACTGTGGCTCCTCTGTCTTGTTCTTGGTCTTAAAGGGAAGAATTTCAATGTTTCATCATTAAGTTCGATGTTTGCTTTAGCTTTTTATAGGTACTCTTAAGTTTTAGAAAGTTCCCTTTTATTACAACTTTGCCAAGAGTTGTTTTTTTTAATCATTAAGGAATGTTTAATATTATCAAACATTTTTTCTGCATCTCATGATTTATCACATTTTTCACCTTTAATATGTTATAATTATATTAATGGATTTTAAAAATATTACTCTCCCTTTGCATTACTAGGAATAATTTCACTTCATCATGATGCAGTATATTTTTTATATGTTACTAGATTCACCTTGCTAATATTTTATCAGAATCTTTTCTATGTTTATGGGTAAGATTGATTTGTAATTTTCCTACCTTGTAGCTTTCCTTGTCAGGTTTTAGTATCAATTTAGCCTTCCAAATAAAGTAGGGAGTGTTCCTTCTTTTAATGTGTTCTGAAATGGTTCATGTAAAATTGCTAATTTTTTCCCATTAATGTTCACTAGAAATCACCAGAAAAACTATCCAGAGCTGGTGTTTTCTTTCTCCAAAGACCATTACTTACTTCAACCATCTTTAATGATTATAGGAATATTCATATTTCTAATTATAAGAATCAATTTTGAGAAACTGTTTTTCATTTAAAATTTTTTCATTTCAGCTAAATTTTCACCTTTATTGGCAGGAAGTTTTCATAAAACCCATTTATCTTTTGATATCTATGGCACTATGGAGAACAGTATAGAGGTTCCTTAAAAAACTACAAATAGAACTACCATATGGCATCTATGATTATCTTTTTTTTCGTTCCTAACAGTCTTCATTTTTACTTTTTCTTGATGAATCTCAGCAGAAGCATGTCCCATTAAATAATCTCTTCAAAGAGCCAATTTTGGTTCTGTTGATCATCCAACATTTTTATCTTCTATCTCATTAATTGTTGCTCTCCTTTTTAAATTATTTTCTTCTTACTACTTTCCTTGGATTTATTCTATTTTCTCTTCCTAACTTTAAGTTGGAATCTAATCTCACTAATTTTCATACTTTTTTCTTTCCATGTATAAGCCTTCAGACCATAAATTTTCCTGTCAGTATCATTTTAGCTCACTCTCCGTAGTTTGATATGTAGTATTGACATTATTGTTCAGTCTTAAATATTTTCCAATCTCCATTATGATTTATTTCTTGACCCATGAATAATTTAGATGTTTCTTAATCTCCAAATATATAGATGGTTCCTAGTTATCTCTGTGGTTTTTATTTCTTACTTGCTCTGTGAACAGAGAACATGGCCTGTTCTATACTAATCATTTGAAATTTGGTGTATCTTGCTTAATGCACAGTATGTGGTCAGTTATCATAAATGTACTCTGTTTACTATATGCTTGAAAAGAATATGGATCCAACAATTGTTGGGTGCGATATTCTATATTATGTGCATGACATTTGATAACACTTTTAATTGGGTAGTTTAAGTCTTCTGTATTTTGGTCTTCTAATGTGATTCATCTGTTGATTACTTGAGAGTGGGTTAAAACCACCCACTATAATGGTGAAATAATCAATTCCTCCTTGTAGCTCTGCCAATTTTTCAGCTCTCAAATGGTTTCTTTGCCTCAAAGTCTACAACGGCTTTCTTACGATTGGTATTTGGTCAGTGTGTTTTTTTCATTTTCGGTGTATCTTTAACCTTATATTGTAGAAGTTTCTTGTAAATAGCATATACCCAGATTCTTCTATCCTATCTTATAAAATTAGTGGGGCATTCATTATCATTGTGGATACATGTGAATTTATTTCAACCCTCTTTGTGCTTTCTATATATGCTACCATTTCTATTTCTTCTCTTTTCTTTCTTGCCTTGTTTTGAATGACTTTTTTTCTCATTCTATTTTTTTGCCTCTACTCTTTTAAAAGTTATACTTTTATATTTACTTAATGTGTTTGTTTTATTTATTTCTAACTGTTAGGGTATTACCCTAGAAATCACAGCAGGCTTACATTTATCTAAGTCTAAAGTCAATCTATGCTTATCTTCTTTCTGAATAATATAAGGACCTTGAGACATTTTAAGTCCAGTCACCATCGTCTTGACATTCACATTGTCATCATATATTTTAGCTCTTTCCTGTTTTGTATTTCACTCATCATTTTTTTTTTTACAGTCCATGTTTGTTTAGATTTACCCCCACATTTGTCACTACCTTTGTTCATTATTCATTCTTTCACCTCAGATATTCCTTTAGGAATCTCCTTGTGCCTGAAATGCATCATTTAAAATTTCCTTTGGTGGCAAACTCAATTTTGGTCTAAAAATATCTCAACTTTATTCTTTTTTTTATGAATATTGTTGCTGACTATTAAAAGTAATTTTCTAGGTTAAGAGATATGTTCTCTCAGCACATTGAGCATATTATTCCACCTTCTGCCTAACAGAAGCTATTAAGAAGTCAAGCTCTCACTCCAAATTCACTCTTTTAAAGGTAATGCGGATTTTTTTTTTTTTTTTTTTTTTTTTTTTTTTT